>NC_041334.1:21719021-22061521 GCF_004354835.1 Perca flavescens | reverse complement strand
TGCAGACTGATATCAATGATCCAGGCAGCAACAAGTCGACCATGGAGCCTTAACACAACTGACCTGCATCAGGTGAGATCACATAAAGCAAACCCAGCAACATTTAACGGCACTTTGTACAATGTTGTATGATGACTTAAGATTTATAAGGGTTGATAGCCTGGGAAAACCCTGACGAACTTCTGGCAAATTTGAGATTTGCTCTGCAAGTCAGTCTGGCTTGAGCCCATTCAATCCCAATTTCCAATTTTTCCAAATCGAGGCACCAATCACAACCGTTGAGGCAGGCTTTACACGATGATGACAGCGCAGCGACAGCAAGCAGCATTTTGTTTACATTCAACATGACGGCCATCGAAGCGCAGCAACCTGTTGATGCCGCTGTCGCTGCTACGTCACCCAGATTGTTGGTCTGATTGGTTAAAGGACCATTCAATGCGCCCAGAGGCATTTGAGCGGTGTCCATTGGTGACGCCCCTTTGGAAAATGAGCTGTGAACCTTGCCCAGACCCACTCTCAGTTACAACTGAGAGTGGGTCTGGTGTCAACCAGGCTAAAGGGTTGAAGGAACCTGAGGTACTCAAGAGGGTAGTAGATTCCTTCAACCCTTTTGAAACTAGTAGGATCCCCAAACTGAAGAGCACCAGAGGGACACTTTCTACACTACCGAGCATCACTCCATGCACGCTGTACTTTGACTGACTTTATGTTGGACTTACTGTAAATCACAAGGAGAAAAATAATTCACAGTACCAAATATGCAGAACTTTCCATTCAGAAACAACTACAGAGATTTCAGGAGATGCTTCTTTGGTAAACTACTGTATATGCACTACTGAGGCCTGATGTTTAATGAATGCTTGAAAACCTGTGTTTTGAAAGCTGTGATCTCTCTTCAAAAACAGAGAAGTTGTCAATGTGCAGTACATGAAAGCCGACTGATGCTCTCTGCCTCTTTGTAGTCTAATGTAGTATAACAACTTTGCTTGTTGGCACCTGTGTTCCTGACGTATTTCCTGTGTGGTGTTAAGATTTATGTTAGGCAAACATTATGGGAAAATGTGATGAAATGAGTTTGGATGCCAGCCAAACACCGTCACCAGGTTCGTTTTGCTGCAATGGATCTTGTCATTCCAAGTGCAACACTGAAATATCTTTGAGGGCAAAAGGTGGTCTATTTTCGCATGCGTGGAAATAACTAAATTGGGAGGAAATTGCTCTAAGTTTCATATAAACTCACTAAAGTTATGATATTTTACTTTCCTGAAGAAGATTGTACATGTAGATAGCAGTTATCGAGGTTAAACAGGTTTCCTTCACATAGTGGAATTTAGAAATGTGGAAATAATTTCCCCATGCAAACATCGTCTTCCTCCACACACACACACACACACACACACACACACACACACACACACACACACACACACACACACACACACAATACTATAAACATAATCACTGCAGTCCAATAACTACATAAAAATCTGGATTTTATTTGGTAAGGTGTAGAAAATGTACACTTTCTTGGCACTGATATTAAAATGAACCAAATACATTCTGCCCTTTCTTATGGACACAACTATTCAGCTAGACCTCCAACACACACATGCTCCAACGTGTGTGTGTGTGTGTGTGTGTGTGTGTGTGTGTGTGTGTGTCAAGCCTATAAACCCGATGAACAGCCACAGCCGCGCCCCATACACTTCAATTAGGTAACCGTCAAATTCTGGCAAATAGCACAGTGATGTGGGTGACACAAAACCCAGTTTTTAAAACCCAAGAGATGCCTGAATATAAAATAAGGTACCAGACCTAGACTATTTATTGTATCTAATGAGATTAATAATGGTCTTATAACAATGGTAACTGTATCAGTATAGTTACAACAAACCAACAAACTTCTGAAAACCATGAGGTGTATTTGAAGGAGATATTGATGCACGATTACAAACAATGCATTTTAATCATTTACTACAGGTATAGATTAAATAGATCAAATTCAATAAATATACTTTTTAAAATCCATGTGAATTTGTTCGCAAAACCAGCCAAGTGATCAAATCAATGATGCAGCTAATTATCCTTTATAGTCATTCAACAGTAGCCTAATATAAGATAAGTGGTTTTCCTTTGAAAGTCACCTTGGCAATCAGGAAGAGATCACCCAGCAGATGCATCACCATTTAGATTCTACATTTCTGTGAACCTGACTGACTAATCATCCCTACATGGTCCACACCATGTCCAGATCAGATTGTCACGTCATCACGTATAGACTTGAGTGAGGAACTGTTGCACTCTGGCTCCAACAGGTTTAATAACCTACTGGACTGCAAGATCTGAAAATGTCATTTCAAACGAAGCAGCATACGCTTTAAAAAGAAAAAAGTATTGTTTGACTAGTTCGACGACGCAAAAAAGTGGCGAACTGCTGCGTGTTCCGAGGTTATGTTTCAATCTGCCTCCTGGTGTCATTCAATGTTTAATTCTTATATTGTTCGCATTTGAGAGAAAATTACAAAACTATCTCCCAACAGGTGTATGCTGAAAAAGTCCACATATATAGTTCACAATCACACACACACACACACACACACACACACACACACGTATGCTCTGCTACTTTCTGTGTCTGCGGGTCGGCTGGATAAAGCACCACTGTGATGTGTCTACATTTCAACTATAGCCTACATATTTCTACAAGAAAAACGTCTAGTTTCTTATCACTGCAAAAATGACCAGATATCAATCTGGAAGCCATATTGCTTCATTTGTCCCCGAAAAGAGTCCAAGCAAGTAGTTTTTGCAGTTGAGCTGAGATGCGGGGACTTCACCTGAATGTTTCAAGACCTGGCGCTCCTGCTTATGCGACATTAAATCATTTGTTAAGTCTCTGAATCAAAAGTATCCTGTTAAAAACACCAGTGTATCCTGCTGTGGGATAGAGATGGTTATTTTCACGGTGCGTGTGCAGTAGCCTATCCAGTGGATGACTTTTTAGACTAGCCTCGTTGTAGCTCAGCCTATATCCACCATGCGTAAACTGGGCTATTCTACCCCCATGCAGCGACAGCAAAACACATCGACTATTAATATCATTTAATTTGTGTCCCTAAATATATATATATATATATATATATATATATATATATATATATATATATATATATATATATATATAAATATATATGGTCTATATTCTTGCTCGCCTGGCTTATTTGCCAGTAGCACCTGTGCATGCTCCCTGCCGCCTGTTTCCATGTTGACTATGACAAATTGAATAAGGCTTTGGGTAATAAATGCCACTGCCCACAACAACGAAAACAACAACATAAGCTTTACGAGAGCGTGATTCATAACGCGGCATCAGAGACGGAAACTGCGTCTTCTGTGTTTGAACATCAGGGACATCAGCTCCTCTCGCACCAAGGTAAGCGACGCTGCAAGTGCAGGCTTGGCGGGGCCACCTGTCCTGGTTCCGCGTTCTGCACCCCGGTGTGTCCCCCAAACGGTGCAGGGTACTTACGTGTAGTGCTGTGGGAAGAGGTGAGTCCCGTCTGTCGGCGTGGAGACGCATATGATAAGTACAGTTTGGATTGTGAAGAGGCAGAAAATACCGTACGACTGCGCGCAGATCGCCATTTTCCATTAAATATTCAAGAAACTGGGATAAATAAGAGAAGGACCGGAAGGGCAGTCTCTCACAGCTGAGCTAAGAATAACCAAGCTCCAGAGAAAGTGTGTGTTGGGAGGTAATGGTTGGAGGAGGCTTCTGGACACTTCAGCCGGCTGTGAAATCTCAATCAGAAACGCACAGACGATTGGCAGCTGAAGACACGGGAGATCAGGAAGATGCTCTGCCGCCGCTGCTGCTGATGTGCTTGCGCACTGGCTGTCCTCCCTGCCTATCCGCCGCCGCACATTTGCTCCTTTTCTCTCCCACTCTCTCCAATGTAACAACCATACAGAGTAAAGCTGGCCACGATCGGAATAGTGTGCCTCTATCCGGCTTTTCAAAATAAAGCCATTTATCGTTTTAGGGCAATGTAGGCTATATTAGAGTGACGGAGAATGCAGGCAGAAATTTGTAAGAAATCGTAATATAACTATTGTATTCTCAATGAAATGCCTTTATGAGATCACAGTGGTATAGGCCTACTACGTGGCAATAGCCGCAAGTGACCAGATGTACTGAACTTGTTTTACAAACATAGGGTAACTTGGAAAATGTCTGCCATTGTAAAATATCAATTTAGGGCGCATGTTTGGCATACAATCCAAGCATCGGCTCAAGGACTTTTTTTAACGTTACATTTTGTTTTGAAGGTCCAATTGCCCGACTTCCTGTATTTGTTCAGCCCAGCTGTGCATCTTGACTGTAGGCACAAGCGGTCCTTCCTCACTTCAAACAGCCTATTCCTGTGCGCCAGTCAGACGGGAGCGCGCATCAGGCCACCTCCTCTTCCTCCGTATGTCCACTCTCCGTGCACTGTGTTCTCCTCAAGGCTCAAACTCGGGATTATGAGCATTATGATCAAGGCTTTACTTTGATAATTAGAGGCATGACTGTAGAGGGGAGGATTGTATTTACTCTGAATTTAAACCTTCAGCAATCACCTTGGGGCTCCTCTTACTTATTGGTGCATCTGTTCCATTGGATGAACATTTAAATGAATGAAAGGAGAATTTTTGAAACACCTAGCTATTGTTTCACGCTGTCACCAGTATTTAGACGAGGGGGGGTTAGGTTTAAAGTGTTTCAAATGTAACTTTGCAGGAGGGTGAACATGTCTCCTTGTTTCTCGTAACTGGGAGCCTCTGAATAAGCATAACCTTGTTAATAAGCTATTATATTTTAATAAAGCAAGTTTTCCTCTGGACATAAGTCAGATATTGTTCATTTTAACGGTAAAGAAGGAGGAGAGATGAACTGAAACCTCTGGGTAAATCTAACTCAGCAGGAAGTTAACCCCCGGAGACGTGAATATCTCACTCTATCAGCTGTGTGTGTGTGTGTGTGTGTGTGTCATTGTGTGTGTGTGTGTGTGTGTGTGTGTGTGTGTGTGTGTCATTGTGTGTGTGTGCAAGTGTGTCATTGTGTGTGTGTACAAGTGTGTCATTGTGTGTGTGTACAAGTGTGTCATTGTGTGTCTACCTTGTGTGCACCTTTACCTGTCTTATTACCTTTCCCTGCACTGCCGTTTGTTCTCTGATCCTCCTTTCTCAACAGAAGGGCACAGTTGCACCTAAACAAAACGCATTTTCAGGTTCATCAATGCAATAGAGAACGTACAATAAAGACGTATAGCTTTTTACATGATGTGTTCCATGTGTGTTTCTGTCCCTACAGTCATTTGTAAAGAATAGGGGTGAAGGTGCTCAATGATTTGTTAGTTTTTTTTCCAGTTGTCTAAGCCCAGGTTCAGTACACTCCTCGGGGAGTATTATATCTCTCAGCTCGTTGCTGGACACAGTTAGAGACAGACAGTCTTGTGGCTGCATTGTCCTTGGCTCAGTCAGTCAGCAGGGGATACGCAGGTGCTCTGCTACAGAAAGCCACACAGCAGTCGGCAGGGTTGCTGCACAGCATTTCTGTCTCTTCACTGACAGGGAAGACAGGGCTGTTTTGGTAGAAAGGACACACTGCGGGGCACAGACCTCAGCAGGAGGAAAAATCCACCTGATGGCGGGGATGAAAAAGCTACAGCAGCGGTCCCCTGCTTATGTACATAGATGTCACGGATCATTCAGTCAGAACAAATATCTAGGCCTGTTCCTTAGGAAGAGGAAAAAAAAAATGCTTTTATTCCCCAGAGCTACTAATTTTTGAGACATATTGAGCTTCTTTCCTCCACCCCTCCAAACAAATCTGTGGCAGAGAAGCAGGAGACAGCCGTGTTTTGATTTATTACTATTCCCTATGCGGAGAAAAATAACCTTAATTGATGGCTACTCTTGCACATCAATTTACTGTACCATACTTCCCATCATGACATTAACGATAACAACAAACAGATACTGGTAGAGTGATGCAGCGTGGCTGACTCACACTACACATTTCTGCTGACTCACAGTGAGACACCCCTTGTTTTCTTTCTACTTCCTTCCATTCAAACATAAATTAGGCAAACCTATCTCAATTTACCTGGCTCATGGGGCCTGGAGAAAGAAAAGTGATTGCAAATTTAATTTTGAGTTAATGCACAAGTATGTAGTTTTCTCTAACGGAAAGAGCATAGAGCGGGTTTATCTGTGTAAACAAAGCATCAGGGGGTAGAGATGTTTCTCTCGATGGATGGTATGCCTCTGGGTGTTCTGCAAATGCTGGGACCAAGAGATGATCGGCAACCAATTTATGATAATAGACAAGTTTTTTTCTTTTTCAAATTACAGTACAATAACAGTACCCTTAAATGTTTTTTCAGGAAAACATTTGAAGCAAGAATTAGGCAATACAGTAACAATAATAATCTTGATTCATATTTGATCAGCACCGCCTGGTTTGACAGCTTGATCTGAGTTTCGTGACCGGGGTGCGCTGCGCTGGTCGACGCAGTATGCCAGTTACGTTCAGTAACTACATTCAATTACTATTAGCATGATGCTCCTCTGTCAGTCATCGTCTTAAACCCGCCCCATGTGAGATAAGTGGTTGTGATTGGTCCGCCCAGGCCTCGGCCAGATAGAAATCTGTCTGAAAAGGAGGGGGCCAGACATATCTGCCAGATTTAGTTTCATTCTAGATTTATCTAGATTCATCTAGTTTCCGTCTGTTGATTTTTCATTTGAAAATGTTATCACTGTCTTTGGGCAGTTTGTTTGGAAACAAATGCAGTGTGTCCTGTGTTCTTGGTAAGGTTAGCCCTGAGGAAAACGGAACGCAATTCAGTTGTCTCTGCAACAGTGACACCAACAATAATATAACTTGGGACACGTTGGGCTAAAATTTCTTGTAAGACTTAACTCCGTCACACCAATACCTAGCAAATGTGTTTGTGTGTGTGTGTGTGTCTTGGTTGTAGGCAGAAGAGTGGCAGATAAAAGAGGTGATTGCCACCCTGGGGCCTTGGATCTCATTGAACATGCTTATAGAGAATCTACTTTTTATTAGAGCTGATCAATAAGGCCAGCTAAGGGATCCGCTCAGTGAAAACACACAGATCAATGACCTCAAGCTCTGCTCATCCTCCAAACAGGGAAAGAGGCAGACAAGAGGTGGTTCTCAGCTGCTAAGGGTCTCTCTCATTGGCTGTGCAGTTTCTCCTTAAGAGAATAACTTGCCAATCTGTTATTGATCAAGGGAGTTGAAAGAAAAGAGACATCCTCGCTGTTCTGTATTGGACCTTCTGGGGACTGCTCCCCCAGACAGAGGCCAAGTAGGTTGGAGTAAAATTAATCACTCCTTGTTTCCCCTGTCTCCAGGCCTTGAGGAAGTCACTAGTAAATGCGCACCCCACACACACACACACTGGCCGCTTATCTTCCTTTTCCTCTACCTTATCCATCTTCTCTCCCTCCTTAACCTCCTCCTCTGTCTCCTTCTGTGGCCTGTATGCTGATGTTTTGCTGCGCTGGACAGAAAAGCGAGGCTTCACATTCTGTAAAACCTAGTCTAGTCAGCATGCTGAATGCTAAGATTTTATATTTCTGATTAGAGAAGGACTGCGCGTCGCATTCACCGCAGATGATAGCAGAGCCAGCTGCCCTTGAGAGAGAGTCCCGACGCTTTCAGTAAACTTCAATGATCCTCTCAAGTGCTCTCTGTAAAAACAGGAGCATGATATACTGTCACTCATTTACCACACACTTTCTTTGAGGGCATTTGTTTTTTTTTTAACCACAGCAGAGAAGAGTCGGCATGCTCTTGTCCTCTACAGGGATAGTGTATATTGAAGAGATCGGCAGAGTGATTCCAGCAATCAAGGTTATCTTCCCTTGTGTCCTTTTCAGCTTACTCCCTGCTCACCTCACAGCTTATCATCCCATTTAGTTTCATCCAGAACAGAAAGATCCAATCTAAATAACACAGACCTCCATGTTTACATAAATATTTGTATATCCCACATCCCTCATTATTTGCTTTGCTCTGTAATATTACCGGCATGACATCAATGCTTTGCTAATATCAACAACAAAAAATTATCTAATTCTGACCACAGTGCTTTGCATACCTCCGTTACTGTAAAATACAAACGTACCCAGCGATGTTGGGCTGCAAGGCACTCTGGGACTTTCATGCTCAAAATGTCAGAGCGTTTCATCCTGATTGATGATGACTCACTCCCCTCGCTCTAAGTCTGCATGAAAGAACAACAGCACCAATTAATGACCCAACCTCCTCACATGCAACCGTAAGAAAACAACCACTATATCAAATATTACAGCACGGCACACAAACAGTGCTATTCTGCTAAAAATACAGATGTTTGTGATGAAATATATACATTTAAGGCTACATTTTATCACCCCCAGAGAATACCCCTCCATCCTACCCAGATAGTAAAGTGGCTGCATGTGAAAGCAGAGCAAGACTCAGCACTCATTGACATGCTCTACTAGAGGCCTAATGGCCCCTGGGTAATGGCCTCTTTGGTCTTCAGGAAATCCTCCCTCATGCATACATCAAAGCTGGGATTGAGAAGGATAGAGAGTGGAAAATACATGGGTGGAAAGAGACATCAGTGCCACACAGGGAGAGGAGAAAAAAGGTAAAGTTAACACACTGAAGGAAGCTCATATAGGAAGTCATTTTTGTTTTTTGTTCTTTCATTTTTCATTTTTATGGCAAAGTCAATCCAACATGTTTTCGATTGGAGGTTTGCATCAACATGGTACACCAATGCTATACTTGTACTCTTCAAATGGGGCTGGGTATCAAACCTCAGTACGTTTTTGGTACTGACTGAATGTGTCCATTGCCTGGTCCAATTTCTAGACATGTTTATTTATTGTTTAGTCAGATATTTACTGAAAAAATCCTAGAAATGTAGAAAGAAATCTGTGTACATTTTTCATAGTATCCTTTTTTTGTCAGCAGGATTCATCAAGTTTAGCCTTGCAAAACATTAATGTGAAAATGTGATGACTTTGATAATCAATTTATCATTTGTCAAGCAAAATTGGCAAAATATTCTCCAGCATCTGAAATGTGAAAAGTTTCTGCTTTTCTTTGTCATATGATAGTAGACTGAATATCACTGTGTTTTGAACTGTTGGTTACACAAAAAACGTAGTATTTTAAATGTGTCATGTCCGGCTCTGAAAAACTGAAATGGGCACAAATAGATTAATTGATTCATCAAGAAAATAATCATTAGATGCAGTCTTTCCCATGATATAAAGTTAGATCTCTTCATCCTCAATCCACTCCTTTATTTCTCTGCCTGTCCCCTTTCTTTCATTCTGTGTTCATCTCTCTTCTCCTCTCTTTTTCTCTCTTCCACTGCTGACACACAGCATCCCAGAGTTTTCAGCCAGCTGCTATAACAGGAGACCTGTAGTCCCTCACCCCACAATCCCCAGCCCACCCCCCCCTCCTCCGCCTCTCTACACTGCCCATGAGCCATCTGCTTAGTCTGCATATTGCAGATCTGTCAATGCTATCTAATTATAATTCACACAAAAGTGTTCACTGTGACCCTGACTGTTTTTGCAAAAGTTTTGTCTCGCTCCAAATGTTAGTTAACACAGAAGGAACCTGTCTGTATGTATGTATGTATGTACGCATGTATGCATCTATCTATCTATATGTGGTGTCTCTCCTGCAAGTAAACACAGCAGAGCGTTGCTCAACCCTATTCAATGAAAACTGTGACCTCAACATGTCCTACACCATGCAGCGGAGCATGTGAATTCTGCCCCTCGCAATGATTTTCAACTCCTCTCCCAGTTCAAGCAAGACTCAGTAAGCCTCTTTTTGAAATGTTTTCATACTGTAGCAATCATACTGCTTCAAACATCAGTTAAGAATAACGTGATCGGAAATGAATTGAATTTAGGTTTTAAAAAAAGCAGGAGTAACTTCAAGCTGCTCCACAGTGGCATGCCGACATCAAATCATGATACGTTTGCAGTGAGTGAAGTACTAGATGTCGCTATATACAGTTGAGCATATTTAACCGTGCCAGTGTTAAAGAGGCAAAACTAACAGGCCTGTGGCGTCTTTAGTGGCTTGATAAGGCGAGTGGGTGGTCCTGTCTGAACGTGGTCTACTCCTCTTCTCTTGTCACTGTGGAGTGAGAAGTGCATAGTCGCTTGCCCGCCCTGCCGTCACATTAAAGCGCATCTTAATTGGCATTAAAACTGGTGATAAGGGCTTAATGAAGGAATTAATAGATAACACACATTCTGGAGCATATTCTCCACAGTCACACTCTGACAGACACATAAACACACACACAGCTGTACTCAAACTTGCAGACTTTACAACCAGAGACCGAGTGAGTGAGAATTCATGAGGAAAATAGGTGGCCTGCAGCGAGAGACAGGACCAAGAGTGAAAGCCTCTAATACATCACATCCCCTTGCATGACAACAGCTAACCTTCTCAGGCTGTTCAGATGGAGCATTTAGCTTGTATGGGATGGTATACAGTGCCATCACTCTGAGCTGTTAAATGGGGTTTTAATCTGATAGGGATTGCATTTTAAGGTAAACAATGCATGAAAAAGGAGATTAACTTTTATGTAAAAGTACTTTATATCCCTCATATCCCTATTGGCTTATTTATTTATTAATAGTTTATCTTGATAAGGCCAAGTATATAATGGATCAATGTCACATAGCTCACTTTTAGCCTAAGTCAGTCTGCAACACTTGTCCCTACAGCAGGGCTTTATACAAATACACACAACTCAACAGGATACTAACAATGACACAAGAGGTAAAATAATGAGTCAATTATCGATTATTTGACCATTAATGAATCAATTAAGTATTGTTTTAAATAATTACCTATAGTTTCAGCTTCTCAATGGTAAGGCTGCTTCTCTTTGTCTTATGCCATAGTAAACTGAATATCTTTGGGATTCAAAGCTTGAGCTTTAGGGAAATAGTGATGGCCCTTTTCCACTATTTACTGACATTTAGTAGTCAATGTTCAAATCAAATATTCAGTATTTTACAGTAAATCGACATTGACAACAATCATTCGTTGTAGTCTTAAAATTAAATAAATAAAAAAAACAGTGGCATATTAACGTTCTTGTCTTACAAAATTGTGTTTGCAAACAATTAACTAGCTAACGTTAATGTAACTTACACATTCAGCAGACACCTACGACTCGTTTTTCTGGCCACCTGAGGAATGTAACTTAGGTCTCAATCAGATCTGCTGAGCTGAGTATTAATTCTCAGTCATTTGATCAGTACGCAGATTCGGTCTTTATATAAAAAATACTGATTAACGCAGGTTTATTGTTGAGCTGTGTTAGCGTTGCAAACGTAAAATTGACGTTACATGAAGCTTGGAATGAATTGGTTACCGGCTAGTTCAGGGCTTGTCCAATCAGGATCCTCGTAGGCGGGACGTTGTGCACGTTGCAAATATTCTCCCCGAGAGACGGTTTAACCTTTCTTTGACTGTCTATGTTTACAACCAGTCACTGTTTAGAACAGAGGATTTTTGCAATTACTACTAATATTCTCCCCGAGAGACGGTTTAACCTTTCTTTGACTGTCTATGTTTACAACCAGTCACTGTTTAGAACAGAGGATTTTTGCAATTACTACTAAACTATCTCTGGCTTTCTGTTCACGCCGGTGTTACACCAGAGACGTGTGCTCTACAGACAGATACACTGTTACCAAAGTGTGACTGTTTCTAAATCTAATATCTGAATATTACAGGGTCACTAACGTTAGGTCGACACTGATCAAACAAATACTACGGGAACACTATTTTTGGTAACACACTATTATAATAAAGTATGATAAAAGGCAAGGCAAGGCAGCTTTATTTGTATAGCACATTTCAGCAACAAGGCAATTCAAAGTGCTTTACATGAAACATGAAACATTAAAAACAGTTAGAAAACAATTAAAAACAATTTCAAAGCATTAAAACAATTAACAACAATTTAAGATCATTAAAAGACAAGAATAAAATGTACAGTGCAGTATAAGAATTTTAAAGAAAGAGCAGTTAAAAATAGGTTATTTAAAGAAAGGCAACATTAAAAAGATATGTCTTCAGCCTGGATTTAAAAGAACTGAGAGTGGCAGCAGACCTGCAGTTTTCTGGGAGTTTGTTCCAGATATGTGGAGCATAAAAACTGAACGCTGCTTCCCCCTGTTTAGTTCTGACTCTGGGAACAACAAGTAGACCTGTCCCAGACCACCTGAGAGGTCTGGGTGGGTCATAGTGTAGTAGCAGATCAGAAATGTATTTTGGCCCTAAACCATTTAGTGATTTGTAAACCAGCAAAAGTATTTTAAAATCAATTCTTTGAGGCACTGGAAGCCAGTGTAAAGACTTCAGTACTGGAGTGATGTGATTTCTTGGTTTTAGTGAGGACTCGAGCAGCAGCGTTCTGAATCAGCTGCAGTTGTCTGATTGATTTTTTAGGGAGATTTGTAAAGACACCGTTACAGTAGTCAAGTCTACTGAAGATAAAAGCATGGACAAGTTTTTCCAAATCCTGCTGAGACATGAGTCCTTTAACCCTTGATATATTTTTAAGGTGATAATAGGCTGATTTTGAAATTGTCTTAATGTGACTTTTAAAATTCAGGTCTGAGTCCATGACTACACCAAGATTTCTGGCTTTGTCTGTTGTTTTTAACATTGACGTTTGAAGCTGAGTGCTGACCTTTAATCGTTCCTCTTTTGCTCCAAAAACAACCACCTCAGTTTTTTCTTCATTTAATTTAGGAAAGTTATGGCACATCCAGTCGTTAATTTGTTCAATGCACATATGCAGTTGTTGTATTGGGTTATAATTCCCTGGCGATAAGGTTATGTAAATTTGTGTGTCATCCGCATAACTATGGTAACTTATTTTATTGTTTTCCATAATCTGAGCCAGTGGAAGCATGTAGATGTTGAACAGAAGAGGCCCCAGAACTGAGCCTTGGGGAACTCCGCAATGTCATATTTGTATGCTCAGATGTATAATTACCTATAGACACAAAGTAGTCCCTATTCTTTAAATAGGATTCAAACCACTTTAGTACTGAGCAAGAAAGACCAACCCAGTTTTCCAATCGGTCAAGTAATATGTTGTGGTCGACTGTATCAAATGCAGCACTGAGATCAAGTAATACCAATATATTATTAGCAAATATAAATCAGCCTATTTTTGAAAAAAGCCATTAATGATGTAAGTAGGTAAGGTAGTCACTAAGGTAGCCACCAGTGACGGACTGGTAATCTGGCATTTGGGCAGATGCCATAGACAGTATATAATGGACCAATAGACCCCGTTGCTCTGGACGGAGACCAGTGAAGGCTATTAGAAGCACTTTTCCGGTGATGGCCAGCTTTACTGCGCAGCCTCCAACTGAGAGAATGTGACGTGAGCAACGTGTCTGAAAGTTGGAAGTCTTCTGGTAGCTGTGCCAAGAGAAATCTCAATCATTCCCAATCTTACAGATACGGAGACTGTAGGTGTATGTAAGGAGATAACGTGGGCACAGGCTAATTATTGATCACTAACATGCTAGTTAACATTAGTAATTAAACCTTAACATCTCATGTAAGTCGAAACTGCCTGCGAGCTTCTCCTGTACTATACGGTAATTCCTCTACTATGCGACAGTAAGTCACTTGGTTATGACACAATCGTTAGCCTATTTTTACAAAAACGTCTGCTACGGAGCCATAACGTGAGGTACAAGGTAATGGAGCCTTTTATACATTGTCGTGTTTCTTTGGAACTAAACAACGGACAAATAGAGTCTTTAAACGCTTCAGATGTAAAGTTATTCGCAGTCAAGTGACGTAAAAAAAAAATGGCGGTCAGCGGAATGCTAACAGGAGGTGATGGCCAGTTAGCAACAAAATGGCGCCATGATGGCTCGAGTTCTGAAGCGAAGCTTACCCCCTTGGTAGTGATCCATCTCTCTCAATTAAGGGGTCCTTGGTTTAAAACACGTTGAAGACCCCTTAGAGAATCCTTAAACAATATTGTATTCATGCATCCCTTAATCACCAGTGTTCTTCAAAGTAAAGATGATCAATCTGGAGCTGGCTCATGCTTGTGTGACTTTTCCTGTACTGCCTGCTCTAAAAGTGCATTTCATTTCCTTTATTCACGGCTCTCCATGGTCCAAAGGGCACTTATTCCCCACAGCACAGCACAATGAAAATACAAAACACTACACACAGGAAAAACTAACCAACCAGATGAGACAGAGAGCAGGGCTCTTATTGGGGTTGCTCCTTCTGAGTACCTAATGAAGCCAGCAGTGTCTTCCCTTATTACAGCTAATGGTTTGTTTATATAGGTATTTTATCCTGGGCTTAGAAACATACATATATTGTTATTATTATCAGCATTATTATAACATCACTTCCAGCATGTAGAGATAGGTACCATTATATCTATGCAGCCCAATCAAATTCCACATAATATAGTGTGCAAACACATATTTGCACAAATTCTTGTTTTTGTTCAGGCATGTAAGTGTATATCTGTGTGTGTGTGTGTGTGTGTGTGTGTGTGTGTGTGTGTGTGTGTGTGTGTGTGTGTGTGTGTGTGTGTGTGTGTGTGTGTGTGTGTGTGTGTGTGTGTGTGTGTGTGTGTTTTTCTTCCTCCTCCTGAGCCGCAGGTTTGGGCTATTTTCCCAGAAATGTGTTAGACAGACAGAGGGAGGCAGATGCTTTCCTGTTCTCCCAGAGGAGACTGCAACACATGTGGAGAGTGGCTAGGCTGGTCACATTAAACACACCATGTGCACCCTGCATGTGACTGTGTGTGTGCACAGGAGAATGGCCTAAAAAACAAGCATGGAGTGAGACATCTAGTGGCAAATGCACAGTACTCCAATAATAATGATAGAAATCAGCCTGGCAAACTGTGACTTATTCTATTTTTAAACAATGAAAACAAAACTTTATTTAATCTGTGATCTGCCAGATACAATTTTTATGGGGGTAAAAAGTGAATTTATCATTTGTGTGTATTTGCAGTAACAGTATGCTTCTGTGTGCGTCTATCTGTGTTTGTCAGATTGTGGATATTGCTGCGGTATGATACCATCTTTCCTGCTGTCATAACAATAGATCCTGCAGTTGATGGTGATGTATCATCTGTCAAACTATCAGTGCCAGGACATGGTGCGCTGGTTCCATGAGGCTGCAGACATGATTCACTGCAGTTTTTATGGCGGGTGTCTTCTTTCACCTCTGGAGTTGCCTCCGGACTGCTGGGCTGTCTGCCTTTGCGGCCTCTGCAGGATGTTGTATTAACCTTGTTGCACCACTAAGCGTTGATTATTTGTACAGGGGATATTTAGGGTCTATGAGCAGCATGGTGAAGCTTATCTCAATTAATCTAATGGCTCAGTAATCAAGACATCTGCAAATATATAAACAGACCTCTGCAATCCCTCCATGGTAGCAAATAATCAGGTTTTTACATTTTGGATCCACATCAAAGTCGGGTTTATTTGCTCAATACTGCAAAGTACAACATGCAGTAAGCCAACTCTAACCACATGTGGTGTACACCATAGTCTATATCCTTCGCGTTCCACTTCCAGGATTGCTCCAGGGCTGCAGGAAATTCAGCCGGATGCATGTATTTTCTGTTTCCTTCTGCTGTCTTTGTGTTGGAATTTTAAATTCGGTGGATTTTAACAACTATACCTGCACGTGTATTGGCACCAAGGTTTCAACAGAGATTAAACAGGTTTGATGATGCATGCTTTGCCTGTTTAAGCCTCTTCATGAATCTCTAGCCTCTTTGTTACTACTAAACTAGGAGGTGGGACCTGCCAGGGGAGTAGCACACAGGAGATTAAACCCTGAATCAAAAAACAGATTGAGACTGTGTGTGTGTGTGTGTGTGTGTGTGTGTGTGTGTGTGTGTGTGTGTGTGTGTGTGTGTGTGTGTGTGTGTGTGTGAGCGCTTAACCCCTACAGATCATCTAATTGAAAAAATATGTCTATATAAATAACATATGCACTTTCATAGCTGTAATATCTCAGTAAGTTAAATACACACAAGCAACCACTTCTACAAGTCACACACATCACACAATCTCCAAAAATGTCACTTTAAAGCTTTGTAAGCAGATGCAGAATAATCCCCAGGTCCTGACAGGCTATGATCCTGCAGCTAGTTTCCAACACTGCAAAACCAATGTGAAAGGTGATTGTTAAGGGCACCAACATGTCATCCCTTAGCGTACCGCCACCATTGTATCTCAGACAGGCCTCTGTAATCATCCCCAAGTAATCAGCAGAGACAACATCAAGGAAAGCTCGCTCTGCAGGACGGCACTAACCACAAGTTTGCCACTGAAATTGGGTGATAGAGCATAAACAGAGGCACACCTCAAATTCACATCCCTCCTCGGATGTTGTGATAATTCAGTTCAAGTCCATTGAACAAGAATAATGATTGTAAAAGAGTGCTTATCAAAAACTCCTGTCTGGGCCACCTGAAACGTTCTGGGCTACAATGAACGCAGAAACTCCAGAGTCCTCAGCCCTGCAAATGACTGTGCATGTAATCATGATGATGGAGTAATATAAGACTGTCTTTTAAGTCTGTCCTTAAAGATAAATTCTAGATTTTTTTTACAATGTTGGTCTTATTTTTAACTACCGTAGTTCTTGCTGAATGTAGTTCATTTTATTCATTTATCGGGCGCGATGACAATATACTCACTAAAGTCGTTCCTGAGACAACAAAGTTTGCTGGGCAAAGAAAACAACAACAGTTAAGCTTGATTATCTAAACCACTTTATTTGAAGGTTAAACCAGAAGTGAGCGCACACAAAATGTCAGTGATAATTTCTCATTGCAAGTTGAACCAGGAAGTCAGTCTGTGGATGTTTGAGTGATCGATGTCTTTGTTTTCTCTTATGAATTAGGTTTAGTTAAACTGAGAGATTGTTTCAAACCTGTCTACATGTAATCATCTGATGTTGTGTTTCTTGCCCCCTTTAAATTCCTTTTAGCATCTCAGAAAATAACTTATCGAGAACAATATTGATATTACAGATAGGAATAATGGCCATAACTAAGGCAATAAGACCCTGGTTGTATAAAAGTGGAACGTCCCTTTCCCTCCAGTGATTTAGTAGTGTGTTTTCACAAAGTTGGGTGACTCAAAAGAGACAGATTAATAAAAGAACGGCCACAATTGAAGGCCAAGATATCCTGACTTTTAGTGTCTAGTATGGATCAAGCTCCAAAAATGCTAGATTCTATGTTTCCCATAATTCATCTTGATATTGTCTGTGATAAAAGTTTTTAAAGGTCTCACCAGAACAAGACATTTTATTTATTTTATTATTTTTACAGGTTGAGTAGTGGACAAGTAAACTGAACTTCAAGTGTAAATATGGTGGAGTGCCCCTTTAACTGAGCAGAACAGAAATTGAATAAATAATGTAATCATATTTAAAGGTTTTGCTCCCACAGAACAAAACTGCAATGTTGTAACCAGATAGGCATAGATTAAAAGTTTAAACATACTTCACTGTGGCAAATAACATTAAAAGAGAGTAATTAACCCAGTGTTCAGCAACCAAGAAGTAGCCTAATTATTCTTTCAATTCAAATAAACACCGGACCTGAGAGCTAAGGTTAGGACTCCATTGATCCACTCTCAAGATCTGTACATGACACCAGTGTTGCAGGCTTGGTGCTGATCTTAAATGTGAGGCTTTCCATATGTTTTGTCTGAGCTTGTGCTTTTGCAACAGTAAGTATGCCTGATTTTATTCAGATCATTATGAATAACGGAATATCTGTCCTGCTGTCAAATCTGGCAGACAGATGAACAGGATGTGGACACTGTGCTGACTGCGCTGAAGATGAAAGGAAGAAAACAGCAGGATTTATAACGGGATGAGAAATTAGAAATTAACCAGCTTGTTTTGAAATGCTGTGACATTTTTAGAGGAGATGGGGGCATTGATTTTAGATTTGAAACGAGTACAAATCAGGGACGGGGAGTGAATTGATCACCATAGAATCGTTTGTCATATATGGAAAGAAGGTAGGCATTTTCAGTTTAAACTTGCAATTGTTATGTTAAATATATTGAAACAGAAATGATAACATCTGCATGCGTACGTGTTTACAAATATATCCCAGCCCAGAAAACGAGCTAAAATGAAGAGACACTCAAACGTTTTCCATCTGCTTTGTCCTTGGCTTGTCCCAGGAAGAGAAAATACATTTTCCCCTATTTGTTACTCTAGAGACAGAAACTGGCTGTGACTATAGCAGAATTTAAAACAGTAAATAAGGAGGTAATGGGCTTTGAGTCTACTGTCATCTCCAGTCTAGCTCTGGCTATCACCCAGGATATTAGCAGATAAATCTGAATGGCTTCCATCTAAGGCAGCGCACAATGGTTATTGATCAGACAACTCTAGAGTGGGGGGAGAGGAGCAGAGTTTATTAATTAGGGATTGACAGCCAATTCCCTCTTCTTATTCACAGACGGACAGCTCGGGAATGCTGATGAGCTGTGCCCTCTATGCATTTGTCAACGCCGAGCTCCACGCTGCAAACACAATAACACTGCACCGCTACAATAATATACAGAGGGAATTGGGCCGATGACCCTGCTCAGTGCTCATACGGTGTAAACCTGGGCACAATGAGAGATCAGCTGGCTATTCAGGTGTTAAATGACCAACCAACTCCCTGCTCAGATCTTCATTTCCTTAGCCTTTTATTGCTGGATGACATATTGAATGTTATCATGAAGCTATCACTTGAAGATGTCAAGATTGTGAATTTACTTGTAGACAAGTTATATAAGTGAAGTTTCTTTGTCAAAATATATTTAGCATTTTTGTCATTTCATTTCACCTTTCTCTCCATTCTCAGTGCCTTTCCCGCTCTCTGTTGTGATGGCTATATGAATGTCTTAATGGCTGTTCCCCAGCAGCTCTGCTTCTCCTCCCTAAACTTGACTCTAATAGGATACAGGGCTTTTCCACTGATTGGGTTGCTAGAGAATAAAATTGGCTCTTAACTGTACCTCAGTGCTGAGCAGCACCCTAATCCAACCACCCCGGGCTGCAAGGCTCCGTTGTTCTCCCTCAGCTCTCCCGTATGCTCCGATACGGATCTGATCCCCTGCACAATTTCATGCTTGCTTTGCCCTCTTCTCCTCTAGCAAAGCATCAATTACCCTCATAAAACAAATTCTGCCCCCTTCAGAAGCTTTAGCCAAATGTGCCCCACACTCCCATTTCAAATGGCCACAACTCTGTTTAAACTTTGAGCTAGTTGTGTAACCCTCCATCACTTTTTAAATGTATATGAACATTACAAAAATAAATGTTAAAGATTAAAAACAACTTCAGGAAACACCTACTATGCACTCAAGCAAATCTGATGCACGTCTACACAACTACACACACTTAAAGAAATACCCTTGAGGTAAGGAGAGTTTTTTTCTTTCTTTCACAAGAGGGAAGCATTAAGTTTCAATTCAGGGATTGGAAATCAGACGACTCACTTACTCCCTGACCCTTGACTTCCATTTCTGCCAGGCTAATCCCAGGTTAATGACTGGGCCAAAGAACATCAGGAGGGGACACACCAGTCATCTTAAACCAAAGCCACACACACATTCATGAACTGGAGCATAACCACTGTAACTACTTATGAACACTGTCTAATAAAATAACCCAAAACAGTTTTCAGTACATGATCTACAGTAAAGTGATGGAAGAAGTACCCAGATCCTTTTCTTAAGTAAAAGTACCAGTGAAACAATGTGTACAAGTATTCAAAATCTTACTGAAGTCAAAGTACATTAGTATTGTCAACAAAATATTCTTAAAGTATCAAAAATAAAGTACTTATGTGACTGATATGACATTAATATGCTAATTCTAATGCATACCTGTAGCTTGTCAAGGTGGAGGCACTTACATACTTTGTGTACAGTTTAGTCCTGTGGTTTCCAACCTAGTGGTCAGGTACCTCCAAATAGTCACAAGAAATAAGTTTGAAGGGTCGTGTGAAGGATTAATGGGGTAGGAAAGAGAAAAAAATAGGTTCTACTACACAAATTTATTTTAATTTATTTTAAGTCTTTGTATTTTGTGTGAAATAAATTGAACGGTTATTTAAATAAAACCATCTGAAACGTTTAGGACACTGCTTATTTAGTAAGGGGTCACAGTCCAAAAACGTTGGAAACAACTGGTTTCATCTTTAACAATGCTTTGTGTTTTATGAGCTTATGTGGGGTTTTATTATGTAAAATGCCGCGATCACACGGTAAAAAGTGGAACATTATAATGGTATATTAGTATAAAGCAGCAAATAGAAATACTCAAGTAAAGTACAAGTACCTAAAACTGTACTTAAACTCAAGTACTTGAGTAAATATTCTGCCATTTTGACACCTTTTCTATGTGAATGTTACACACACACATTTACATGCACAAACCAAACAGAGACAGTTTATCTTGCTGTTGTCCCTTCACTGTGCCCTTGCTCTCATCTCAACAGTTCAACTGGGTTCTTTCCATGCATTTACTGAATCATTTTCTCAAGAAGATATTCAAATGATATTCAATGTTTTATTTTTTTCTAAGAAATGCATATTACTTATGGGAGAGGCTGGATGTGCACAGAACAAACAGCAGTCTTATCTCAAGGCTGCAAAAAGAGGCAAGCCTGACATTGGAAGTGTTTCCCTGACTCAGAGAGCTCTGCAGCCGAGCAAAGGGTTGAGGGGCGCAGGGCAATGGGGTTCAATAGTGAAATTAACCATCCACATACAAACTTTTGCATCATTAAAGGCAGCTTTAAGGCTGGTATTTCAATTATATTGTCTCATTTAATGCGATTCTAAGCTAAATTTAATCGACAACCACCTACAGTAAATAACCAACAGGGCAGCATTTCATTTAATTATACTAATCACTTCTGTATCAAGGTCAATGACAATTCATTACCTATTCTCATTTAAACAGTCAGTCTATCTGCAGTTGGTGCGTAAAAATTAATAAAGCACTCATTTGGTCAACATTTTCTTTTAGGTTTCTGTTAATGACTTATTGAGTATTTTCTTTCATCAGTTAATTAGCATTCAAATACAAAAGGTACTTAATTTCAAAGCAATTATCTCCTGATTGCTGCCCCACATGAAAAAGTTGCCCCGCTCTCCATTCTGTTAAACCCTTGTGGATTTCTGCATGAATTGATTTACCTGTGTGAGTGTGTGTGTGTCTAGATGTGTGCGTGTATGTGATGTGTTTGTTCAGGCATTGTTCAGTGCGTGTAAATGTGTGTATGTGTATATAAAGTACCAAAATACCTTATACCCTTGACTGCATTCAAGTAGGTCCTGACTGTTTTATATTCTCTCAGTCAAGCAGGCAGATACCAAGTAGCAGGTGGACAACATCTGCTGTACAAAGTAACGCTCTAAATGGAAGGAAACATTGCAAACACAAGGTATTCCATCAATATAATTACTTCCACACAAATGCACATGAGCTCACTCACACACACCCACACACACACACACACACACACCCACACACGCGCACACACACACACACACACACACAATGTGGATGTATTAACATTCTGCCTTCAGAGGGCTCCGGGATCATGGCCTATCTTGTAGTTGGAAGAGAGATAAACAGGAAATGATTTCAGCAGCAGTCAGCTACTTTGTGCTATCAGCCCCAGCTCTGCATTTATCTGCAAAATATCCCGTGTACACATTTTGCAAAATGCCTTGAGATTTTAAAAGTTAATTACAGCGTCAAATTAAGTGCATGACAAGTGCCAATAGAAGGCCAGTGGAAGGGTGTTTAATCCCCTTTGCTCCACGGACTCTCCTCCACGGCACCTCAAAGGCCACCTCAGCCTCTGTTTACCAAATAAAAAAAAACTCCCAGCAGTAGAAAGCAATCAACATGCACGTGGATTTATGCAACCACTTCCCCCTCACTTGTTTGTTTGTGTGTTATTGAAAGGAAAGTGACGCATAATTTAATTGAATGAGGTCCCTTTCTGCAGCCAATTTAAGAGGTGAATTTGATTGCAGTTTTAATTAACCAGCATAGTTCCTTTCATCGGTCCAAGGGATTACAATTATGAACACAATGAAGCAGCAGCCGCATGGTGATTTGGTAAAGGTGGCTGCAGTGGGACTTTAGGGGCACTTTTAATCTAGTATATATAAAGACATGCAGTTCAATATGTGCGTGGAGCTACAAGTTGTTATTTAATGTTCTTATTGTGAAACTGTTTGTTGAAAATGGAGTCCGTTTTTTTTTCTAACCTACTGTCTGTAATCTGGTGTTCAGTTATTCATACAGACCGGCTATTTTATTTGAATAATTATCATAGAATTATTGTATATGTTGAATTGTATGCTTGCCTATAGACAAATTAAAAAAAATTACGCATTCTGTTACGGCTCAGAAAAAACAGAAGGCTTAAACCCAAAAGCACGACTCACAGGTGGACAGGTTAAGATAAAAGTTCACTTTACTTGAATCAAAAGGCAGGAATGCAGTCAAAACAGGCAGAGAATAATCAGTCCATGGATCAGGCAGCGGGTCAGTAACAGGTAATAAAAGACAGGCCATAGAAATAGAATGAGAGTATGGACATTCCCATTCAAATCAATTTAGCAGGATCAGAGCGGCAACCATTTTGGCGGTGTACCATTGCCATTGCAAAGAACTGTCCTCGTTGTAGCGGGCTAACTTTCGCATATTTATTTTATTTTATTTATTTGAAAGAAAAGGGGGACAATACATATTAATGAACATTTTCACAAATGTAAATATGCCAGATTATAGCCTTAGGCTAATTTCCATCTGCAGACCCCCTGGCATATACTTCCATATTAATCGACTCGTAGACTCACTGAGGTAAGGTTTAGCGACAAACGAGCAGCGGAGTAGTACAAAGCAATGATAAGTGTCTTTTGTGCACTATGTGTCCATTGCAGGAGGGAGTGGCTGGATCTACTTTGATAGGAGAGTAAAGCCAAAATTAGTAATTAAGTGTGCGATGGTCCACGAGACGTAAATGTCGCCCTCAGAAGGTGTACGCGTAGGCTCTGTGCCGATGTTCGCGATACAAGTGGTAGCGTAGCGATCTACGGTGTGTGGAACGCGTCTTCTGAGCAGCTTTCCATACGCGTCTGTTCCGGAGAATAATTTAGCCTTTACCAAGGTGGCAGGGAAAACACAGAGCTGGCTGGAATTGTGACACAATTAGCTGACCTGCTGTGTACTGATTACAAGACTAACACTTAGCAAATAATTAGAATTAGAATCTCTATTTTACCTATAATTAGTGCCAAATGACCAGAAAACTCAAGAGGAAATGATTAGGAATTCACAGACCCGTAAAATAAAGCTTTACCTATATCACCCCGTCTTCTATCCACCTTTTTGATGCACAAAAAAATTTAAATAGTAGAATTTAGGCTACAGCACCTGTGTTGGTTGGCAACTTCCCTGTGCAGAAACACACTGCCAGAGTCCTTCGTGTGATTTCACCACCTGGATTTTATCTCACGAGTGCTAATAGGAAGTTTTCCTCCTATTCGAGCTGTGGCCAGACAAACAGTCTCTCCGCATCTCCTTCTTTATTTTGTTCCATTAACAACAAGGAGGGATGTGGAAACAGAGATGGTGGAGGTGGTTCCAGGGCCACTGGTCTTGATTCTCTAAATGATATTGCCTCATTGAGATTGTAGTTTGCTCTTTCGGATGTTTAATATGACTCATTACACAAATAAACAAAGTCACTTTATTGTGCAAGTGATAACAGTCATTGCCACTTACCGGTATCAGATGAAGAGCTTCATTGATACATAGGAACAATAAGAAAGACACATTTAAGTTATTCAGTCATTTCACTTGTTCTCTGTGGTTAGTTAGTTTGTTCATTGACTTACATATCACAAAATTAATATCTAAAATAACTTTGCAAGATCAAATATAAAAATTAGGGTCCAAGCAATATTCCATACACAATAATTCTGTCAAAACATTAATGAAAATAACAGGTTCCATTTTCAGTATGCAATATCACAAACACATGTTAAATACGGTATTATAAACACTTTACACTGTAATGCGGCACAATGAAACACCACAAATGAAAGCCTCATAAATTACAAAAGAGTAGTTTAATCAACACTTTTCTGACAAAGTTACAAAGACTGAATAAGCTGAACAAATCTACCTTCATCCACCTCTTTTCATTAATTTTTCATATGCCATTTACTATGTTATATTTTACTATGTGGAATTTTCAGAAAATCCTTTTATTAATGACACTGCCATTAAATGAACTGCAGTCAGCATGTTGATTGTGCTCCCTCTCACTCCATAGGCAAGAGCATCCTGGGCATGTGCCAAAACAGTGACATGACATACATGAAACTGAATTATGTACCATTACATCATTTATAGCGATAATGTTTGCAAGCAAGCTAAAGTTAGACAGCCAGCTGTAACTTAGCTATGCATGGATCTGGTGTGGGTTGCTTCGCAACATTAGCTGAAGCTAGCCAATTAACTAGGCAGATCAGGCCCGGGAGTCTGGATGAGTAAGCTGACGTTATCCACCCAAGACAGTATTTTGCTACGTTAGCTAGCTAGCAATTTGTCTGTGTTAGTTAGCGTTGTTAACGTTTGGCTGCAAGGGAGCTGAAGAGAGGCAATGGACTGCACAACATCCTTTGGATTTTCCTGAAAAAAAAACGTCCTTTACAAAGAAATCAGTCCACAGGCTGTTAAAGGCAACCGAGAAAGTCGGGGTAGGTCTCAGTTTTTATGTTACGTTACAATCCGCTAACACAAAGTCATTTATACGTGTCAATTGCTTCCCATAGTAGCCTACATTTAATGATACTTTACAATTCTTTGTGTATACTTTTCTAAAACAATTCTATTTGTTCTTTGTTTATCGTTCTTAATGGGGTTTATCAGGTGGGACTGGGAATTACACTTTTCACCTGACAAAAAAAGAGAAAAAAAAATGGATGTATTTATGGAAATGTAGAATGACAATAAAAAGGTATTAAAAACCAAAGGTAAAAAAGGTATTAAAACCAGACATAATATTTACGTGCAGGGCTTTGTTTACTGAAGCACAGAGGCGGATTATTTGTGTTGACTCCTAATGCAATCCACAACAGCTCTGTCATAAAGTCTACAGTTATAGGTATCTTTTATACTTGAATTTCCCCTTGGGGATCAATAAAGTATCTATTTATCTCTATCTATAATACCTATAATATTCAGTTGTTGTTGTTGTTGTTGTTGTTGTCATCATATAAACCTTAATTCAATTATATGTTTTAGCACTGAGGTGTTGTGCTGGACTGCATGCTTTTAAGATGTTTCCAATTGTTATATTCCATGTGGAATAATCTGCCCTCAAATTTAAAACTGAATGTTTCACAGAGCATCTTTAAAGTGGCGTTAAAGAAATGGTAACAAATTACCATGTAGCACGTTCCATTTCAATTTTATTTTTTATTTACTTACATTTAATGACCAAGTAAGAAATAAGAGCATTTTGACATACAGTCGCTACCCCACCACCTGCTATTTATATGCTGATTGTATTTTCTGCACTTGTTGTCTCGTTGATGTGCTGTTTTATCTTGTTGTGTGTTAAAGGAACACGCCGACTTATTGGGAATTTAGCTTATTCACCGTAACCCCCAGAGAAAGACAAGTCGATACATACCCTTCTCATCTCCGTGCGTGCTGTAACGCTGTCTGACGGCTCCAGCGGCATCAGGCCAGCACAGAACATCAGGTGAATGGTTCCAGTAATCCTACTGCTCCGAATAAGTGACAAAATAACGCCAACATGTTCCTATTTACATGTTGTGATTTATAGAGTCACAGCGTGTACAAAAAACAACGTAACATGAGACACAGCCGTCTTCTAACTGTAAACAAACCGAGAACTATATTCTCAGGCGGAAGAATATAGTACTTGGGCGGAGTGATATGCTTGCAGCAAGCCTGTCTGAGAATATAGTTCCCGGTTTGTTTACAGTTAGAAGATGGCTGTGTCTCATGTTGAGGGGCGTTTCTTGTGTCTGAATGTATATAGGTGTGCAGTGCTCTGCAGCGCCTACCAGAGCAACCCGGTCTCACGCCAGGTCGTGTAATAGTCACGTTTTTTTGATTCATAAATTCGTGTACAGGTTACGTAAATCCCGTTTTTTTCGTGTATATGCAACGACTTTTGAACAGGGAAATGAGGCGCCACACGAAAAAAACGGGATTTACGTAACCTGTCCACGATTTAATAGATTACAATAACGTGACTATTACACGACCTGGCGTGAGACCGGGCTGACCAGAGAGGGATAAGGTAAAACCGGTTACGCCCAGGGTCCCTAAACATGAGCATTATATATTCTGTAGAACCATCACACGCAGTTACAGTCTCCTTAATGTTCAACAGATGATCCTCAAATTGTGACCTCTTTCTCTCTCTCTCTCTCTCTCTCTCTACCGGTGCTGCTAACACCCAGACAAGGACAAGGGGGGCGAGGCGGACACAGACAAATCCCCCCGCCCCCTCCCATACTGTAAATGAGCAGCGCTGGTGTAGATCAGCTCCTCCTAGCCAAATGGGTTGTGTCAGCTCACAGAGAGCATCATCATCACACTGCTTAGTTTAGACTGGCACTCCGCTGGGAGGAGCAAGCTAATGCATTACAATCCACAGACACACATGGACAGCAGGCGCACACCCACCCACACACACACACACACACACACACACACACACACACACACACACACACACACACACACACACAGAGGTTGCTGCAGAGAGGTGGACAGAGGTTAGACAGAATTTAGATACATTGAATAATAAAGTCATGGGACAGCTGATTTACCTCGAGACCTCACTCACACACACACACGCACACACACGCACATACACACACACACACACACACACACACACACACACACACACACAGAAATGTAAACTCACTGAGTCCCAAATCCAACATGTTCCTTCATGCCAGGCATACAACAAAAAATGAAGGCATAAATTTACCTTCATACCCTCAGTCTCTTTCAGTCTGTACATTTTTTGTGATACGGCACAAGGCCCTGGTGACCATATGAGTTTAATGCCACACTGATGAGGTCAAACAGAGAGGGGAGTCAGGTTAATTGGCAGCTGCTCAGCAAATCTCAGGTTGAACAATGATTACAAATCCTCCAAATGTTAACAGGGGGAAAATAGAAGAAATATAGCTTCCAGTTCAGCTGAATGGGAATATGGAGCTGTGAGACGACAAGAGGAATCTTACCAGGAGATGTTATCGCTAAGAATTAGGTTATGATACCGTACTAGGTAGAGGAAGAGACAATTGCATCTCCTCCTATCTAACCACACTGAGTGATTGATAAGACACCCTGTGGGCTCTGACTGTTGTCGCCATCACCCAACGTCAAGGGTGATAGCATTCATTCACTGATACTGATATAACTGAGTTATCTTGTGTAGTTTGGTGTAATTTTAAAGCCAGAGAAAGAAAGAATTAAGTACATTGAGTACTTCCATCCTTGGGAGACTTTATAATTCATTATTTTAAATATTGTATTTTTTACAGTACTACATTTACCTGATGTCATAGTTACAGCAATAGTTAGTTTATAAAAAATGTTTGACATCAACTAACTCCAACTTGAATGTTCATCCTAACATTTTACATCAACATAAGCTCAACATGAGACTGTTCTCGGGTTAAAATTGTGTTTTCCGAAAGATTTGCTTTTCCAAAATTATGAAAATAGTCTTGTTTTAGCTTAACAACACAACATTTGTCTGACATTCATTTTTATAAAACATGAGTTTTAGAAATAGTAAGAGATATTGGATTTTTAGGGCCCATTTTGAGATTTGAGAGTTAAAGAATCTTCTTCTCCAGATTTAACATATACCATCATATCATATGATTTCAACAAAACATTTCTGATAAGGAACCCCTAAATTTGGTTATTAAAGAATTCTGACTAAATAACGAAACAAAAACAACAACTTGTCAGGGCTCTCTGGTGGATAAAATATGTTAACGGTTACACAGTTTTCAAATTACCTCAAACATACAGTGTCTTCGGCATTTCTCTACCATAGTTTATAGTTACTTATTGGCTGAAAAACGGTACTGTGCGTGCCAATAGCTACGTATTTGTGGTGACCTCTAATATCGGCAAGCAGATTTATCGGTCGGGCTTGAATAAGAAGTAATAGATCCTGTTCAGGGACATGTGGTTGTTCAAATGATCTTAAAGCATGAAAATATATGATGTGAGTCACTTGACCTGTTGTTCATATAAAAATACTGATTAGTGCAGCTTTGAGGATTTGAGTACTTCACCACTTAAGTAACGTTTTAGCTTTGGAATGCCATTTAAGTCAATATTAAATAAATAAATATGCTTATGAAGTACATACATCCTGAAACAAATAAAGTAGGCAATACATATATAAATAAATGTAAATATAAATAATTAATGAGTCAAAATCAATAAACTACACATTTATTTATTTTAGGGGACTTTTATTTCATTTATTATAGGCATATTTATTTATGTATTATTCAATATTTAGTATTTAGGTAATATTGAATACAACGGCATTCCATATTTAACAAACATTTCACTACAATAACAACTCACCACTTTAATTTATAATTTATCCATTAAGGTCAACACTTTTCTCAGTTCTCAGTGCATTTTCACAGACTCATCCATATGAATTTCTGCCCTCTGTTTTCCTGCTCAGAAGCTCCCACATGCTGACAGCGTCTGAGAAACATCAGGAAACACTGGCTGCACCGTTTCCCGGTGGAGACCTTATCTGTGGGAGGTGTTTGTGTAAAGGCATTTTCCAGCCTGGTCCTGAAGGCCACACTGTCTGGAGCAAACAGAGAAAAACAACTACTAAGGAATAGATGGAGAGAGAGGACAGGGGGACGAAGAAAGCAGAATTATGAATTGTGGGCCATTGGCCTTATCATGCTTACATGCTGGCTTCTTTGTGCAATGTCTTTCAGCAGGGTTGTGTTACTGAAGCGTGGACTTAACTGAAGGCAGGAATACAAAAATAAATGAGAAAGAATTTGAGCTACATCCTTTTTGTTGTCCTGGTAGAAACTGTGCATCAATTCAGATCTCAGCAGCTTCTTCTCTCTGACTGCACATCCCTCCCACACACACACACACACAGACACACACTCAAAAAAAATTTAGAATACTCTCCACTGATATTCTCTTCCACACAGAGATAGCAGCACATGTATAATTGCAGTGTGCAACAGTGCACACCTTAGAGGAAATAATTACCACCATAAAAAGAGCAATTACTAACCTGGCAGAGAGTTGCAGTGGATTTTAATGCTTCTGCCAGTAACGTCTGCTCACATACCGCTCTTTGTTTGTTTGACTAATGGTTTCTTTTGAAGGATAAACAAACCACATTTACCACTACCAAAATGCTGTCTGTTTTGCACACATATTTAGACGTAAAAACACAGCTTGCAGGTTCTGTGACAATCAGAGTGAGCGTTGTATGCTGGGAAGAGAAAGAGGGCTGAAGGTTAATAAGACTTTGATTCATGTAACCAAACATGAAAGAGTTTTATAAGAATTGACTGTTGAGAGAGGCCCGCTTCAATTCAATGCTTAATATCCAGTTTTGATTAGCTCATATGTCATTTCTATCCCTTTCATGTGTTATGAATAAATGCTTGCCAAACCGGCTGTCATTGTAGGACACTTATTTATTTTCTTCTTAAACGTCATTATGAGAGGATCACTAAAATGATAAGAAGATCGGAGCCAGTGAGTGACTTGGTGATTTGCAATACAACCGCTTAGCTCTGTGCAGAAAATGAAAAGATGCATTTAGGCGCACACTGTTTACACACACACCATTAACAGAAAAAAAGGGGAAAGAACTGCAGCAATTTTTTTAACCGGCAAATCACTTTGTTAGATAATTAATCATAATCTGTTCCCTGCCTGCTTCAAAGAATACGACCATCTATCAAAGCCTTTGCTCGTCCTGACTACACCGCAGCGTTCACTAGTCATCTAACAACCATTGTCTCTGGGCTTCAATGGTCTGATTGATTTTACAAGACAGCTACATGCGTGTAATTGCACAGTATTGACTAATGCTAACCCATAGTCAAAGTAAGCATTGAACGAATGAGTAACAATTCTTCAGATCATCACTGGTCAATTGAATAGATCAGTAAGCCTCCCCTGAGGCATAAACTAAGCTGAAGATTGTTGAACATTTTGACACAGGGTTCCACTTCATAAAAAGTCATCCTTAATAATGTTTAAGTTGTAAATTGTGGCCTTATTAATGGTTTATAAATCAAATAATGAACCAATAGGGGTGGGGTGGAGTCATGCAAAAGAAATGGTTAAATTCATGCATAGTCAGTACTGAGTTTATTAGAAATATAATATTACGGTCGTGGACCTTCGCTTAAATCTACAATATGAAACAACATTAACATATGTATACTTAAGCCACAGGCTGCTACAACCAATGAAATAAGGAGCCAAACATCTAAAAGAATTCCTATGAAAATAACTTATAAAAACATGATTAAAACGAGAGAAACAATATTTTTAAAAGTCCACAGAATACAAATTGAAATAGAAAAAAAACAATAATTTACAAAAGAATCAATAGGCAAGGGAAAATAAGCCACTTCTTCAAAGCAGGGAATAGGAGGTCAGACAAAACCCAGACAGCTTATGACAGAAACGTCTGGCCCTTTAATAATGACATTTCTTTAACATGTGCAACTGCAGAATTTAAGGTTTTATTACCCTTTATGGCTTAGTAACAATGATGACAAATGAAAAATCCAAATATAGAGAATATATGTATAATAATACATAGATATAATGAGCGGCATATTACATCACCAGGTCAGAACTCTATTCTGATACCTAAATCATTAAAGCCTCTGAGCATTAAAGAGTCAGGATAAAAGAAAAAAATATAGGGAAGCAAACATAAATATATAAATAAATGTAGACAGAAAATATTACAACAAAATTACAAAAGACAAAAAGGTTGACTGAGAAGTAACCCACCAAGTAGTTAATATCCCAATATAAATTATTTTTTTCTGAATTCTGATGCATTATTACAGATGCTAATTCAAGATGTATCACCTTTTACCAATTACGTATTGAAATGGAATGAGGATACTTGTAGACAGATTTTCATTCTTCTGGCCGCTGTTGTACCAATAATTAAAATGTATTGTGCGTTTTTTATAGGGATTGAAATGTCGGTCTGACAATCAGTCCACCACTTTGGTCAAGACTGAAATATCTCAACAACTATTGGATGGATTGTCTTGAAATTGTGTACAGACATTCATGGTCACGAGAGGATGGATCCTAATGACTTGGTGATCCCCTGACATTCCTTGGACCACCATAAGATTCATATTTCTGGTTTAAATTGAAATAGTTTAACAACTGTTGGATGGATTATCATGACATTTGGTTCAGTTCACACATCATCAGGTCACAATTCTTATTTATCACCCTCTGTTGTACTTTGTGTTTTGTGCTAATTAGCAAATGATATCATGCTAGCACACTAAATTAAGACAGTGTGCATGGTAAACATTGCACCTGGTGCACATCAGCGTGCTAGCATTGTCATTGTGAGCATGTTAGCATGCTGATGTTAGTGTTTAGCTCTAATCAACGTTGTGCCCAAGTACAGACTCACAGAGCCATTATGGCTGTAGACCAACTTGCTCATTAATGGACTGATAAAGCAACAGTGTCATTAAGAACTAAAACTGACTGTAAGCATGTGATAATTTTGCCCATTTTGCTGTTAAAAAAGTCACAATGTCCCATGTTTATAAAATGTCAGTTTAATTATTCTGTGTTTATTCCACCCAGTGTAATTCAGTAGCATCACTGTAAATTTTCAAGCGAGTTTGGGAGGGAGGCCAGGCTTTGAATACTACAAGAGCCCACTCATGATCACATTCCCACGATTCAGCACGCTAACAGATTGCTTGCTGGGTTAGGGAGCGATCAGCATCGCTGCTGCTAGTGGTTTAAGTAACACAATCTGGTGTCTAATTTCAAACAGCTGTCTGCTCCGCCACAGGACAGGAGCGGGGCAGAGGGCCAGAAACACCTTGATGATTCATGGCCTGCGAAATGAAGATGAATATTTTATATAACTGGCATTAAAAGGTTTCAGTCATCCAGATCAAACACAACAGCCTGGCAACACACTTCTCCACTGTCTGTCTGCGAGGCTGCCAGCTGTAATACGGTCAATTATATAGTGGGCTGGTGTAGAGTTGAGGTTTAATATGCATGAGGAGCATTTGTTCTTACTGGAAATTAATGACACAAACTGTATACCTGTATTTCAATCACTAATGGCTGGATGCATTTAAAGATGCGTTTATATTTAATTTTACTGGGAACATATTTATATAGTCAAATTTTTCATGTCATTGCCTGAAATACTATATGATTTCAATTTATTGCACAAAAGAGAAATTGGCTTTCATTTTTGTCTTGATTTAATGTTCTTAATCCTGTTAACTAATGTGGAGTGCATGTTTGTATGGATGCGTGTTTCAGCGTAGGCTACATACGTGCCACCTCACAGCATTTGTATTGCCTCCATGTCTGTTCCCTCCCTAACTAGGTTTGCAAGGGTAAATTGTGTGTGTGACTGCGTATAATTCACTCTCAGAACAGCCCCATTTCCCTCTGCCTGCCTGCTTGGTCACACTGATTCAATGCACCAGTAGCAGCACAAAATCCATACCAATAAATTTCACCTCCAAGGGGTTGCATGTCCCATCAGTCAGGGATGCCCCTGCTAGAAACCAGACCATAGCTGGTTAGCCACAAGAAGCAGGCTGCAATTGGCCCTCAGTGCTGATCTCAGGGTGCTTTTACCCTTTTTCCATTATGGTTTATTGTTATGATTACTTAACCCAGGACTGCGCTTTCAGAACACATCCACACTCATCCACAACTGTCATCAATGTGTTTATAACATGTTGTTAAATCCAGGCAAACCCACAGGGCTGACTGCGTTGGTCATCTCATTCGGTCTGTAATGGCCAAACACTGTCTCCAAGATTGATTCTGCTTATTTGACGTGCATCTCGACGAGGGTCACAGGCCAGGCTTAGATTAGCCACAGCAGTCAAACTTCAGCACTCAGATGTGATGCATGCATCATTTGTACAAGCAACAATCTGGATTTTATACATAACAGTCCCGTCACACACCATTAACCTGCTCAGGGTCTTCATGTCATTATCGATTCTCAAAGGCTACATGGGCTGTAAACATTCCTGATGCCCTTCAGAGATATGGCTCCTAATCATCCTGGGACACTCAAACGTGCAAGAAGAAAAGGTGTCACTATGCAGAGAGGTAGGCTACATGCATGCCATCTTATTGTGTTCATTCATGTGTGTGTGCTTTTGTGTCGTGTGGGTGTTGCATGCAAAATGACGGTTTGTTGATAAAATACACAGCCACGTACTGCTTTCACATTGAAGAGCCACTGAGGGAAACTAAGACAGCCAAAGTGAGAGCTGAGTGATTCAACAATGTGTCTCGACAGTCTGGCTATTTTTCAGATAGGAGCCACGAGCGCTCCCTCATCACTCAGCTGAGATCTCTGAGAGTCTTTATTAATATTCACAGATGAGATTATACTTTAGCAAAACATTATCACTGCTGATTAACTGGGGATTGCAGTGAGGGACAGATTTGTCCTGGCATTTTGATTCATGTTTTGATTTTGCAGGCATGTTGAACTCTCGATACGATGCCTCACCAAGGCACTAATTAATGGTAATGAGTCTAACGGCACAGATTGAGACAGCAGTGTCCACTTTTTTTATATTCCCTAGTATGCCCATCCAGACCAGTGTATTGTAAGTCCCCTCCTGTCATAGGCCGTGCTATAATGTGGCTATATGGGGCTATAGCCACACCAAGAATTACAATGGCTACATCGTATAGCCACCAAGGCACTGCCAAATGTTTGACAAAATCTTGTCTAATTTCCTATATTTGACTGCCGTTTCTCCCATTCTCCGGTTCCCATCACCTAGCATTGTTCATGTTGCTCACGCTACACGAGACGTTATTAGTTAAACCTGCAGTGTCTTGTTTATGGCCTCTAGGCAACAGCAGAAGCGAGCTGTGAACACAACACTGTCATAAGTTGATATGCCAAATCCGTTAGCAAGCAGTTGTCAATTTACAAATCCAGCAGTTACGAAAAAACATTAGCATTCCTTTGTTATCAAATCGGACATCTGATGAAAGTAAGTCCAATATTCATACTCCATCCTTTTATAAGGTGTCATTAACTTTGTCTATTTGCCCTTTGATGCTTTGCAGGTAGCGTACAGTCGTTTTGTTGACATGCAATATATTGTGATATTGTGGTTTTAGTTGCTGGCTGATGTTAGCTTGCTTGCTCGCTAACTGGTCAACTACCAATACAAATCGAATGAAGAAAACGTAATTGTGGGGGAAACTGCAGCTATTTTATCAGAATGCCATGAATAAATGTTACTAAACTGTGGATAAAACTGTAATGAATAAACCCATCCTTGAACGGATATATTTTAATCGGCAATTGTGTTAAACGATGAAAACTACATCTCCAATAATCCCAAACCACTTAACAGAGACCCCTAGTGGCACAAAATTACATATTGTATGTTTAACTTAAAAACATGTATGTATTTTGTTTATTTTTATTATTATTATATTGTGCCTGCGGAACCATTGACTTAGTGTATCTTATGAACAATGATGTCTCCTTTGTTACGTTTTATGTCCTAACAGTCTGCTGCCGATTGTGTGTATGTATGCATGTGTATGTGTGTCTGTAAAAAGGATGCTGACGCACCCAACTTCCCACTGTAAGCCAAATCTACCTTCGGGTATAAATAAAGTTACCTTGACCTTGACCTTGTATTAGTATGTAGTACTTCACAATCAGAATTGTTTGTAGTAGGCATACTATACTACAAACACTTGAAATTAATGTTTATTAGTGTATTTAATAATAACAAATACATAGACTCACCAATCAAAAAACTCTTATACAGGAGGTCGGCAATACAGGTCGCTGAATTGTGTTAGCCTTGTAAACTTGAGTGCATCATGACCTTATGAATGACTGTTGTTTTAGACACGTCGTTATCTTCTGAGAAATGAAAAAATATGGCAGGTTGCCATCCAGCTCAGGAAATGATATACTTGATAGATATCCACGCTCTTCACGCTGTCACTTGGTCACTAATGGACCAATAAACAGGATGATGGGAAGAGATAGAAGATGATCGAGGTAATGTCTCTTTCTCTCTCTTCTGCGAACATGGTCGACCGTGTTATCATGCCTTGCTTCAAATCCATACTCATATTATGGATGATATGCATTATGTCTCTCATTAAAGTCTCCTGAGCAATGACCCACCTAATAGTTAATGTGTATCTTAAGCTGTAGTTAATATCTCTATATAACATTAGCAGTAGCCTTATTATATACAACTATTAATGCTTAAGAGTGTATGAGAATGGATGATAGCCTTAGCATTAATACTGAAGTCCACTTGTCATGTATTGATTCATGATGAAAACTGTCTTCTATTCAATGAGGTTTGACCACGCTGAGGTGTGTGCCTTTATGTTTGTGTATTGTGTGTGAATGATGCAGCAAATTGTCCATTTGCAGTATATCCGATGGGCTCAGGGATGTCATTAGTCACAGCGTGCTCGTTCTCATTAAATGGCCCAGTCGCCATGGCAGCCCCACAAAGGCCAACCCCTCCCCTTTCTCTAGCGCACGGAGAGTGACAGGCCAATTAGAGCAGGGCACTGTGACATGCAGTCTGCTGTGATTACAGCTCGGAGGAGAGAGGAGCCAGGCAGGGGACACCATACACCGTCAAAGTCCCAACAAGATCCATCTCCAAACAAACGCAATGAGCCGGGGCCCTGGAGGTCATGTCTTCTCCGAGAGCGCAACATCCTCATCCCTCCATTACATGTGGCACCTGCCATCAAGAGCAGTTAGCTGCTATACCAATGGAGAGAGCAGTATAAAGTACACCACCCAGAGGGCTTTGGGGCACACATCAGACACACCGACAGGTTGATTGTCCTGCGTAACTCTGTGTTACACACACACACACACACACACACACACACACAGCTTTGCTATAATCCTCTCAAGTCTGCATGTTTTGGGGAAAGAGTGTTGAATACAAGTCATGGAGACGCAGCAGGAGAGTGATGGAAATGTTTTAATCTGGACAATGATGATATTGAGTGTGGCATTGAATCTGTCAGCTTTTCTCTGTGATGCATTCAAGGTATAACATACACAAGGCGGCAGAGACACACACACAAGACAACATTTAGACACATAACTGAGATACTGAAGAAAAAATACCACAATTCTCAACCATTATCATCAAACGTGCTGCAATAGAGTAGACAAGTTCCATTTAGTAGCTGTTCTGGAGCTTTCAATCATATCGCATTATCTTCCTCAGCAGTGTGAAGTTTTCCCAGCTGAAAGGTAGAATTGTAGATGCTCAAATTTCCATTTTTTGGACGAGTGGATTGGTCAACAAAACACCAGAACACTGTTTGTTTCCTGTTTCCCCTTTAACAAAGACCACAAGCTTTCCCTAGCCCTAATTAAGTCATTTAAAGGCCTAAAGCTAACCTACCCTAAACCATAAGAACAGTTCATTTTGGACTTGTTGGACAGACCGCTACAATATACGACCACTAAAAGACCACCAAAGGTTTGGTGCTTGGGTCATATGAGGATTCTAAAAAAGGCCAAGGGATTTGTTCAAAATCTCCAGAAAAGCTAGAATAGCTAGAATATTAACAATAACAGATTCGCTCTAGAACAGTCTATGTTCTAGAACAATCTATGTTCTAAAGCTGTTTGGAGAATGTAATATGTTTAGGATGCAGGTATGTAAGAGCATAGTTTAGCTGCTGTAGGCCATGTCTGCAGTGAGTACAAGAGTTAAATGCCACTTAAAGCTTTTTCTGTGAGCCACAATAGAGAAAATAGAAAAAAGGGAGAAGAAAAGAACATTCTGTCTGGGCAGATCGAGCCATTGGCCTCTCTCACTGCACATCTTTTGTGTTTTGGAGAGATATGGTTCACTGCCTTTTGACAATAAAAACCATGGGGGAAAAAACACATAATTTTCTTCAGGCAATGCTTTCTTCCATTGCTAGCTGCTACATGAACAGCTTCACAAAAAGCTGGAAATGCGTATTTTGGTCACAGTATTGTGTGAATTGCATTTCTACTTTTACATAAATGTGATTTTTTTTTTCTTTCATCCCAAGGAGGTGGAGACGACATGGTACAACAGAAAGGCTGCGACAGAGTAATGATTTAATTGCTGGCAAGGAGGAAAAGGAAGCAAAGGCTGTGATTTTGTTATGCAATATTTATCTTGTTGTCAGATAGAATTACACCCAAACACAAGGTTATAACTACCACTAAAGACACAAAGAGAGGGTCACATCTTCAGTTTTAATTGTCCACTTCAGCTTTTCTCACTCTTAGCGAAAATAGTTGTGTTTGAATTTCCATGAGCCAGTAGATAGATAGAAGACACGATAATGCTGCACAGGAATTTTCAGAACGTTTCTTGGACATTTTGATATGCTTGTCTTTTTCGGGCACTGTGTTCTCCTTAATGCCAAGCCCCAGATCAAAAGTACACAAGTATGTGTATGTGTGCGGCCCTGTTTCGTTTCCACAAACTGTACAGAGAGCATTATTTCCTTTGTGTTTAGATCTTGATTCTGCACATGGACTTATAACAAGACTAGAAATAAAGGAATTTTACTCACTGGCCTCTGTAAAGAGAAGGGTTACAGTATTTTATAACAAAACACAGCTGAATCACGGCCCCCATGTTCTAATCGGGAGATGGACAATTCTTAAAGACCCAGGATTACATTTAAAGAAAAACATATACGGTTAAAGTTAGGGATACATTGTGGTTACAGTTAATAAAAAACAAAATAAGATTGTAGGTCTGTGACACACTACACTCTCATCCACCACCCCTGACGGCCACAACTTTTATTTTCTGCCTCGCCACATAACGGGCTCACTGCTTCCTGCACTGGCACTGCAAATGTGCACTGGACATAAATTGTGAGTTGGGGAATTGTCCAATATAAACATTTCTGAGGATACTGGACTGTGGACTATTCCCCAACTACAACACCCCTGCATACAAATAAACAGGCACACCTACAGGTATCCAAGCCACCATCAGTTTTTTTTTTTTTTGCTGACTTATTGAACGATGCTATAAAGAACGTTGCTCTTTCTTTTATGTCTGTTTCTTTCTGTCTTTTGCTCTCCCTGAGGACACAAAACTGACTGATATTCAAGATGACAGGACAATGTAATCGAGAGGAGAAGAGGCTCTAAGTGACTTAAGAGTAAGAACTCCCAAAAACAGAAAATAGAGAGAATAACACATGCTCGGAGTAAGAGTTGTTAGAAATGTCTTTCAGTGGCAATAGAGTGAGGGAGTCTGGGGCTTTGAAAGTTAAAGGAGAAGTGTAAAGAGAGAGAGAGGGAAGGAGACAAAGAGAAAGAGAGAGGACAGTGGTTGAAGGGTTAAGGGTGAAGTTGGAGTCTGTGTGACAGTATCAAAGCCACAGGAGCAGCAGAGAAAAGCTGTTAACGGGAGCTCACCGTGCCTTAATCGATTGTGAACTGCGCTGCAGAGCACAGCCAATCATAAGAGCTCCTGGAGACTTCTCTGGGTTAGAGCACTTACACGCTGTCTGCCGCCCGATCAGGGAGACAACACAGGGAGAGGAGAGTGAAAGAGACAGAAAGAGAAAGAGGGGAAAAAACAAAGAGATGAGGAGAGAGGGTGGTGTTAGTCAGGGTGAGGGAAAAGTGGGACTTCAAGATTAGGGTTTCGCTTTTTCATTTCGGTGACCTTGAAAGCCCTTGTTAGGGGGTGTTTGTTGGAGGATATATGCATCAAGTGTCCTTTTTCTTTTGCTCCATTTGTCTGTCTTACATCTATCTGTCTTCTTAACTTCACATGGCACTTTTGTTTGAGATGACAATATGTTGTATGCATGACCTTTAAAGACATGTCGCATGGCATCAAAAGGAGATCTGAACATTGTCACAGCACATGACATTTTGTAAGGAGCGTTTTGAATGGAGTCCCCTTGACGTGAAACTTCTAGAAAATCTTGCTCTTCCAGATTATAAAAATAGCCCAGATACTTCTTGGGTACAATGTCTGCGCTCATAAAAAAGAAAATACCCAGAAGAAATAATATTTTTCGGAAACAAAACCAATACAAATGTAAATAGATGCGGCAAAGCAGCTTAAATGATCCAGTTCTGTCATCTTCATTTATTTGTTTGATCTCACTATTCTGGGTTTTGACATTGTAACTGCCTCATTAGTTGGAACAACTCACAAAGCATCCACTAAACTCAACAATTCAGACTGATGTGACTTGAGACAGAATTAACTGACTAAACCTACGTCTCTTTGTAACGGCTCCAGGATTAATTTTTATACAGCTGTAAGTCTTCAGTCTAATTAACGTTTGCTTGCTGTAATCGGAAATTTGTAAATGAGTGTTGTAACAGCTCAGAAATGACTCAGAAAAGTGGTGTTTTATGTTTATTTTGGGTGACAGTGAGATCCTTACAGCAGTGTGCTGCCTGATGCCCTGACTGTGAACCAAAACTGTTCCCATTTTTGAAAACCATGACTTTGCACAAATGACACAGCTCTGTGTCCTGTAAAGCATGAGATAATAATCAACCAGGTTAATGAAGTAATAGCAAGTAAATCTAACACTGAATCATATGAGCAAAGTTTAAATTAATGCTTAGTTTTAAAGCACTAAAAATACCTTTACCTGCAGACATTTCACAGGAAGTTACAAGTTCAGAAAATAAATTGGGTCCAATCTGCTGTATCTATCCAATCTATTTAATAAAATTTGTAAAGCCTCTATGGAAATAACTAAAATTAAAAAGAAATCTCTCTTTGTTCTTCTTACAAGCATAACAGCTGCATTTGATTTGCACAAGTGAAAAAGAATAGAATAATGGAAATTGTGTAATTCTAGTTGAAAAACACTTTAAAAATTATAGAATCCAGGCTGAACTAATACAATTGTATCCTCACATTAAATGTCAGAACATTACATAGATTGATTACTTATAGATTGTTTATCTTGCTCTAGAACTTAATTCTCAGGTAAATAAAGCACTGTATCATCAGCATTGAATTGAAGAGGAATATAATCTGACCCACATCACATCAATTTTAAGATTTAATGCACATTGTTAAATTGCAATCATTGATTTAGTGTATTTACATAATAATTTAATTTAATAAAGTCACTGTCTGCTCTAAGTTAACAAGATACAGTTGTAATTTTTAGAATTGATCATTGTTGAAAAAACTTTGAGTTATATCACAGTGCTACTTTTTTACAGGAAACCTGCAACTTGTTATAAACCATTAAACCGAACAAATCTTTACAGTCACTGACCTGTTTGACTTAACAGGAGTACCTCTCACTTTTAAGACACACAACACAGTAAATACAAACACTGTGAATAATGGGGGTAAACAACAAAATCAGTTTACTGGTCATCATTTCAGCCTTGTGAAAACTGTTGTACAGTGTCTCCTGTGATTCTGGAGGAGCTTTATCAAGCTTGCTCAGGGTTATTTGGTTTAGGCTTGGAGACTTGAGATCCTGAACAGAAGGTCTGCGTTTTAAACTGGAGGTGTGGCATTTGAAAGACATCAGCCTTTACTGAGCAAAAATGATATTGATGGTGTTATGGAGATGTACTGACCTCTCCACTGACACTCAATAATTGAACACAAAGCACAGAGAAACGCAGAGATGGTTATGGTGACATATTGCAAATAGTTTATATGATCAATCACAGGGAAGTTACCAGAGAAAAGTAACAAGATCTTATCAGTCCAGTTTTCCTCAGCATCTCCCAAAGAACATAGAGATACATAATGATTTTATACTTACAGAACAAAGAAGTCTATGCTCATTGGCTAGCAGCCAAATGAATGTTTCTAAACCAATGAAAAGATTCCTTTACAGCAACCATGATCAGTAACCAATGGCAGGCTTTTGCTTTTTCCATACAATTTCACGTTTAGCTTGCCTTTAATGGTCATTCGTACTTAGTGTCTTCGCCATTGACAGGCTGACATACTGTATATGTTTTTTCAGTTGACAGACATATTTCTATAATGGTTCCAAGCCTATAGCTAGGAATGTACCTGCACCTGTCACAGTAAGCAAAACCTCTACAGTACATGGGCCTCAACTGCATCTCAATTACAGGTCAGAGAACAGTGAGACAGTTTTGAACACAGTTTATATAGAAAATGTATGTATACAAAATGATAATTAATAAAACTTCATTTGTGGGAAATGTAAGAGCCAAAGGTTTTTTAGCTTTACCCATAAAATGCTGCCATCATACTCATATCTATCTTTGTGAATATTGTCTTGCATTCATTTCAAATGAAGCCCATCTGACAAATTCAAGATTGTGCTTACAGTTGAGTTCACCTGTAGTCAACTTCCCCTCAAATTTACAGTGGACAAGTTAAAAAGTCATTCATTGTGTGTTTATTCCAACAGTGTACCATTACCGGTGTAGTACAATATGACATGACCAGGCTGTAAATTGCAGCATCGCTCAATGATTCAAGTTTTTGTTTGATCGCGCTGCCCTATATTTATTTATTGGCCAAATCAGAACTGTTATATCACATCCTTTTTTTGTGGCTGAGTTCAGGGCAGTTTTCAGTAGTTGCAGTAGTTCTATCAATGGGTGACATCTGACATTAAACAAGTATAAATACAGCTTAAAAATCAGGATATCTTGGACTATGCTGCTTAAATTTTGACCATTCTTTTATAAAATATGTCTCTTGTGAGAACTGCAGTCTTTTATAGGTGCAATACTAAATTGCTGAAGTATCCCTTACAAATTGAACATATACAGTGCATCAAGATTACTGCTGGAGTTGGTTTTTACAGAATAAGAGAGCCTCTGTTTTCTAACTCCCTGTCATTTATGTGACCCTCTTAAGGTAAAATATCAGTTTTCTCCAGAGGTAAAACATGTGCTGCTATTCTAAGGTGAGGAATCCCATTATTTGTGCTTGACTGGTTTCATCTGTTGGTGACTAATTTCACCATAATCATCATTAGTAAACAGGAGATGGGTTGCTAGATTGAGACATCAGGTTCTGTGTTGATAATAAAAGAGCATTGAAGAAGGAGAAGGAGGGGAAATAATTCTCCTCCACATTCATTGTAGGTTTAATTTGGTGGCGTGGTGGTACAACTGTAGGGTGCAAGTGTCTACATAAACCTGTTATTTAGTTACTCAACTGAAAACACAGCAGCCGGCTTGCTCATTTCAGCCATACTCAGCATATGTCTCAAATCCATCCTCAGTGGGAATAGTTATTGGAATGTCAGATTTTTCCATCCTGTTTCTCAGCCCAAATAAAAAAGTTCCCATGCAGTTTGCAGCTAACATTGTTTGTTCTTCTACAACAACCGCTATCAGCTGCCATGAAGGGACAGTGAGTTTGTTGAGAGCTTTGGCAAAAAATAATGAAACAGCCACAGGTTGAACCAAACAGTTTTCAAGTGCAAGCAGTGTTGGTCAAGGGCAAACCGTCAACAATCAGAGCCGCCCCTTTAAATGTCAGTCGTCTTGGAAACAGGTGCAGAATTGGAGCATTTCAGATGGTGGCTGAGAGCCAGCGTTTAGCAACGCGCAAGAACAGCAGCATGCTGAGCGAATGTCACCTCGTGGAGCCACGTTGCTCCACAGAAGCACTGAAAGATCCAATTCTAGCAAGGGGATGGTGCAAGACCATGAAAAACAGCAGAGACCACCTGATGTTATAATACTCATCTTCAGTGTAATTCATGGAAAATAAGTGTGGAACTCACAAAACATGCAGAAAGAAACAGCTTGAATGAATAGTTGTTGAAATGGACATTTCACACGTTTCTGTGGCGAAATATTCCTGCAGTTAATATTCCTTTAGTCAAGTCAGTTTTATTTATATATCACATTTAAAAACAACAGGAGTTGACCCAAGGTGCTTTCCAGTCTCAGTAAAAGGTATATAAGATTAAAGAAATAGAAGGTGCATACAGGCAATAATACAAAGTGGTATCCAATAAAACAATAATAAATAGAAGACACTGAAGGCAAGACAAACAAAATGGAAACCTAAAATAAAAGTTACAACAGGTTAAAGAGCAGTAAGAGGCCATTAGAAATATAACAAGAGGGAACTTAACAAAAGCCATTGGGCAGCCTCAGACTGAACTAAAAGCAAGTGAAAAAAGGTAGGTCTTCAAATTTGTTCTCAATGGTGGAGCAGGACTTAATGTGGGACAGGAGGCTGTTCCAGAGCCTGGGAGCAGCAACAGAAAAAGCTCACTCACATTTTGGTTTTGAGGCATGAGTGAGGTACTCAGAAGAGTTGTTTGAACACATACTTCTTCATATTTAAGCATTGCTAAATAATGATACAAAATGAATGTCGAATTCTTTGCCGGATTGTGAAATCCTGGCACACTGACTACCACAGCCTTACATCTGTTTGTATTTTCAGAGAAAACTAGGTTATATAGTGTATAAGCCCACTCATCACACTCCAATTTTATCCCCATACAAGTGGCACAGCATTCACTGTAAGGAAAATACTGACTTATGAACTCACCCAGAAATACTGAAAGAAAACCGGCATCTTGGTGTAGACTATCAATACTATACCATAGTGTAGCAGAAACACTATTCACTACTGCCCCCTGCTGGGGGACCCTAATCACATGTGAACACTTTTACCAGAGGTGGATGGAGGAGCAGAATGCCCTACTTATGTAGAAGTAATGTTACTTCACTTAAAAGTAAATGTTACTTGAAAACTATTCAGTAGATTTTTTTTTGCAGCTCATTTGTACACAAAACACTGTAAAAGGTTACATTTGGCATAATGACAGTCATTTTTCGTTCCATTTGAATACTCCTTGACAACCAACCTATTCACTAATGCTTTCTCAAAGGTCAGACTTATATAATAAAGGAAATTCAAAGCAAATGTAATGTCCTCATAACCAGCTCAACTGTAGGTTACTCTATAAAAAGCAATGCATGTAAAAGTAGAAATCGCTCAAAAATAGTTCAAGAAAAAGATATTCAGTATGATCGTGTGTTGAAGGTGTCAGAGGGGGAAGGCCAGCACGCTTGCAGAGCTCTGCGAGCCTACGATCTGTAGCTACAGTTTCAGCGTCCTGTCTGAACCCGGTGTCAGTCAGATTGATCAGGGGTCTGTTGTGCATTAAAATTGGCAACTAGCAGACGTATCAGAATGGTAAGTGTAGTTAGCATCTTTAATTTGTTTATGTTGTTTGTTAGCTTACTAGATTGTAACTGGCAGTGGCTGACAGCTATGGTGTGTTTTCCCTCTCTGTACTGACAGTCCACTCTCCGCTGGAGGTTTCAGGTTTCTTTGCCGGTGTTATGTCAAAATCGTTGCCCCGTCAAATAGCGTTTCCCATATTAGACAGCGATTGGTTCACACAATAGTGATGTACCTAATCAAGCTTGCCCAGAATATGTTTGAATCTCAAATTTCAGGGAAGCGCAGAGATCTCCGCCTTCAGTAGAGGAATGTGAAAACACCTCTCTAGTGAAAAACTGTGCACAGATACAAGTCAGTATAGTCAAGTTCAGACATTTGAGGGGGCATAAACATAAGAAAAACATATTTTTTAATGGATGGGGACTTTAAATGTTCATGTGTTAGCTGGATGCACCCCAGTTTTTATGCTATGTTATCACTTGATGATGATTTGTAATGTTGATTAAACCGTTTACTTACTTTACCTATTACTGTTGTTACTATCTACGTCCCAGAGAACATAAAGATGGAATTAAGATGGAAGTAAGCATCCATGCACCTTTAAAAAAAATTAAATAAATGCAACTTGGTTTATGTAATGCAGATCTCCATTTGTCTAGCCAAGCTGACATCAAGGACTTTCTGATCTGTGCGGTTTAAGGAAGGAGCTGGCATGGTCAGTTTAATAACTCATGACCCGTAGTGACAGATACACGTCAGCACTTCTGCAAATACCACATCTGTCTTTTCTCCCCCCAGTCTCTCTCATATCCTACTCTACTACCATTTCTGCAAAAATTAAATAAAAGAGCAGCTGAGACATGTCAAATTGATTTTTGAATTACAATCCCATTTTGTGTCATGTTTCTGCACATCCTACATCCTTTCCACCCTTTCCACAGAGTGAGCCAGCTCTTATTCTCCAGCCACAGCTGATTAATTGAGGGCAGGGAGATGCAGATACGGCTAGACAGATCAGATCCTTGAAACTTTGCGACGTGCCGTACAGTGCTGGTGTTGCTGAACTGTGGAGGCAAGATAGCCGGTGGGCATGACTTGGATGGGGACCTTTCAAATCCAATCGCATCTCGTTTGGTCCCCCATCCTGGTCCCGCTATATCAGAGCAGATAACGTGCTCCAGTAAAGGTTACGACTCAGGATGACATTTGTGTTAAGACCCAGCAATCCTTGAATCCTGTGGACTAATCTTGAATTCATATAAGTGCGTGCTTTTGTGTGTGTGTGTTTCTGTATGATTGTGTTTATAATAAAAAGTTGGTAAATCAAAATACTAGGAACAGTCGATTAAGATAGTGAAATGGGAGTCATGAATCCTATTAAATCCCATTCTGCCTTTATGTATTTTAGTATCAGACTCCAGAGCACTTTCCAGAGGCAGAAAATGACTGTTGCACAGCTTTGTTGACCTTATGTATACATATAATAATAGAGAGACATGAAATCATCAATGAAAATAAGATATTTTTCGTTGCAGAGACAAGTTTATTTCTTGCTCTCCCTTTTTACCTAAAGATGTAGGAATTTAGCATTAATAAAAACAATGCTGGTTTTTCATAGTGAAGACAATCACTTCAGTGCATTAGAAATCTGAAAAAAGGAGATTACGGTTTCCAGAAAAGTAAGTTTGTTCTTTTTTTCACTCACACAGAAGTCAAGTCGAGTAAATTTTCTCAGTGTCTGTGACTTTTTTGTGCATGCATGTGTTAGTGTGCCTGTACAGTCCTTGCATGCATGCTAAATCATGATTCTGGAAACATTTTTCAGAATTTACAACAGTTTTATCTGTAGGCCAAAATTATGCAGACAAATGACAAATCTGTTTACTTAATATTACTTTTGAGGGCCTGTTCAACAAGAAAGTACTGCTGCACACTATATGGCCAAGAGTAATGTGGACACCTTAACTATGATACATCTCAGAGGCAAATATTGTACTTTCTACTCCAACACATTTGTCAGCTTTCATTACTTTTCAGATTACAATTTTTATACTCTTCCTGTCCAGTGAAACCCACGTATGTCCAAATAGGGTGATTTTGAATGTTTGTGATAAACAAAGGACGTTTTCTTTATGTGTTGAGCTCAAGCTAAATAAACTAAAAAGCCTCTTGGAAAAGCTGGAAAATGCATCGTCACAAAGCTGAAAACAAGGCTGTTTTTCTGACACCATGAAAAGTTGAAATTTTTGAAATACATAGCAGCAATAATAATATTAATAATCCCAAAACATCATATATATCTATACACCACTGACAGGGAACATTTTTCTTTTTTTTTTCTTTAATTTTAATACTTTAAGTACAATTTGCTGATAATACTTCCACATATGGTTATTAAAGATGTATTAAATGTTGACGTATATACTGCCTATAAATAAATAAAAATAGCGGGGATTAAATTAAAGTGTTATTAAGCTTAACAACAAAAAGACAAACATTAAGATCTGCTCTACAATCCAAGACATCTGCTCTACAAGACAACTGCTCTACAATTCAACATAGAGACTGGGATCTATGGTGCTTTATATAAAACCCCACTTTCCCAATTGCCAAAACACACGGCTCATCACTTTTGACATTCAAACTTCATAAAATCTCAAATCATTATTTGTATTCTGCATTAGACTGAATTCTGGTATCCAATCAGCAATTTCCTCGCTGAGGTGACCAGTGTGACACTCCTTAGTGCCACAGCAGTCTCCACTCTCATAACAAAAGCATTTTTCTTCTGAGATCCACTTCATTACCCAGACTAATATGAAGCAAAATGTTTATTCAAATGAGCCAATATCAAATCCTTTAAAATGAATGAGGAAAATGCTAAAATGGATTATATGCTTGCAGAAAAAACTCATATTTGAATTAATTACAAACTGAAAGGGCGTCTGGGTTGAAAAAATGCTGATTCTCTTTCCATTTCATTAGATATTTTCTTATTAGCTTGCATTTATTTACTTTCACCATACGTCAACGCCCAATGCCATCAATATGTGTTCATGAAACAGGAGAATAATTACATTTTATCAGGATCAACATGACGACAAGCATTGTGAACAACTGATTGGCCATTGTTTCAAGGAGAAGGCACATTGTGAGCATTTGATTGAGGAAAGACTTTCTATTAACGATTGATTGGGCAGTGTAATTTTCCACCTGAATGGCTGCTGGGGGTACACACTAGTTATTGTGCGACTTTGGCAGGAGACACCTTTGTATTGCAAGTGTGTGAATGTGAGTTTCCTTTCGCTCTAAAATGGTATTCTTCAAGCTCTGATGGGGTCTTGGGGGGTGTTGGGTAAACACAGTGCAGCCTATCTCAGGATAAGTCAGATGGGACAGTCTGTCAGGTCACCTCTCATCAGGAGGCATACAGCAGAGAAAGCAAATCCTCAACAGCAATAACACACACACACACACAACACACAACACACACACACACAACACACACACACACACACACACACACACACACACACCTTGTCTCCATCGAGCCATAGTCCTATAGGATGTGTTCGGACTACCGCTGGTAGTGATCCTGCCAGTCAACAAACTACAGCCTCTAAGTGCAGAGATATCAGACCTCCATCTCTTGAGAAATAGGACACTGTGACCTCTATCACACTCCGCCTTTTCTGCCTTTTCAATTCATGTCTCTGATTCCCTGCTCTGATTTCATTTACGTACATGGAGATGCGATAAAAAGTGATTGAAGGACCCCTCTCCATTGGTTTTTACAGCATACCCACTCACAATCAGTTGCTTTAAGTGTGAAATAGTGGCATGTAATTCCAGCTCATACAAAACGGTTTACTATATGCCAAATGCATATAAATGATTATGTGCAGCTGTTTTCTTACAGGAATGGTTCAACATTTTGGGACCAAGACTGGAAACAGCTAGGCCTACTTTGTCCAAAGGTTAACAAAGAATCTGCATACCAGCCCCTCTAAAGCTCACAAATGAACACGTTACATGGTGTTTGTTCAATCTATATCAAAAACCAGCGGTGACTCCAAGAAGTCACAGAAATAGTTGGGCACATAACCATCTGGTTTCCAGTTAGGAACGACCACGAACATAGTTAAAAACCAATGTTAACTGATAGGAAACGAACAGCGATCTGGACTTTGTGGCTCAATAACTATATCACACCACTATTTTTTTTAGACTCCCTTTGGACACAGCCAAGAGTTTCCTCTTGTTTCCAGTCTTTGTTCTAAGCTAAGCTAGCCGCCTACTCGTGGTAGCCACTTATTTAGCGCACAGATATGAGAGTTGTATCCATCTTCATATATAACTCTCAGCAATAAAGCAAATAAGTGTATGTACACATTTAATAGCCTGATCAATGTACACCACCACGGCCTTGGTGACATGTACGGACATAAATCATGTAAACAAGTGCACATCAGATATTTAAGAAAACCTGATCAGAGAGTCGACTCCTCTGAAGGACAAAGACACAGAGCGTGACAAAACCGTTATTAAACCAAGAGCAAGCGAGACGATCTCTAGATCGAGCAGCAGGGAAAGGGGAGACGTGACCATGGAGAGGTGACAGAGCGAGACGCCAAAATGAAGAAATGCAGAGATGAGAGGATAGAGAAATAGAGGGCCTGCCAGACATGACAGAGGGTGGAGGGGGAGGGGGGGGGAGAAGACCACTCAAACCAAATAAACAGATCAGATTATTCATGTAGTCACCTAAGGTCTTTTAAAGTTCTTGATATCATTTAAAAAAAAAAAAAAAAAGGCTGCTTATAATGTGTAAAATTCACCGTTACTCCGCAGTTGAGGTTTCAACCTTGAATGTTCATGGTCTAAATGTGCAAACACAGGTGGAAAGGTTCAACTATTACATTGCACTTTGAATATTTTGTAAACAAAACAAAAACTTGAATAAACCTAAGCCAATTAAAAACAAAATCCTTATTATAACTCCTCTGTATTTGGACAGAGGGAGCTGGATTTTAGGCTGCCAGGGTGAAGAAAGCAATAACCAACAGACAGACAAGCAGCACTGAATGTCAATCAGCATGAGTGCCTTGTTGTTGTTTTTCCTGCCATTATCAAGTAACTACAGGTAGCCTAAATATAGTGTTTTGGTAGTAAATTGGGTCTTCTGCCTTTAAACGTCAATTGTTTGTCTGGTTTAAGAAACAATCAACTTCAAAGACCAAAATTATACTGAAGAGGCACACCGGCTGTGGATATCTCTCCAAAGCTTTCAAAAAGACATCCCATCTCCCCATCATTTCCTCACAATACAGCCTGTGATGATAAAGGCGGAAGTAGGAAACAGCGGGCCTTGGGAGTCTGTTCTTCCAGCCTGCTGATCCTCGGGGGACAGAGGAGGGAAATGACTATCAACGACACCAGTTTGGAGCAGTGGTGGCTATCAGATAAGACAACATTTTACACGGCACTCGTATATCAATCAAGGTCACCTTGTGCTCTCTTTGCTTCTGTGTTATAGTTAAATTCATCATGAACACTTCAGCGGCTGCAGAGTTGGGGTATAAAGTTATCAGAATCTGTCGTACAGAGTGAAATTTGTTGTTTCCTCTACAGTGATTTCACTCTTCTTGTGATTACTAACACCCAAAGCTCTGACCTTGATGTCTTTCTTCTAGTTAGCTGTCCCACAGCACCACCTGCTGGTCATAAACATTCACACAGATATTTTAAAGGGGTGATAGAATGATTATATAGGGTATTTCACACTGTTCCTTAAGGTCTCCTAATGGGGTATGTAACAGTGATTGGGCTGAAAATGGCCTGGTTGATATTTTATTGGCCCTTATGCATCCCTGTGTTTTGGCCCTATTTCTAACAAGAGCTTTTCTTCCAAATATGGTATGCTCATGAATATTTAGATGAGCTGCGAGCTGATTGGTTGAGCGAATCCCCATATACACACATTGTAGACAGACCAGTCTCATATTTCAGACACTGCAATGTTTCATTACCAAATTCACTTCTGAGATGTTTTTATGCGAGAAATCAACTATATAATGCTCAAATATGGGCCGTTTTACGAAAAAGTTATGGCTAATTGCAAATTTGGTAAGATGTGTCCGGACTTTAGGAGCTCCACACAGTCTGACGAGAAAGCGGCAGCCTGCTGGGCTCCATACCCAGGGCAAAGTCACTCTTTGTGGATTACTGCACTACCGGAGCTGGGTGGCATATATTTACAGTTTAAATTTCGTCACAGCACTTATATCACAGCTACCCCAAGGTCTTACAAAGCTAACAGTTGTGTACAATTTCAATTTAAGGCATTTTTGTGAACGTGAGGGGTCTTGTTAGGAGGAGCAGCTCTACACTTACACTTTCGGCATAACTATAGTATATTTACACTGAATATCGTCACGGCATGTATACAATGTCTTACAAAGCTTAGCTAGCTAACACTTGTCCGATTTCAATTCAATGCATTTTTGTGAATTTCAGAGGTCTCGTTAGGAGGAGGCTAGCTAGCTCTCATTGATGGACTCCAGCTCACCGCGGGCTCTATCAATGAGACTCGCGGACAAGAGGTGTTTATTTCCCCAATCGTTTGTTTAAATAACTCAACACACATATCCATTATAAGATTAACTGGAACCTGCGGTAAGAGATTGTGGGCGTAACAAGCTCGCTGACCGCGCTCTCAGTCACACACCGGCCATTTAGCAGGAAGAGGGGAGGGAGAACAGCGAGCTGCAGACCCTGGAGCTCTGTTAGGGCAGCAGCGTTTGGTAGTCCGATGTAGCAACCCAGGCAGCACCAGCGGCTGAACTCCGACACACATTGCAATTAGCCATCAATTTTCGTAAAATGGCCCATATCTGAGCTTTACATATTTGATTTCTCGCATAAAAAGTTTCAGAAGTGAATTTTGTAATGGAATACCAGAGATCTGCGCGACCTAGATTCAGAAGACCTGACCTGATCTCAGGTCAGTTGTGTAGCCTATGTAAATTTTGGGGCGTGACAAAGAGAGACTAGAGCCAAATGAGGAGGAGCAAATCTGATTTGAGATGAGATTTGCCCGTTTTGAGATTTGCAGAGGAGAGAGGTGTCAATGGGATTCTGAGGTTCTATGTATGTCCTATTTACCCACCAAACTGTCATTTTTCCAACTATGACAAGGTAAAATCGGTTTTGCATTCTATCACCCCTTTAAATGAAAGCCACAGCATGTAAATGATAGGCAAGTGGTGTTTACTAAGCTAACAAAAGTCCCAACATAATGTAATTACAATTAGCATTAAATATCCCCTCCAGGCAGTGGTGGAAGAAGTATTCAGATCCTTTATTTTAGTAAAAGTAGCAATAAAAATACTCCCTGCAATCAGAATTTGTATTATTTATTTATTTTTTAGTATAAAGTATTATTAGCCAAATGTACATGAGGTATCAAAATACTTATACATTATACAGAATGGCCCTTTAATGGCCCTGTGTTGGATTCAGTATTGGATTATTATAATGTATACATTTGTAAGCAACTTTCTAATGTATTCAGTCAATGTGGAGCCACTTAACGACTTGATATACTACTGGGTAATTTAATCTCTAGCAATAGATCATATTTTTCATATTTCATCATATGATTTGTATGAAAAAAACTTAACATATGTGTTTTGGTGTTGGGAAGAAACTGGAGAGCCCGGAGGAAACCAATGTGGTGGTCCCAACATTATCTTATAACAATTAACATTAAAGACACCATCCAGACATGTTTTAAAGCACCCATATTATGCTCATTTTTAGGTTCATAATTGTATTTTAAGGTTGTACCAGAATAGGTTTACATGGTTTAATTTTCAAAAAACACCATATTTTTGTTGTACTGCACTTTCTCACTGCTGCAGATCCTCTTTTCACCTGGTCTCGGTTTTAGCTACAGAGTGAGACCTCTTTTCTTCTTCTATACTATCTTTGATTGTTTTGTTTGATGTGCAGTAGCTCAGATGTAGATCACGTCAGCTAGCTAGCTCCACAGACAGTAAAAGAAAGCCTGTTTCTCCGACTTCGGTCAGTTACAAGGCAGGATTAGCTGGGAGACTTCTAAATGAGGGCGCACATGTAAATAGTTCTTTTGTAGATTATGGTGAACTTGTGTATGTTGTAGCAGTGCTTTGCTATTGAGAATGAGGTAGCATGCTAGCGTTAGCTAACGGTTGCGGCTAGCCAGCTCGTTTCGGCAAGCCGTGCCGATTTTGAAAAGCTCACCCGGAGACTGAAGGCAGGACACATTCAGAAACCATATCTCACTCAAAACAGCACGGATGGATTTTTTTCAAAGTTTGTATGTGTGTAAGCACCAGAGACACAAAAGAACACCCCAAAAAAGTGTTTTTTTCATAATATGGGCACTTTAAGACGGATAAATGCTCTTTAGAACTCTGAATTACCCTACATATGGAATTTGTGTCTAATGTGATTTTTTCACAAAACAGTCCAATTAACTTAAAAAATCTTAAAATTACATCTACTCCTCCATTGAAAATAATTCTATGAATATGCAAATATTATTAATTTGAAAAAGATTCACTTCGGGCCACAAGATGACTACTACTTCACTTTCACAGTCCATTCTCAGCGTTTGTGTACTGGAGGTTTCAAGTTTCCACATCACACTTGTATAAAATGTCCCAAAACCCTGCTTGTATGTTTACAAGTGTTAAACTCAGACGTAAGGTGAGCACAGACAAACTTCTCCTCTTAAAAGTAAAAACAGTCTTCTAGTGTCAAACTCTGCACATACATCATTCTGCACTGTGAAGCTGAAACATCCAAGTGAAGTAACAATAAGCACAACATATTTTTAAGTGGAAGGTGGATGAGAACTAGATTGTATTTTTATTAGACAGTTTGAGGCGGATTTCTAGAACTCTAGTTGTAAAAAGATTTTACACGTTATGTTATTAAACACCACATTTATCATTTTTTAAAACAAATCACTGGAATGTAAAAATTGATCCGCTTACATTTGCTAATGGGATTTATTTTACATTATCTGCGATATATATATATATATATATATATATATATAAAATAAAGGAAATATAAAAAAAAGGTAATAATACATTTACAGGAGACAACAAACTCATGTCTCTGGGCCAAACAAGGCCCGATCTATCTGGTTCATTTTTACACTTTTTACAGACTTTTCTGCTATTTATTAGACAAATACTGTGATTGGATTACCTCGCTCAAGAAAAGTCTTTTATCCCCAAATCGGTTTGGAGCAGCTCTCACCGCCCCACCCTGGGTAACACCTGCACTGAAACTTAGACTTGATGAACGTCACCTCATGTGTTCTCATCTGTCCTAAAACTCTGTAGTTCTGCCCTCCCTCTGGTTTCTTCTCAGACAACACATTCCACACGGCAGGGTCCAGGTGGAGGTAGGCGCTTGAGTTTGGGTTCCTCCTCTGGCATCTTCCCTGAGAGGAACACATTGTCTGGCTGCAAAGAGCGGCCGCCGCGGTTACGTTAACCAGGTAAGGACCCAGAGTCTCGTCAATGTAGGATTTTACAGCATTACAAGTTGCCTAACAGAAGGAGAGAAACAAGACTCCCTAATAAAGCATTTACATAACTTTTCACCTCTGTCTTAATGAAAAAAAATTTAAACACAGATGATGCCAGCAATGTTATTCCACTTCTGAAAAAGGCTGAATATAAGCCAGTACTGCAAAAAAATACTAATTTCCCAGCAGGTGAGATATTATGTGACTTAGCATTGCACGTTTTGGGGAATTATTTACCCTTTAAAAAAAAAGGAAGAAACTACATATTTGTCATCTGTTTTTAAAAGCGTATGTATTCAGTAGGAATGCCATGAGATGGGATGTAATGACAATAAAAGAGAAACAGAATAATGCCAGACGTTCTTTCAAAAGAACATTTTCTTAAAAAATAAACTAAAAAACATGTCGCACAGCTCTTCTCCAGTACACCAAGCTTTATGTTTATGTTGTGTTTTTTGGCTATCTTGGTATCTTAGGAGGTTTCCTGCTTCCTTAGTTATCGGTTGTATGAATCACCATAGACACCAAGTAAACAAAACATCACCATCATCTTTTCAGAATACTCTTACATCAATAAAGAGATGTACAAGGGAAACATACTGTGAGCATGCATTCAGCATCAGAACCAACAAAACTGAAGATCAGATCACATTGACAGCCATCCAATCGAGGTCAGTATACCTTAGATTTGGAGAAGGCATTGTCGCCCCAAAGCACCACCCCTGCAGATCCTAAAGCAGCACTCTCTCCGATAGTGTAGACCAGGTGCTCCTGCAGAAGGAGAAAACAAGAGGTTAAGCAGAACATCCAGACCAAATCATGACAAGCCTAAAAAGGTACATGGAGTTAAAACGTCAGCCACTTGCCTGAGAGAGGAAATCTAACGTGTACGTGTAGACGATGCGAGCGTATGGGAACACGGGCGGCGTGGATGAAGTCAGCCGAGCTCCTGCCCTCATGGCCTCCAGGATGCGGTGGTGGGTGTAGAGGAGCACTTCTTTGCTGAGGTCTCGCAGCTCCAGGCTGAGGTAGATTTCAGGATAAAGAGCGGAGGAGACATTCCACAACCACAACAGCTTGTCGTTCCTCTTCAGCTCTACAGGTGGACACTCCCCTGTGTAGTTTGTGCTTTTGTCGTAGTTGTTGTAGCAGTTAGGAAAACCATAATAACCCCACAGCCCATTTGGTCTCTCCCGCTGCCCCAGCTTCAGTGTTTCCTCCATAAACTTCCTCCCAGCTTCCTCAAACTCCACGCACGCTGCAGCATCTACCTGTGCAGGGCTCCAGTCTGGATGCCTGGACCTCACTAGTGCTCTTGACTCCACCAAGTATACTTGCATACTGTCCCAGTTTCTCTCCCATACAGGTCTCCAGCTCTCCCAGTCCACCACAGCCAGGCCCTGGAAATCCCTGTCAGGGATCCAGGTGTGGATGTCTTCAGAGGCCACTCTGAGGTGCTCATCAAGACTGGCGTTTTGCGGCACCCCGCCATTGATAGCCTCTGCTTGGCTGGTGTACCTGGGATACAGACCGAGCTTTTCAGAGTAAAAGATGGTTATGTTGTCACCCATAAAGGTTTGATTCCGGTTCTGGACGATGCTGAACGTGCCCAAGTCGAGGTCCACGCCATATTTAGAGAGACAGCTGGCAGTAGGGGCGTTCCACACTGTAAGGAAAGGCATCTGGGAAAAAGATGATGTTGCAATCTGCAGCCCTGAAACGAGGCTGATCAGATTTAAGAAAAGCAGCACCTCACGATGAAAGGAACTCATCCCCTGGAAAGAATGAAAAAACAGCACTGCTCATACCACTGCTCATATTACTCAACTGTGTTGTGAAATATTGACAGGATGTTGCGATTTTTTTTTTTTTCAATGAAACATTTTTAAAAGTTGTGAGACAACTGGAGTCTGAAAGATCAAAATTTTAAACAGTTTTCTTTTTCAGAATCTGTATAAGGCACCACAAATTTCAGCTTTTGACCAAACATGACCATGTTCTTTTCTTTTGTCTAAAAATCCTGCAATGACTGTTGCGTTTTTCTTTAATTATGAGGAAAGAGAAGCTCGGTCTAATGAAGATTAACAAAAAGATTTAATAAGAAAATGAAAAAACGGAAAAGATACTTCTCCCTTGTGGATTCACATTTTACAGTCCCAAACATTTAACAAATATATTCCCCTTGAAGTTGTGGGCGGTTCCTTGGTTGAAAACTCTCTGTTGGTCCGTTGTCCCCCAAAAAGAAGGGCGTACTTCTGAATTCTATTAGGTTTCTCCTGGTCATAGATCAAAGATTTTCGCATGAGGATGAAACTTATTTCCATGCTGCAGGAATAAGCATTATTTTTGTTCTAATCTAGTCGGCACGACATCAGGGGTTGGCTCCAAGAAGCAGAATGTTTCTTCCTGCCGTGTGATAAAATCAGGGCTGCCCCCTTGACCATTTGGAACAAAGACCGACAATGATCTAATTATCTTGAGAAACTTAGGAATCCGTATGAAACAGAAAGATATTGATTGGGTCTAACAGTATTGATACGATCCTTCCGCCTAACCCATCTGCAGCGTATATTGTGAATACATTAAAACATCAAAGTACATTGATATCAAAGATCAGTATTATTTTAACATTTTTAAACTCAACAATGATTTCCCAGATAACCACAAATGTTGTTGTGGTGTAGCTATGGAACTAAAGTAAAAGACTATAATGTTAAGTAGTGTGACAAAATGACAAACATTAACTTACCTATTTCATTTAACAACGGGATAAGGATTTTAATTTGTACTTTGTGGTCTGGACGTGCTGGAACAAGCAACAGGCAGTCTCATGACATGCATGAAAAAGGGGAAGGAACAAAATCAGAAGTGCGTTCTAAAATCTCTAATAACCAATCAGAAGTGTGCTAAGGTTTTCTAACAACCAATCAGAAGTGTGCACAGAATCTCTTACAGACTATAGGCTCGTTCGAGATGAACTACGCCTCGCCTGTAGAGTAGACGAGAGCAGGCGGCAGCAGCCGGGGGCGGTGACAAAAGTCCGCTCTCAAGTCGGACAGTTTTCCAGCTGATTCCAGCAGCATTCAGGCTGAACAGGAAGTGACAGAAACACTGGTGGTCCGATTCCGATTTAATAAAATTTCATCAGACCCATATATCAGCTTACGTACACAGTCTCCAGTTGTTTTTAATATGACAGATTAGCTGTCAAGATTCTCTACATGTGATCTGTTAGTACTGATTTTAATTAGGCTAACAACAGACTTCTGAGATCTGTAATCTCAACCGATTAAGTCTCTCTGACTTCTAAACGTAACTATCAGCCACACGACATGTGTTCTGTACAGAATCAGCTTTTAAATCAGACAAATCGCAGTTAAAATCCCCAAATCAATAAAAGGTTTATATAAAACGTCATCATGTTGAGTCGATTCTGAACCAATCAGCTGTTCGATCAGCTGAGAGGCCGGCATTTCCCAGCATGCACTGGGTCCACCTGCGTCCGCCTGGCTCTTGCAGTTGGTGAAAAGCAACTACCTGCGTCTCAGAACTGCGGCCGCCTTGGTCTCGTGAGATTATCGTTGCCCACGTGTGCATGACGTCAGAGCAAGTCGGGATCAAATCGGACACAAATCTAACCGGCATGCATTGGGCGGCGATCGCCGGTGATCGATTCTGCGCAGATCTGGCTCATCTCGAACGAGCCTAATCATAAGAGACATGCCGATTATTTTAAGGAGCAGATTTAAAGTCACAGGCAAGTTCAAACATCAAGCAATCATTCTGTCTTTCCTGAACAGTTTTCAGTTTGTTTAAAAAAAAAAAAAAGTAACTATAATTACGTATACAAAACTATAAAAAAGAAACATTTACTGACATTTTCCAGATACTTGAGCTGGAAAGGCAATATAGTTCTACTCTAAATGGCTGTCAAGTAAATTATAATGAACTATTCCCCCTGCAAATTTAATTGTATGCCTTGCTCAACTCTTAAAAGTAGTAAAAATAGCTCTTGGCTTAACGGCACCCTACAATTACATGGGGAGGGGGGTATAAGGCTGCAGCCTGCAAAATGAGTCCCTCCCTAAGGACAAGCTGGCTTTGCCTCCCCTTAGTGGCCAATGATGCCATGTTTTTTTTCCCCCCGGGAAGGTTCTTGGCTTTTACTGACTGCAAACAGCATTACATACCTCTATTATCTGAAAAACCAAATTTAAAGTTTACTCCCCCCTCTTGATTGTATTCTGTAAATCTTAGAAGAAATTACACAAGGACCTTAACAAAGACATTTATTTACTTAGACAAAAGTCAAATTTAAGAAAAGAGCATAAAGTAAGTGAAATTGTGAAACATAAAAAGTGTAAAAAATGTGCTTTTTACATTGTTTGTGCTTTTGATGTAAAATAGCTGCTGAAATACAGAAAATACTTTTAAGAAAAACGAGTAGTCATGTTTTGGACACAAAAATCAAATGTATAAAAACACCTAAAAATACATTCAAATAAATAGTAAAACTGTTTGCTTCCATAAAAAACATCAGATGTCAGAGAAGTCATGTTGAGAAAAGATCAGGCACTTCAAATAGGTTGTGCTATTACCAGATTTAAGTGCATCAACTCCACTTTCTCACTATCATATTTCTCCCCAAAAACGTCCTCTCTATGAGAAACATGGAATTTGACACCTTGTGAAACAGTGACCGAGAGGAAACTGAGAGCAAAATGTAAACAAGGTCATTTCCAGCGAGCCCTCCATTGTTTAGAAAAAGATTAAAACTTCTAAACAAATATAACTTTGCAATTTCCACAGTGTTTCTTATAAAATTTTCAATTGATGTCATCCATATTTTACAGCAATTAAACAAAAAAAAGACATTACTTTAAATTCCCACCTTGCCATCTCATATGCTCCAGTATTTAGACATATAAAATGCAGCCTTTAGTATTTATGGTGTATTAACAGAGGAGCAGAGAGGTAATCAGTAAGATCACACATTGCAGTGCTGACGCCATGATTTGAGATGCCGTCCCTCTTTGGTGTAGAGGGTCTTTCTGATCACAGCCCACTCCCTGATAGCCGCTGTAGCACTGGCACTGAAACTCGGTGTGAAAACTGGTCTTCTCTTCTTCACCTAGCTCACCGACGACTGTTGGCCTGCCGTTTTGTGTGCGGATAGTGTGGTAGAGGGGGTTCAGATGCAAGTAAACATTGCTGTCTGAATTGTTGCGCAGACAGCGGCCGTGAGAACCACACAACGTCTGGCTACATAGCTCTGCCGCCATGGAGACGTTGATGAGGTATTGACTTAGCGGACCCCGTATATACACGTCCAGGTCGGAACAGCTGTTCTGGGGAGGAAAAAGAATGAACAAAAACACAGACATTACTCATTATATATACACTATATGTTATCTCTTAAACAGTATATAGGACAGATGGGAAATATATATTATATATATATATATATATATATATATTATTACAGATGAAAGAAAAATAAAGAATTAACAGATGTATCTATAAGGGGTATTATATAAGTGTGCAGTCATTTACTTTGGGATAATTTTTACATTATAGTCCTGCTAAATAAAGACGTGACTGAAAAAAAACACTTCCAGTAAATATCCTCGGTGTATCTGAAGACGTCCATGTGACTCAAGCCACTAACTTCGAACTGGAGCCCTGAGGAGCCCATTTGATAATTGTTAGTTATCAAATGACAACACGTCTTACTCCACAGCACTGTGGAGATAGGTCTGGCAATGCAAGACTATTGACAAAAGTCACCAGATGATAATGTTATGGTCAAATTTGTAAGAAGTGTCAGAGTGATTAATGTGTTTGTGTTCATAATTAGTGTGTGGATGCTTACTTTGCTGCTTGCATAAGCTACATCTCCCCACATGATGATTCCAGCTGCTCCCAAAGCCACGCTCTCCCCGATGGTGGAGACGAGGTCAGTCTGTAAAAGACGATACGGCATTTTAAACCCCTAACACATTTAGCCTATTACATTTCTAAGACTACAAGCCAAGCACAGGAAAAATACACTGTTCATAGTATTACTATAACAGGGTCAAAATGTTAGTGGGGCATATGCTACTGTATGTGAAGTGCAGCACCAGGTCCTATCTGTTCATTCTCCCATAAGGAAACCGTCTACGCCGTGTTAGCGAAATTTTCAACTTGACCAACACCCATCCGGCCAACTCCACATAAATGAAAGGTATTGGGGTGTCTGTCAGCTACCAGAACAGGAAAGGGCTGTAGCTGCTGATAAGGTAAAGCAGAGCTATAGCTACATGCAGCATGCACTAATCAGAGAGAGAGAGACAAAGAGAGAGAAAGAGAGAGAGAGTGCTGAATGTTGCAAAGAGTTAATGTTCAAACAAAAAAGTCCATATCCTCTGCTTTCTAAATGTGTATTATCATACATGACCAACACTCCACAGCAACAAAGTATTGATTTTAAACTTCACCAGAATGGTAAAGAACATTTTTTTTTCAGGAAGAGGAAACCAAATTCAGGACCGGCAGTGTGTCTAAAGTTGGGGCATCACCTCTGTCAGCTGTTCCAGGGTGTTGGTGTAAGTGGGCCGGGTGTACACAAAGACAGGACGTGCCAACCCATCGCCTGTTGATGCCAAACGCATCCCCTCCTTCACTCGGTTCCGGACAAACTGGCGTCCAGAGTCTGAGGAACGCAGCACCGGGGCCATGTAGATGGAGGGGAAGAGGGCCGTGCTCTCAGTCCACAACCATTTCAGCCGATCGTTGCGGACCACCTCCACATCAGGACAGCGGCCTGTGTAGTTCTCCAGAGTGCGCCTGTAGTCGTGATTGTAGCAGTCGGGGAACAGGTAGAAACCCCACAGCTGGTTTGGCCTCAGGTTCTTGGCGAGCCTCAGCGTCTCCAGCATGAATTTCTTGGCAGACATCTCAAACTCCTGCTGGGCCACTTTTCCCACCTGCTCCGGAGGCCACATCGGGTTCTTCTGACGCACCAACTCACGAGAATGTCTGCGGTAAACATCTTTGGTTTCCCAGTTACGTATCCAGAGTGGGCGCCAATCCTCCCAGTCAATAACTGCCAGACCCTTGGCCCCTGGTTCCCGGATGTACTTCTGCACTCCCTCAGTCATCTTTTCCAGGTGCTGCCTGAGACTGGCCACCTGCGGCAGACCCCCGTTCACCGCTGTTTCATCTGGTTTAAAGGAGGGGTACAGGCCCAAGCGCTCCTTATAGAAGATGGTGAGGTTCTGCCTAAAGAAGCCCTCATTGGGTGTGGCCACGATTTCGAAAAGGTCCAGCTGAAAGCGAATACCATGCCGTGGGGCACAGTCCTCAGTCGGGGCATTCCAAGCAAGGAGCAAAGGCTTTTTTGAATACAGTGGCCATCTCGTGGGTTTCAGTCCCAAAGCACAGAGACGGTCCCACAGCAGTACAATCAGCAGCAGTACTTTCCAGTCAGGCAAAGACCAGCACAACATGTCTTCAGATTTAAATTGACAGATGGGACTGTCGCTCTCTGCTCTAAAAAGTCACAGAGGAGATTGAAATTTAGTTTTTTGTATACTTTTTAAATATGTGGAAGTAGAGCTGGGCAATATATCGATATATCGATATTGTAATATGAGACTAGATATCGTCTTAGATTTTGGATATCGTAATATGGTATAAGTGCGGTCTTTTCCTGGTTTTAAAGGCTGCATTACAGTAAAGTGATGTCATTTTCTGAACTTACCAGACTGTTGTAACTGTTCTATTATTTCCCTTTACCCACTTAGTCATTAAATCCACATTACTGATGATTATATATCAAAAATCTCATTGTGTAAATATTTTGTGAAAGCACCAATAGTCAAAACTACAATATCGTTGCGGTATCGATATCAAGGTATTTGGTCAACAATATTTGATTTTCTCCATATTGCCCAGCCCTATGTGGAAGTCCCTAGTACATTCCTTAATTACGTTAACAATTAGAGCCCAGTGCAGTTGTTTCAGAGATAATCAATGCTACATTCAGAAACTAATAGGTCACGTAGATAAATAACAACAACCTCTAGTTGTTTTTTTTCTTTATTTATATTTAAAATTATCGTAAGGGTTAGGACACTTAAGCCTTTCTGCAATGTCTTCTAATGTTAACTAACAAAGTCACCGTCATCTACAACCATTCCAGTGATGGAAGAAGTATTCAGATCCTTAAGTAAAAGTACTAATACCACACTGTGAAAATACTTTGTTACAAGTAAAAGTCCTGCATTGAAAATGTTACTTAAGTAAAAGTAGGCTATCATCAGGAAAATGTAGCAAAAGTATTAAAAATGCACTAAAGGCAGAAAAATCCTCATATTTTAAAAACTGGAAACGATCAAAACAATTCTGTCAATCAACTTAGTGTTTAATCGGCAAATAATTTCAGCTGTACTTGTAGACAGTTAATTTATGATAAAACATCGTATTTTATAAACTACATGTGTTTTGTGTGTAACTAAATAAAGCTGCCAGATTAATGTAGTAGAGTAAAAAGTAGCTTACAATATTTATCTCTAAATGTAGTAGAGTAGAAGTAGAAAGAAGTATGAACAGACAGACTCAAGTACAAGTAGGCCTACCTCAAATTTGTAGCTAGGCCTACTTAAGTACAGTACTTGAGTAAATGTACTTGATTACATTCCACCACTGCACAATCCACGGTAGGAATTGAAATTTGGTTTATTTTCTAATTTATATAACTTGTACAAATCCCAGTGTGTTAGTCCATAGATATCATCAGTAATGCTTTTTAAATTCATAGCCTGAAAATACAGTGACGTTTGCTACGTCAATGCTACAAACACAGCCTACAAAGAATAATAGCCTAATAAAAAACACAAATCTAGCTAGTTTTCTAGTCTATATTTAAAACAAGGATCTTGCGACGACATGTGCCGATTGCTTATAGCCTATTCTCCCAACCCTTTACGTTATAGTTAACATAAACTGGCTTCAATTAAATTACAGTTGTGGCATTTTTTTGTGTGCAATGCATTACTTCAAGTCAACAGCAAAGTTAACTGCAGCTGGACGAACTCACCTTCACTGGCAAACTGAGGAAGCATTCCCAAAAAAACAGAAGCCGCGTTTTTTTTTTGTGTTGCCTCAAACGAAATTGGAAAAATTGTAAATTAACATTGCTTTTGAGTAACGGGGTGAACTTACAACGGCACGCGTAGCTGGTAAGTATCTTATAACTTCCGCTGTCGGCCGGTAAAGTGAAAAGAAGTGAAGCGAAATTGCCCCCTGCGATGTTGTCAGTAGCAACTCTCCTGCTCCGACAGCCAAATCACTTTCAGGATGTTCCATTCATGTCGGGAAAAAGGGGTGGGAATGGCGTAACAAACCGGACATCGTAATAACTCCGTTAGTGTGTCTAATAATGTGTTACAGCGACGTGTTTCCTCAATTCAAATCTACACACAACCATAGGTATAAGTTGAGTGAACCTACGCCTTGATTTAATAGTTTTTTTTTTATTTTCCCGCTACAGCGCTAAATGAATCCGTCCAAGAAGTTTGCCACCACCGCCGTGAAACAGATACACTGTAACGAGCAATGTCAAGACAGAAGGTCACAGCAGGCGAGGATGCCACATCCCTAAAAATAAGATCATGCCCACAAATGATCACTGTGTTCCTGTGACCTTGCAGCTACATTACAATCAGATATAGCGTATGAATAATCTGGCATTTAGAAATGATGTGAAAACTTTATTCTAGAAAATAGAAATGTAAAAATAGATGTATTTTGGTCCTTTAAAACACTTGAAAACTTGCTTTAATCCATCCACTTCAAACCAGAAGAGCTTTCATTATGAAATAACCAATAATAACCAATATCTTTCTAACTTTTGCAGAGTATGTTCATGTAGGATCCCATTGCTTATTATAATAAGATGATTACAAATGTTTTTTAAGCCATTTGAACATGGTTCTAAATCTCCTGATGCACAATTCAATAACTGTTTAGTTTAAGGGATCAGAAGCAGGACAAGTTAATTTACTCAATTCTGTGAGGCTTTTACTTCATTCTTCCTTTATTTAATAGCTGTATTCACTGTGATTTACTTTTTGTCCATTTGACAAGGAAAACATAAAGCTCGTAAATGATGATGCAGCGTTATAATGTATGGAAGAAGTATTCCAATCTCTTAAGGAATACCACACAAATACTCCATCACAAGTATAAGTCGTGCATTAAATATTTTACTCAAGTACAGAAGTATCAAAAGTAAAAGTAAGCTTAATAATTATGCAGGAGAACCTATTAAACAGAGCTTAAATGTTCTAGCTAGGCAAGGTAAATCAAACGTTAACTACTGTTTTTATACTGTTGGGTTATTATAACAATGTATCATATTTCATGAGCTGTTAATGGGTTTAAGCTGGAAAAGCAAAATCTGCAAATAATTATAGTTTTTAGATAAATGTAATGGAGTGAAAAGTACATGCCTTTGAAACATAGTAAGGCTTAAGTATAAAATAGCATAAAAGGAAGGCAAATTAGCAAGTCTTGTGTAAATGTTCTTGAATGAAGATAGTCTACAAATACTGTTTACACATATCATTAGCCTATCAGTCACTTGATGGTGTGAGATTCTTCATAATGATTTTTGACCATTCAAAAGTAAAATTCTTAATACATGTTGCGTTTTGACTTTACATGAAGTAGCCTACTTTAATATTTTCATATTGCTACTGAGTTAAGTGATTTTAATATTTTTTTCCACTAATGCTCTGAGCACACTTTAGACAGTGGGCACAAGGCATCTGGCATGCAGATGTCACTGCTGACCGAGGCATGTGATGACAGCCACTGGCAATGGCTCAGTGAAGTAACCAAGTACCAAATACCGTCATATTGCCAAGTACAGCAGATAGGACGGTGCAGAGCCGGGGTTAGACAAGGTATGATGGCCATGGGAGAAGAGGGTAGAGGCCACGCACTGACACATAATTAACCAAATTAACCACGTTTTCATGTAAATTGGAGGAGGAAATCGCCGTGTGAACAGCTGTCAAAAGCGTTTCTGTTAACGTTTTGAAGAACGGTGTTCCTCTGAAAGTTAGACTTGTTCTTTTCAGATACACACGAGCCGAAGGATCCCTGAGCACATGATTGTGGGGTGAGGTGACGGCCTGGAAGTAAGATGTTTTCCTGTGTCAGTGTCTGTTCCGCTGTTTGTTTTCCGAGCTTTGCTGAATCACCTCACCATGTCATCAGTTTCTCTGTGTTTAAGGAAAATTTAGAGCATGAAAGGCCCATGTGAATGAAGAGGGGAGGGAAAGGAACAAAGGCATGGCTTGGTTTCCCTCTAGTCTCAGCCTGCCTTCGACCTCTGCCTCCAGAACGTTGCATCAGCAGAAGTCAAGGGACCGTCAGGAAGCGAAAACAATGGCAGGGAAACTGGAAACACGCCCCGCCACCTTTACTGTGCGTCCCAAACACTTAATGCTTCGTGAAACATTTGGGTAATCGTGTGAATTGGTAAACTGGAATGGAAAGATTTCATTGGAACATTATGGGTTTGCACTTAATGAAAGTTTTCTACCTCATTTGCCCTGAAAAAGTACCAAAATGTCCTATGAGGCCCTAAAATGCATACTGGTATACACATTCCACTACTGCTGTTTGCCCCCTAAACCTACTTACACGTGGCTTTGTGGTATTAATTGGATACACAGGATGTTGCCATCAAGTTTTCTAGAGCATTATTTCTTTTCTTTTAGTTACTTTGTCAGTCATATGCACTATGTATGATCACACTATACCTCTGTAACATAATCCAACTGTGAATTAAGATAAAACAGGCTACAGTAAGCACTTCTTTTACTTTAAACAGCTACAGTGATCTCTGGGAAAACAATATATCTCTTTTATTGTTTATAATTCAAAGCATGTTTTAGTTCTTTTTCAAGGCTGCTGATAATTTATGACTATCTCATGTTGGCCAGACGGACAACTTATCCCTTTTATGAAACACGCTGTATACATTACAGAAAACATTGTATGGACCAACAGAGTGTCATATTCATTAAGTTCATACATTGTTATGGCTTTACTAAAAAGGGGCTCATCCATATAATACAGGCCTGACTTTTAGCAAAATATCAAAGACCAGTGGAGAGGAAACACATCAAAGCGATTGACCTCTGGCCCAAAAACACACCCAACCACATTCCACACAATTACAGACACCAGAGAATGCCTGCAAAGGAAGCCCTACCCATTTATTGTGGGGATTTGTAAACTATGCACACTAAAATATGTTTACATTGCCATTAAAGTTTGATACTGTGCCAGCTGGCATCAGCAGCCTCAACTGGTCACGATTGGAGTCTTTGAGTGATCCATCACACAATATTTAATTACATCTTCAGCCTTTTTGGAAAGTCTAAGTGCACAGGATTGTCATTAGAGGTAAGAGAGTTAACATACAGTATATGACACAACAAACACAATCACACATGAACTAATCTAAATTAGTACAGGTATAGATTTCTGCTGCTATCTAGAGGTGACATACCTTCATGTTATAAAGTGTAAATTAATTACATAAGTATGGAATAATAAATAAAAATCTGGTTTTAGTTGCACGCAGAAGACCTACAGCTCAGCAAGGCCGACCGAAATTCAAGAAGGCAATAAGGAAACGCAAAAAATAAATTATGACCGGCGATATCAGGGTTATAAACAGCGGTCATGGAAGAATTGCTGACTACATTTTTAAAAAGTGACCACTTGATTATATGCAATCTCAACTCGTCCATTCACTTCCAGCAAACTAAAAGTATTGCACAGAGTACACACTAAGTGTTGATTCTAAAACTGCAGTTCTTTCTGGATAACTGCCGATTTTGGTAAACAGGTTTATTCTTGTCCATGACAACTAAGCAAACTCCTGCTGCTGAAAAAGTAAGAAGTGGTTGAAAGCTCCTGAAAAAGCAAACAAAGTGGACCACGAGGTTAGTATTAGATCAACGTTCTGGGAAACACATTTATTCACTTTTTCGCCAAGAATTAGAGGAAAGATCTTCTCATCTATCTCTCAGCTAAAAAGCAAATAAGCTTATTTCCTAAGATGTGGCAATATTCCTTTAAATAAGAACCTTTTCATCACTTTACATCCAAAGAAAGGCATGTATGGAAGAAGTAGTCAAATGTTATGATGTGTGATTGGACATAACTCAATGTTAATCAGAGGACATAACCAACATAATAGAAAGAAATCTTGATTCAATATATTCAGCTCAGTAAACCATTTATTCAAGTATTTCCAACTAATAAATCTGATATTATTTACAGTACATTATGTTCACTAGTGCAGGTCTGAGCTCCGGAAACTGAGATGGACTCAGACGTGACAATACAGAACATGACCATATATACAATAATTTCACAATCCTTCATTATTCTACCTTGTAACTACATCTTCAGTCCCTCTCTTACACACATCCACTCAATCAAACCTAAGTGCACGCACGTACATATACAAAGACACATACAGTTTCACTCTACATTTCACAGAAGGCAAAACCTTTAAAGCCTTTTCACATCAAATATGTTTTTCCCTGCAAAAAAAATCACAGAGAAATACAACTTCATTTGATGTATTCCCTACGACTGCTAACATATCAGCTGGGTAGTGGACACACAACCTGTACAAACACTACTTTTGTGAATATCAAAATACAGATTTTTGTTAACAGGGCACCCTCTGACCATAGTTGAATTCAAATGTATAACATTTTATTCAATATATCAGTTTAATGTGACAGTTTGAATTTTCCTTTTTCGCTCCAGTCTTGGCTTCGGAAAAGAGTACCTGTGGCTGCACTTCACAGTAGATCAGTCCTGTGCAACTTTTCACACCTCACAGAGGACGATGGGGAAATCTACATGTATACAAGGGTGGTCAAGCTTCACAACTCCCTAAAAAAAACAAAAAAACAAAACAAGAAAAAGCATAAAAATTCAAAGTGACAAATCGATCAAAACATCCTTCAACCAGATCACCATTGCGTAAATGTGGCCCTAGCTCACCTGTGGAATCAGATTTTTCTGGATCCTCTTCAACTTGGACTTTTTTCTGCCATTTTTTGTCACAACCGTCTCTTCATAGAATTCATGGGCAAGGTCACCGTCCTCGTCATAGTACAAAGAACTGCCAACACAGAAAGTAAACATCTGTCTAAAACTACGTCAGAAGAGGAGACTTGCATCAGGTCAGAGTTAAATGAATGTTATATGGTCAGTTTACATGTACATGGACAGCTGCGGACACTACAGACGCATACAAGTTCTGATTATACTCATTTTTTTTGGAGTCCGCTTGGAGGATTTTTTCCACACATGCGCAGTAGATTGCTATGCTGTTGTGTAGTCGTGGCCATGCAAACAAATGGTGGTGAACAAATTGGCGGTATTCGGACGTCTACACAGAGCTTACGCGTACACCTTCTGATGACATGTATGTCACATGGACCCTAGCGGACCCTCGCAGACTGTACAAGTTTGGCTTAACACATTGCACTTTTAGCTGTTACTACACCCTTTTAACTTTTATACTTTTTAGTATTTAAACCATTTATTGTGTTATTTTGATGTTTTTTATTAAGCTTTTTTAAGCTTTGCTATCTACACTTTAATTACCCCGCTGTGATGAATAAAGTTATTGAATTGAACTGATCTGCAGTAGTATAATATACATATTTCACTGTGGACAATTTTAGTTTGGGGCACCCTTGTGGCCTAGGGGTTAGGGAGATGACCATGAAACCCAATGTCCAAGGTTTCATCCACCCTGGGAACTTTGTTGCATGTCATTCCACATCCCTCTCCCCCCCCGTTTTGTGTCATCTCTTTACATGCAGCTATATGATAGACATGTAAAATGCCATCATTATATAGTCGTTCACCTCCATTCTAATTCCTAGATATTGATATCTCAAAACCTCATTAAAAAAATAATACCCTCACTAAGAATATGTAAGAAAATATGTTATTTGGCTGAACCAGACAGTTACCATATATATATATATATATATATATATATATATATATATATATATATATATATATATATATATAATTTACCTTCTCCTGGTAAAAACAAACGGTGTTGCATTTCTGGAACCTTTGAGACGGGCCACGGACTGATCGTTCCCATCACTGGCGGATTCCCCTCCAGCAGCTCCACTGCCTGAGAAAGGCCAGACACTTTTGGCTTTGGATCCACTCCCACCCATTCTCAGAGATAAGACATAGTCTTCAGTTAAATCTTTCAATCTGGTTGGTGGCCATAAGCTCTCAATTCCTTATCAAAGCCAGGATCTGAAAAGTAAAAGTGCACAAAAAAAGATCACGTTCCCAATCAGACTTGACTTTCTCTGCCTGGTGGTGTTTAGCTAGTTGTGTGACTACAAAATGTTAAGTTAAAGTATCTTCATTGTCCCTTACAGAGGAATTGGTTTGCAGCCAGGATTCATGCACAAAACACAAAAACACCAATATACAACAAGACATATACAGAGTGGTTCAGTAGGAGGTTATTCAGGGTCAAGGTCTTAAGTGCAAGTAGAAAATGTAAGACATCTGTGCAAATGAGCAATCTCTGACATTTGAGTTCTACAGTCATGTCGATAGTATGTAGCTAACTCTGCTGTCAACTGTAAAGCAACATATTTTAGTAAGTAACTGATAACTAGGCGGATCTAATACTTTGTTGATGAATGGATATAATACACTAGATTAATGCACAGTTAACTATATTGTCAATGTGATAAATGATAAATTAGTCAGTTTGATTCAGAGAGGCAACTGAATTTAAACATGCTGACAAAAGAACTGTTGCCAAAACATAGCTGAAAGCTTTAGAAAGTATAAAGTATCGGCTCACTAAATCGGACAGTGTCGAGGCGGTCTGTAACGCGATATTGTTACCTTAGCTTTACAGGAAGCTAACACACAGGGCTATACAACCAAGTCACCGAACACTAATCGCAAGCCATCGGATTCTTAACGCCAGCTATATTGCCATATTAACGTACAACCGTCGTTGCATATCTAGTTAATGCACAGTATGTCTCGTAAAAGCTACACATTGATATTAGGTAAATGTGGCTAATAATAGGTAGCTAGCTAACTGTTGCTAACGATAACGTTAGCTACCTGCATATTTGGCCAGTTAGCTCCTGCCACTGACGCAGGTTAGCAAGCTACAATAGCTAAATGATCTCTCTGGACAAGGCAGATGATGAATATCTTCTAAACGTGATTACCTCTACCCTCCACCGCCCAAAAAAACGATACTTTAAACGTGCTTCTGGTGAATATCCTACCTTATCACACATAATTAAATCGCCATGTCCTTTCATAACTTTTGCCAGAGGCTACGTGAAGCTAGCGTTAGCTGTTTTGGTCCTTCAATGTGGGGATCAGCTGATCTGACAAAGGCACCTAGCTAGCTAGATTGTTAAAGCAGAACATGTACTTACTACTAGCTAGCTACTTAACTAACCATCTCAAGGATGTTAATCTAAATAATGGTCAGATAAAAATATTTTTAACTTTAGGACTAACATTTTAACTGTTTTGAGTGTTTAAGGGGCATGCTATGTTAAATAATATACTTTGAGCCCTATATGATATTTTAACATGCATGTATATCTAAAGAAATACAAAAACGATTGGGAAATTTTAACTGGGAAATTCTTTACTGAACGCAGTGCACATTTGTCACGACGTTAGGAATTGTTGCTTCAACATGTAAATATGTGCATAGACGGACACAATGATAGTGAACTGAAAAACAGAATTATTTTTAAGGACAGAAAAAACAAAGATATAAGGAATGACGAACAGCTTCCGGTGAAACACATGTATACCAATATTCATTCAAGATTCCAGTCAACCAGAGTGACACTGCTCTCTCTGACATTCATAGATGCATACAAATGTCCATACATCAGTCAAACTCACAATCTGACAGTATTAAAAAAAAAAAAAAAAAAAAAAAAAAAAAAGAGTTTCACCCATCAGGGGTGTCGAGAAGACATGGCAGATTTTTTAGCCTGGGTCAAATGAAAATCCAAATACCTTCAGCAACAAATGTGTATTTAACTTTCTAACAGTATAAATTAAAAATGTTAATATGGAGGTTAAGAAGTATGATATATCGTCTAAACTTGGCAGTAATGTCAGGATTGGACACATTACCAATTTTATATTCTGGAAAATTATAAAGGAATGTAATTCTAGATATGTGATTTTTAGGCTCAATTACAACACAGGGCTAGACTTCAGCACTACATCTACATTATGTAAAATCCACATTTTATTTTTTATTATACCTAATAATGCCAAAACCATCACTGACATTTTTTTTTTTTTTAAGTTAAAGTGACACAGTTACAGTGATACAGCTGAGGTACACAGGATAATCAGATGGTACCCAATAGCAAAAGACATTACTGGATACGACCACTGTCTCATCTGCCAGTATTCACTTCTCTCAACTCATTCTCTCAGGCACATCAGACTCTCCAGGTGTAAGGCACTTCTCATCTCTCGCATCATTTCACACGCACATTCGCGCCAGCTCTCTCTCATTGTCTTGCGCCCTGTCTCACTCTCTCGTTCACCCAAGAGGCGTTTTGAGTTGCATTATCTGGGATCTTTGGATGCAGCGATGACTGGTCATCTTCAGGCGATTGTCCAGCCAAGAGGTGCACGTTAAACCCCGAGCGCAGAGTCGTATCAGCCTGGGGTCGAGCCAGCCAGAGCCTCTCGCATCTTAGTGCGGGCCAGAGCGTACCGCTGCACTATCTGCTTGACGTGCTCCTCCTCTTCTCGCTTCAGAATGAGCAGGAAGTTCTTCAACTCCGGCATGGTGAAGGCATGCCACTGTAAGGAGAGAAAAATGCATTAATGAATGTACAGTCTATAAACTAACCACAAGATTTGGATTCATTATTCTCATATTCATGTTGCACTCACATTGACTTCTCCAGTTTCATTCTCTTTCAGAACAAAGCTGAGAACTTTCTCATTGGGCCCAGCACACAGACGCAGACGGAGGGGATGCTCATCATCAGATACCTTGCGAACATAAACTGAAAAGAGGCAGACAAAAAGACTCAAATTAATGTACAGCGTGCCTATTTCAAATAAGTACATAAGGCTGCAGGAGTTAAGTGTAAACATAATAAAACAGGAGTGATACCTTGGTCATGACGCTCGCTGCGCTCAAACAGAGCAAACTTGCCAGGATTGTCCACCACAGTAAACTTTTTCAACAAAGCTTCAATGACCTCACGAGCAGAAGTGCGTGAGCTTATGTGCAGGTGCTTGGATGCATCCTTTGGCAGGTAGAAAGAGGTGCGACGCTTCACTCCGCTAGCCTTCCTCCCTCTAGCATCATGACCTCCTTTCTTAGGAGGTGGAACTGACACAGGTCGCACCAACTTGAACTGTACCTTTATGAAGCCAGTGTAGGAACCATCCTTGTTCTGTTGAGAATAATTAAAATGTTACACTGAAGGAAAAACACTGTAACATTAATAATGCATGTTTTTGTAGTGAGTCAACACACTACTCACCATGTTCATGAACAGATTGCTGTTGATTTGAGCGTTGTATTCCTTCACCTTCTGCTGATAATCTGCAGTGTTCAACTCCTGCTTTCCCCATTCAGTGTGTTCATCCTGGAGAGGACAGTGAGGAGTTCCAGTGTTAAACCACCAGGTGTCAGTGTTCACCTCCAAACCACAACAGGAACACAGGCACAACACACAAGTACAAGAATGGACACTGAATACAGCTGCAAGTTGTGACATTATGTACTTTAACATGTCATGTTCTGTAGTTATTACAGAAATTATGGATAACATACTTTTGTACCAATCCTAAAAAAAAATGACAAAGTGTTGATGACCCTCTTGAGTAAGGATAAGACTTTTACATGGGAAAAATCTAATTACAACATGCTGATGTCGTATGAAAACATTGTACGTCTCAAAATGTTTTTCACGAATTGAGAAAGGGTGTTTTTTGTTGCATGAAGCCTGCAATACATTTTAACACTAAATTGGAAGAAGGTGTGAAGTTATTATGTAAAAGCAACTATGGTGTTATCCAATTTGGATTTAAAAGTTCTTCTTCCAAAAAATATTGCTTAATGTTGTTTAGAATATGATTAAAATAACCACCCTTTAGTAAAGATGTCGTTATAATAGTAATATAATGTTGTCAATTGATTTTCTGTTAGGCACCAGTTGCATCAGACTCAACTTCCTGACAACGTAGCAAAGGCAAAAACGATGATGTCAGCTCTGCCCAATCCTGTTCAAATCCTCTGTCTAGGAGGACTAGAGGAAGGAGGGGTATGTGCAACTTGCAGCTGTTTGCAGTGACTGCGAGCAACGGTTCTGCACTGCATTCCTCAACTTGGTATTAATGTAAAAATAGCCTCCCCTCCCCGGCTCTCACAAGTGGGAGAGACAATGCCCTCCCTTGTTTTACAGGCACATCCTGTGAAGTCAGCTGCCTCATCAACCACACAATCCCAGTCATGTTTCAGTCATGCACATTTGGCCGTTACTATCTGCATAGCCGTTAGCTCAATTAGGGCTTTTCCCGAGTGTACTAGTGACCAATTGGTTTTTCCCTGTATAGAAAGAAAATTCAACAGAACTGTGAGGCCGCACAAATTTATTTTCCATACTGTACTCCAGCTAATTTCTCGAGGTTCATAGGTAGCAGGGGGGTTCCTGAGGAGTAAAAGGTAAGATATCTATCCAGGATAGGATATCAATATCCAGCATCTATGGGTTCTGAAATGATACATATGCAGATGTCTCCATTATTGCAAACAAGTATTTCTGAATACACGTACAATTTTATTTTTTTACAAAAAAATTTACTCCACCCTGCCTCCATCTATTTGCATGAACCCAGATTATCAAATGAAAAATAAACTAGGCAAAGTTGCAAGCTTTTAAAAAGGGTCTGTGTAGCTTATACATCAATGTCAAGCAGTACAAAATCAATTGTAGCAATCCATAGGCAGATTGAAAGACTGTAGAGTTAATATGCTGCTGTTAACAAGTCAATAAATCAATATGAGGGCCAAGTTGTCTCTAAATGCCCAGAAAAGGTGTGTCATATAAAAAATGGCTTCTGCGCAAAAAAGACAGAAAATGGTGTATGTCACTGAGTTTTAAAGTAAACTGCCTCTGTTTCCCAGTAGAGGAAGCTGCTATCCCAGTGGGTGTGGGTGACAACAGAAAATGAATCTCTCCAAAACAGTACATTAGTCATCTGTGATTGAGAAATGAGTATGAAAAACCTGAATAGTCAATGAATGGTGGGTGTTAGGTTGGAAACCTGAGAAGCGGGTGTGCGTCACTAAACATGACATTTGGGTTGTTCTCATGAGTTCAGCTCTGGGTCTGCCTGTGCTTGTTAAAATAAAATAAAAAAGATCCCCTGATGGATTGTGTTTCCACACCAAAACCACAAACTTATTTTTGCCACTTCCGACATGTTTTTTATTATAGGTTTCCACAACTCAAGTCTCAAGCCTGTTTACTCAAAACTGGGAGGAACCAGAACTCCATCCTAGCCTGCAAGCTCACTTGGCATGCATCTTCACTGCTGGGGTGCCCTCGAGCAAAACACACAGCAGCTCCAGACCAGGGGTGCTGCTGAGCAACACACCCTGGCATTTGACTCCCTAAAAGTATGGATAAAGTTCTCAAATTGAACAAAAACTAAAATTGCCAAGGAGAGCAGAAATACCAAGTAACGCGAGAGCAACGTTAGTTATGAACTACCCATCACCCATCTCTCTGGTCTCACTTCCCCTTTTTACATTGAGGACAGGGCTTTTTAATTATGCCTAACGTTTATTTTTGTATACTTTATCTACGTCTCACCTGTTTTACGTTAGCATTAACGTTAGCTTTCCGGGTTTGGGGAAAGAAAGATGTCCGGGCGGTGAAGTACTGCTCAAACTCGGAGTCGGCTTCCTCCTCGCTGCAGTAGCCGCTGCTGGTGGAGCTGCCCCAGGTCTTCTCGAAGGAGGGAGTTTTGTCCGAACTGCTAGCCACGTTTGTCATGCTGACTACCCGGTAAAACCCTCTAACACTAGAACCAACAAACTGAACTTAAGATACGACGACTAAACGCACAAATAACGTTAACTAAGAAAGCACTTTCAGTTAGCTCAATATATAAAACCTGCCAAAAATATCTCTGTAGCGCCTTGATACAACAAACTAACGGACAAAATACCACTGACTTTTTTTTTTCCTCTAACTTCAACCGGGCCACGTTTCTACTGTGTGCAAACTCTCCTTGTGAAACAGGATGTATTCAGACCCCCGCCCTTACTGCCTCGCTTCCTTCCCCCCGCCGAGGCCCCACCCAGGTCCGTTGAGTTGAGTTTGGAAAATACACAAAACCAACGCAGCCGCTCGCGATTGGACGGCAAGTGGAAATACCAGACGTAATCCCCACCCCCCACCCTCCACCCTCCACCCCTCTCTCTGCCTGGCTCCTACTCCCACGGATGCTGCTGCCGCCGCTGCTTCTTTCCCCGCTGAATATGTCATGTGATGATAGGTCAGTTTGGTCACCACACACAGGACAGCCAGAGACAACATGTGGGTCTCATTCTTTCTCAATTTATGAGCTGTAAAGATTTGTTGAACTTATAGGCACCAAACATACATTCTAAAACTTAGACTGTCAAGTAACATTTTTCCTTATCTAGTTTGAAAAGCTTGAGCGTGGTGAAACCATAGACTGTTAATTTACAGTCTATGGGTGAAACCCATGCCAGAAACCAATCAGGGTAAAAGGGAGATTTTACAGTCACTGGGAGATACCCCAGGCCCCCTAAATGCGACATAAAGTCAATGAATCCAATAGATCATTAAAGAAAATAAGGATTAGCCTACTCCATTGATTATTAGACTTCTATGATTCAGGGGACTGAAAGAAAAACTCAAAGCAGCAGAGGCTGCAATATCCTAACTTTTAATGCCTAGTAGCTCTCAAAACACTGGATCCTACATTTCCTATAATGCTACTCAATAGGGTCTTTCATTATGCCCCCTTCAAGTCGTATCTGTAAAAGTTGTAGACGACTGGGAAACTGTTTTTTTCTGAAAGCTCAGATATATGTGACTTGGCACCTTGGCACGTGCTGATACTGAGGTGCCTGAAAACCAATTATGTCCATTGTTTATTCATTAAAAATACAATGTTTTGGACAGATGGTAGGGGAAAAAGCAATTTTCTCAGACTTTTCTGACATTTTACAGAGAAAACAATTTATCAAACATTTTATTTCATAAAATAATTGAGAAAATGCTCTGGAGAGGAATTGATAAATAAAATAACAGGGATGCACCAATCCAACATGGCAGATTGGTATCGGTGGCAGAAACTGAGTATTGATCCACAATAAATACAGTTTGTTTGTCAGTGTCATAAGATCTTATGTTTCCGTAATCAGTTATATTCATGCAGACATGGTGAACTCCATCAGTTGTTTGTGCCACAGCAACCCTCATGGTAAATAAAAAAGAAGTGAGATACAGATTTAAAATTTTGGAAAAAGAGATCTCTGGTATTAGATCAGTACTAGATGAAAATAAGTTTCATCGCTAATTTTCAGTATGCATATGCTGCAATGTAAACTCTTTAAACCATCAGGCAAACTGTTAGTATAATGTAATAAAGATGAATACTCAGCAACAAGTTTATAGCTTTTGTAGTGAGAATCTGGCTACAAAAAAACTATAATCAGGTATGTTGACAAAATTGTCTTTAATTTCTGCAAGAAAATAAACAGCATCTAAAGCTGAGATGAAAGGCTCAGTAGCCCTGCACCAAAGGAGAGAAAGACAGCAGATTCCCACTCAGCCAACATAGAAACAGTGTGTCTTTCTGTTTAATTAAAGACATTCATTTAGGATTCTGTTATATTGCCAAAAACCCTGAATATTCAAATCCCAAAATTGAAAATCGACTACCTACCCAACGAACAAATATTCAAATAGTCAAATATTTGGTTCCAACCCTACTGTTTAGCTGTAACCTGAGAAAGTTTGTGAGCCCACAGGCATTTTTTTTCCTGCTTCAAAATAGACCAAACACCACGCCAACATGCATATGTGTCACTGAGAGCTGCGTTGTTCCGTTGCTCTCATTGCTTGTAGGTCTATTCAATTGCATCCAGAGGCATTTTGGTATGCACCAGTTGATAATGCCCTGAGAGGTTCCAGACTGATGCCAGGCTAAGTAATAACACTGAGAACATAACCAATGGGCACGTGTCCAACTGGTGAAGACATTTGTAAAATATCCTCAATGTTTTTCTCACATGCTAAGGAGAATATCATTTTGGCTATTAGCACAAGTATTAGTTCATGTGTATTGGCAGGAAATACTTGTTGTGCCTCCTAGCGTGAAGTGACGAGTTCACATGTGTGAGGGCTGCTACACCCAGAAATTCTACAACTGTTCTTTACATTCTTGCTGTAAACTCTGCAAGGTGAAACATTTCAGTTGTGTAAACCTTCCAAAAGTGAAATTGATAAGATATGATCTGGTCTCCCATGTTTTGTTTTGTTCATTGTATGTGGTTAGTATGTCCTACTTTTTTGTAATAGGTCATTGCAGATATTTTGGAATACACAGGTGTTATTAATAACATTAATTACGGCTCTGGTAATTTGCATGCTGACTCACTGGCACTGCTTACTGGCAGACTCCACTATAACAGAGAGCCATCATCAACGGTATATTAGTACCACATGTGCTTTCCCTACGATGTCAAGTCAAAAGTGTTTGTTATGTAAAAGGCCTATGCACACAAAAGCCCAAGCACCAAAACAAAATCTAGCCATGTCTCCATACTGTTCATACTCTGCTGAACAGCTATCTCAAGTTTTTACATTCCAGTCATCTTTTGATAAGCAACCGGTGTTTGATAAAACCCGTTACCAAGAGACCAAACTCCGCTGCCTTGAACAACGATTGGCTCGTAGCCTTGACTCCCCTCTTTATAAATAACACTGTAGAGCAGAAAAGCACAGTGAGGAGTCTTCTTCTAGTAAGATTTTAGACGTTTGGTGGACTGGACTTGACTTTATCTGTCTGTTTATCTGGATAGAGTTACACCTTTTTTTTACCACTTGTTATGGCCCTATGGAAACTAGCAAAGACACTGCTAAAATATAAAACTCTAAAACTAAAATGAACACATTTTATGATAAATCATATTAAAAAATGTCATGTGATTTTTATGATTTAACATTGTTTTTGAGTTGTTGTTTTTTTTTTTTTAAATGTATAAAACAATGGAGGTAACAGCATGCTCAAGGACTCTGCAAACAGATTGTCCACTGTAGTAATTAAATAAACAAAACCACATCTTGTAAAGGGTGTTACCTGTAACATTTCGTTTTTCTCGACAATAACACACTTCCCTAGCTAGTGGAAGTGGATTAGCACTGTATCTTTATTGCCATGTACAATGGTTCCCATTTTTGGCCCATATACAGTTCCATTTTGTGGCCTAAAGCATTCCAGCAGAATTATCAGGTAGCACATAATGTAACGTGCAAAACAGAGTTTGTGGAAGCTACCAGTTTCCTCACTCAATGTCTCATTTTTTTATTGTAACCACGGTGGCACAATATGGCAATAACTTCTTGATGTAGAGATGCTGTAAAAGGCAAATAAACAGTGCCTACTACCGTTTTGATTGTGAGCAAGACTACATTTGATTGAAGAAATAGAATAATACTAAGCCTGTCATACTGCCAAATACAAAGGTCCTTACCACATTTGTGTCTGTTTCTATGGTGTGCTCCACAACATATGTGTGGTCAGCCACGGCGCCTCTGTCCCAGCTGCAGTCCAACCGGATCAGAGCACGACAGCGGTAGTGACATGTGAATCTACAATCTGAAAGTGCAGAAAGTCAGTTTAGACAAGGAGTTTAGACAAACACTGCCAAACGCATAATCTACATATGACACCGTCAAATGTGCGATGTGATATTGTAGTTATTGTATGAGTGCAATTCTCACTGGCTGAGGTCCTCCTCTGGCCATTACTGGTCACTGCAGTTAACTCTAAGTTGGCTTCCCTTGCATTTTTGTTGACGTTGAAAATGTGTTTATTATTGAGGTCATAGTTGAAGGTGGTGTTGCAACATTATATTGAGAAGTGTTTCTATTTTTTGTTCTTTCCATTTACATACATGAGGGCACAAAAATAGAAACTCAGTATAACACCACCTTTATATACTATGACCTTAATTCATAATAATAATAATAATAATAATAATAATGTCTAATTTAAATTACACATTTCTGACATTGTCACCCGGAACTGATTATTATAGACATCACACAAGTAGACTTTATGGTATAACAGTATTGCATCACATTAGATTGTACAGGTATACCTAATTAAGTAGCTACTGAGTGTATAATTTTAATACATAGCAAACACTTGTCTTAAGATACAGAATTAACAACACTGCATCTGTTGAGTGCAGCTGTGAAATAAAACAGAACAGAACTAAGATACACAATGACAAACTATCAGGTGTCATATGTGAAAATTATAGGTAATATTTTACAGGTATATAAATATATCCACCATCAGTGTAACTTCTGTGTTTGTGTCAATGTTTTATGTGATTTGATTGTGGTTTTATATTCATATTACTGTTAAGAAGCGTTTTATTTCTGCACACTAAATTACTTTCACAAACCGCAGCTACATTTCAGTGGGTTTCAGTTGATGAAAAGGAAGTTCAAGACTATTGTAACTCAAAGATGAGTCTTGAGCAAGAAGAGCATTAAGGTCTGTAGCCAACGCAGCCTGGATAATAACCACACCACCAAAATCACTTAAACAATTAATAACATGGAGAACATTTATGGCATGGCGAACCAAGCAGACAAAGTTATTATTTTTATGTGGTAACAGGCTGAGTACAGGGTTATATTTGGCTTGCACCATTAGTGGCTACATCTTTCTCTGTTTAACCAAAGTTCCTCCTACTCTCAGTCTTGCTCTCATTTCTGATCATCACACATGCACACACCCAGGCACACAAACAGCCTACTCACTGGCACACCGCAGGCTCTGCTTATACAGGCCCCAGATGAAGTCTCCACACAGGTCACACCACGTGGGCTGAGCGTGGCTGCAGGGCTGGAAGTTGTGTCCCTCTCCCTTCTCCTCAGTGAGCTGGGGGTCCTGAGTGCTGCTCAGGACTCTGATGATGCCCACCCGGCTCAGCAGGTCTGGGACCTTCCCCGGGCTGATCCTCAGGGCATTGGCTCTCTCCAGGCGTGGAGGTGAGCAGGGCGAACGTGTGCCGTGCGTCAGCTCTATCTGCTCTTGGTCTGGCCTCAGGTCACGGAGCTCGATGAACTCCCCCCAAGACATTGTGTCACTCAGAGCCTGGCTTCCTCCATTATCACTGACAGGCAGAACAAAAAACACAATAACACACAGGTACCTGCCATGTGACATGTGATCTATCTCATTTCACTTTGTGAGTTAGTCACAGAAACCAGCCGTGTTCAACCTGTTCTTTTGAAAAGATCACATTTGACACTGCAGATACTGAATGTTGGGCCTGCTCTATCTGGGAACAGAATTTGTTTTTACAAAATCAAAAAGGCAATTCAATCGTAGACTCCTTTATTATATGGGGGGACTATAACAACTACATGTAGCGGTGGCAGTGAAGTATCCAGATCCTGTACTTCATGTAGCAATACCACAAAATAAAAAAAAAATTCCTTATGAAAAAACAACCTGCATTAAAAAGTTACTATAGTCATTGTACAGATGTTTTAGATAAGATAAGATAGACTTTATTGATCCCACACTGGTGAAATCCCCTTGTTATTTTATTATCAGCTAAATGTAGGCTACTAAGTTCTCTTTATGCAGCAGAATGGTCCCTCTACATATTGTGTTATTGGATCATTATTACTGATGCTTTACCATGTCAACAGCATTATTCCACTCTGAAATGTAGTACAAGTAGGCCTATGATATAGTAGCATAAAATGGAAATACAACAAACTGTACTAAGGTACAGTGCAAGAGTACATTTACTGCATTGGTTATATAACTAGTATTAGACATGTTTTTTGTCATTTTCATATACAGTAGATTGCAGACATTTTATTGACATACTATTTTCTTGTATATAAATATATGGTGGTTTAGAAACCCATTTTGTATATGGCATGTTGGTTTGTCATACCGAATATATAATTATAAACAGTTGTATAATATTTGATAGACAAAAGCCTATATGTAAAACACATTAGTCTACTGTAATGTGTTAGTAATGTATAACTACTACTACTGTAGGCTACTTTTTTTTTTTTTTAAACATGAGTAGCTATAATTCCTGTAAATAAAACGCATTTACGAGGGCTCTAAGGATGGAAACTCGTGTTTAGTCCCAAACAACAGTCTTAACAAAACTAATCAGAGACCACTTCTGAAACTTCAAAGTAAAATAAAGTCTTCAGTATCTTCAGTCTAACTTACCAAAACAACCGGAGAAAACAGCCCCGTGGCAGCCGCTTTGTCTCTAAACGTGTTCCATCCGAAGAGAAAGACTTTCCGCAGAAAATTTCTGACGGTTTCCAAGTAACGGAGGTGTGCAGCAGCCCCGGCTACATCTCTGGAAATAATCGATCATCGCCGGCTGGTTCTAGCTAGCGACGGAGCGCCTACTTTTTGGGAGTATAACCTCGGTGTAAACGCGGTATCTGAGCGCTTGTGGAGACACTAACCATCTTTTGATTCAGTCAGACTGTGTTGTAGGAGGAAGCAGCTTGTCACTAAAACCGAGAGTAAGATGAGGCTGAGCTGTACAGACATCCGGAATGTTTTCACATAGGGGGTGCTTCTGAGTCCGGAGCACAGCTGAGTGGGCGTGCAAAGTCCCCCACCCCTCCAACCACTGTCTCAAACTGTGATCAATCTGGATTTCATTTACCAAAATGATTATAAATTACAAAGTTATGTATTTACTGACAGAAAGTCAACAATCCAACATTCAGAAAGGGTAAAGTTTAAACATAACTAGCAGGAGTATTAACCAAGAAGATGAGCCACAAATTCACAGCCACTTTAACTAGGTGAATATAAAGAAGTGACCCTATCTGCTGTTGTCATTTGAAAATTACCTGCATGCCTTTTTCTTAATAGCAATGAGACAAGAAGACAAGGTTGAAAGTTGATAAAGCATTGTATTTGCTGCTGGTGTGACAAACTTAAATGCACTGTGTTAATTAACACAATTACAATAGTATAAAATCTCCTGACAGAGAGGGAAGCTCTTTCGTTAAATAGACTTTAATTAATTTAACTAGAATTTAATGATTGGTTAAAACAGTATGCCATAAGTTTATCATAAAGAAACATAACAGTACTAAAAACAAAAAGGCACAACTGAATTCTGTAACTGGGCTTACAATTTTCCCACATTAAAAGACAGATATAAAATGTATAGGAATGCAAATTTGCATCATCCATATATGCACATCTGTTCTCCTGCCATCTTGCAACTCAAGATTCTTATCTCCCATCCGCCACGAGTCCTTTCAATAGTCTCTCTCTGTTAGCTGTTGATGTGCAGGTCCCTCTGGATCTTCTCTGTGGCCTCAGCCATAAGCTGGCAGGCTCTCTTGTGTTTAGACCAGTGCTTCACCTGACATTCTCTGTGGAAAAACAATAAGATGAACAAGACTTAATATCAGCCATGTCCTCCTGATCCTGGGTGATTCAAGCCATGTGGGAAATGGTATCCCTCAAGCATTGTTTTTGTTCTGTCACTTTATCTCACCCCAGTTGGAAGTGCCTGGAATACCTCCACAAGGAGGTAAAGCTGTAATCGTGCCTTAAAAATTAGGCCCGACAAGGCCCGAGCCCGACAGAATCCGGCCCGAGCCCAACAAGTACATTTTGATTGACAGCTTTTTAAAAGCCCGAACCCGTTAACAGCCCGACATTATTCAAATGTGCGCACGCACACAGCTTTTTTGCCTTTTGTCAAGAATTAGTTATTTATACATTTTTAACATAATTTATTCATGACTAACGTAGGCTATAGGCCACTTGGAAGTTGGAACAAAGAAATAAAATGAGTCCTCCATAGGCCAGCCTCTGTTTCACCTCCTCAGCATCCATTTTTGGCGCTAATCGAAACGCATCATCTGACCGCTCATTTACCGCGCAACACAGAGTGCAAGCCCGAGCCCGTCCCGAGCCCGTGTATAATGACAGAAATTAAGACCCGTTGGGTTCGGGCAAAGATCTTCAGCTCTACAAGGAGGCATCCTAGTCAGATCCCCAAACTAACTCAACTGGCTTCTTTCAACCAGAGGGAGCAGTGGTTCAACTCTGAGCTCTATCCAGATGTCGGCACAGGAAATTTAATTTGGCAGCTTATACTGTATCCACAATATAATTTTTTCAGTCATTACCCAAAGCTCATGATCACAGGTGAGGGTTGGAAAGTGCATCAAGCTTTGCTCAGCTCCCTCTTCACCACGAGAGTCCGGAACAGCGTCCGCATTACTTACTTCTATCTATATACTGTAAGTCTTACCTGTGACAGTACCATTCTCCCTGACACCGAGAGCATCTCTTTGTAGCCTCTTTCCCACAGGATCCACACTTTGGCTTCTCAGGGAGTAAACTCTCCATCACATCCAAATTGTACATCTTAGCCAACCTGATAAAACAATCTCAATAATAATCACAGAGGAATTGGATGGAGGAGATTTATCTGTGTCTTAGACTTGTGTTTTCAGTATTACCTCTGTGCCTGCAGCCTCAGGTCACTTTCAGATGGGCTGAAAGTTTCTTTGACTTGATACTTTGCTATTGCCTTCCACCTCCCAGAATTCTCTCTCACAATGTGGTTCCACATTTCTGGGATCTATACATGAAGCAAAGCTGAGCGTAAATGCACAGGGGACATAGTTAGGCATAGAGATATTTGTGCATGTGTGAGAATTTTAGGACAGGTACACACCTGTTCTAAAATAAGTTCCTTTTTTGGAGGGGCAGGGTCTGTAACGGCCAGATGAGCCAGGTAACGCTGAAGCTCCACCAGGTTTGGCAGCTGATCAATCAACACCTCTGTCAAGAAACCCCGGAGCTGTGGCACATGAACAATAAGCCCACAAATAATACAGCAGCAACAAAAAAAACTTCTTTAGAATGTTCTACAGTGAGTTAGGCAGACTGCATAAGAAAGAAAAAAAAAAGTGATTACAGGAGGATGCACACGGCTCTCTGGTTATATCATTAATGCAACAGGAAGAGGATGAGAAAGCATATAATAGGAGGAAACATCTTAGTCAAAACAACCCTTGGAAACTGAATCTGTGTTTTAACGAGCGAGTACGTCAGATATGATGTTGGAGGACAATGATCTGGCACTCATGCACTTCTTAAGCTTCAGTTTACAGCTAATGTACAGTAGCTCCTTGGATTTAGGAGGAATTAATTGATACAGTTCAAAGTCATTGATTAACTAAAATAACGCAAGCAGCACAGCACAAGTAGCATGGTCCTACCAGACTCTCGTACATTTCATTTGTACAGAGAGTCTGGCCACTCTCTATAGGCCTATGTCACGCAACAATTGAAGACCGGAAGAAGGTCTCTGAGTGGGGATACGGCTCTTCCGGTTAACTTTTTACAATGGCGGAGCCTGATAGATACTGCTGGACCAAGTCTCTCCGCAACCTGCCTGAAGTCACCTACGACGATGTGGTTGGGATTGTAAATGAACACTCTCAAAGTAAAAACATTTTGAAAACGTCAAAAAAGGTTTCGTGGGTACGGTAAACATTTCTAACAGCGAGTTGGACCAATCACAGACGTTGCTGTTACGCTTAAGATTGTGGGTGGTGTAGTTTTTCTCCATAAGATCGCAAATAAAACATGTTTTTCTTAAAACAAGGTTGATTTCATACAGACTTCTAGCTTCTACAGGAACAGAAACCTTCGTTTCACAACGTCGTAGCTCGTGGTCAGTCTACCTCAGATGGTTTAGACATTATAGCTGATAATCTAAATCCTTATGGAGAAAGGGACTGCTGACCGGAAATTCTGATTCCCTACTCCGCGTTCTTCAAGCCAGAAGTGTGACATAGGGTGACAGGGTACTCTGTTGAAGTTGAAAACTATTGGATCCGGCCAGAGCCACTCTGGATCTGCCATAACCAATCGCTAACGTTTGGTCGTGACGTCGACTTAGCATCGCTAGCGTTCGCCTTAGCCAACTTCTTCACCACGAGCTGGAAAATCAAACTTCTCCCGAACCCCGTGGGGAGGAGGGCCACAACATCATGGCCACCAACAAAACTCAGCAAAGATGGTTCTTGCTCGGGCTTTAACTTCTGGATATTCGGCAGCGTTGCCACAACGGACCGAATGGCTTCGCTCGCATCTTTCTGCGCCGCCATTACGGAACTATAACTCAAACTAGCGCACAACCTCAACGTCATCGTTCTCAGCCACTCCCTCTGTTCAAGAATATACCGCAAACCCAGATGACGTACTGAAGGAAAATGAAAATTGAGCGGAAGTACGTAGGAGGGCGGAGCCAGGCTACAGCACAAGAACATCAAGAAATGAAAATTGCTGTCAGATGCAAAGAGTCAGTTAACATTGTATTCACAGTATACCCTTAGAAGCTGGTTCTTGTTGAAGTTGTTGAAGTCATATTTCCTTTGGCAGTCTTCCTTCAGCAGCAGATTGTAAAGGGAAATCCAGACCTGACCATCCAGTTTTGTCATCTTTAAACGGTCCTCAACAGGAATCTTCTGCCATCTGCCATTTATGTACTTTTCTACCTCACCTTCAGTGGGAGACAAAGAGTATGCAATTGAATGATGGTCACGTATTAGGCAAAATGTTCCATGCACAAATTTAAGGACAAATTGAATATGCAAGAAGTGGGATATACCTTCTTTACAGCGACTCCAAGGGCAGCAGTCAATCAGCTGGACCAGCACGCAAGGCATGTTATGGGTGCACAGCATGCGATTAATAACACTGATACTGTAAAGAAAAAAATAGCATTCCGTCAGCTGTGGATATGAAAGGACTGGTAAATTAACACATTGACAGAAAACTAATCTGCAACTAATTTGCTATTTTTTTTTTATTTTTTATATATTTGGGGTTTAGACTGTTGGTCGGACAAAACAAGCAACTTGAAGTTTTGTTAACCGATTTATTTTACAACCGTCTCATGTAACAATATGTTAAATACAAAACAAAATAAACAAAAATATCAATAATGATAGTTGTTGCAGCATAAGTCAGCTGCACTCTTAGTATATAAAAAAATAAATAATGTATTGGTTTAGCTCGATGTGTAAATGCCTATAAGAATGGGCAGATTTTTCAGATTCTCTTCTGTAAACTTCTAATCCCTAGACTTAATTGATGGTCCAGACACACTGGCGTACCTCTCGGTGTGATCAGTAATGTAGCGCAGCACAGAGACAGCCTTCAGGGAGATTTCAAACTCCAGTGCAGCATTCTGCATCTGCAACTCCTTCACCAAGTGAAAAAGAATGCGTGACTAATCAGTTTAAGTAAAAGAAGGACTCCTCTGCAGTAGTCTAAATAAAAACAAACAAAAGCACCGTAAATCTCAGCTCTCAGTACCTCTATAGAGGAACCAACTGCTTTCCCTGTCAGGTTGTGTAGGTCAGTTGTTGCACCCTCCCTGATCGCTTTGCTGGCCAGCAGGGTAAGTTTGCGGTGGCAGTAATCAACCAAGTCAAGAACAGAGTCGTCAGCTGCCTCACATGAATCCTGCAAAATATACACACACCTCTTTCAACATGTCACATACAGCTTAATTTATAACAATATTTATGGAGATAAAGAGCCTAAACTGCCTTACCATGTGATCATGTGACCGTGCTTTAACACATAAAATATGGTGCAGATGAGTACAATGTAGGGGTATGTATTTGTGGACACACTGACCTTATGATACATGATCGTTTCAAGTAGGTTTATGACCGTGGCTTCATGGTGGATCTACAGTAAGAAGGAGCCATTAAAGTACACACCAAATCAAGTGTGAGCGCTGCAAGCTGATCATCATTTTACATCTCATTTTACACTCACCACCATGTAAAGATGAAATGTGTTGTTGGGATTAAAGTCCTGCAGCTGACATAAAATGGGGAACACTTTGTGCTTCCACACCTCGACAAGGATCATTTCATGGACCAGAACAGGTATCTAGAGAGGGGGAGGAGAGAGAAAAAAAAGATACTGTAGACAAAAGCTTGTTCTAATGTGTTCATCATGCTATCGTAATTTTAAGCAAGATAAACAAGTAGAAAAGATTTTTTTTTTTCTTAGATTTTTGCAGGACTTCTCTAAATGCCACCGACTTTTCCACATGCAGAGAGGTAGCTAGCAGTCACCTTTCCAAATGACACCAGGAGCTCCTTGATGAACTCATCGTGCATGGCAGAAGCATTTAGTATCGCTTGCATGTTAAGTTTCTCAATGTACTCATGCTGTCTGAACCACCTGTCAACACACAAAGACATAATAATCACACATGAAGAAAAAGCGTTTAGGCTTTATGAACTATTTTATAAAACGTGCAGAATTCTTAGGTCGCCTGGCCAGCGGCAGGTCTGCTTACTGTCCCTAGAGAGTCAAAACTAACATGGACAAGCTGTCCGGACCATGGACACAGTTACGATAGCAGTCTTGCTAACGTTAGCATAGATGCATGTTTTTAGCTGGTTAACTTTAATCTTACCTCTCTGAGCCCACTTCTTTGAGAGAGAACGTTTCCAGACTTTGAACAAACCCCTCTGCTTCGACAGGCAGAATTACAGACGTGTCCATTTCGTCAAAGGAACTACTGGTACTCAACAAGCTTTCAAGTAAAACAAGAAAAATAATGTCAGTCTTCAGTTAAGTTGTTTTGGCGTTAACTAGCTAGCTAGTGTTAGCGATACCCATGGCAATACCCTTGGTTTTTCTGTGGTTGTCATGGTGACTGCAAACCAAGCGCACCCAAAGCGCAGTTCCTCTCTACCGCCAGAGAGGGGCGGTAGGCCTATACCTTCAAAAATCCCAAAACGGCTAGATAGAGTATGAAAAACTATAAAATCAGCAGTGATCAGTGTTAGGCAAGTTACTTCCAAAATGTAATACTTTATAGATTACTAGTTACTGTCATTTGAGAGTAATTTGTTATTTTACAATATTACTGTCTCTGAATTGTAATGCTTTACACTACTTGCATTACTTTTGAGTTACTTTCACCAAAATAACAGCGGAAATTTGACTTGGCAGGTAGGTTGCGAATTTCACCACTGGATCAATAAAGTCTCATTTTTATCCACGTTAATACATCCTTCATTATTTATAATATTTTTTATAATTAATATGAATATGCAAATTAGTAAAACGTATAAGCAAGTAGGAGAAAATGAAAATACTCAATTAAAAGTACCTTACAGGCATAATTACTTTCCACGGCTGATAAAATGCAATGATATTTACGTGTACATTTATTAAGACATGTTTCTATCTGTCAGCAGCTCGATCGGACACACTGTCCGCGCTGACGTACCGTCACCTGTTGGGACACGTGTTGTCCGTACCGTCTCTGGTTCTGGCTCTGACCGCGGCAACACGGGACAGCTGGCTTCAACGCAGCGTTAACTCTTGAAAATGTCCTGTGAAGAAATGTTTGGTAGCCTACTGGTGAATTCTTAAAAAAAACAAAACACCTCTAAATGTTGCGTTAAAATGCGTTGTAACTCGCGTTACTGAGATTGTATAATATTACAGAAATGTAATTAGTAATGCGTTATATTAGGCCTACTGTGTTACAGCAAAAAGGAATACATTACTGTAATTGCGTTACTTTTGTAACGCGTTACTCCCAACACTGCCAGTGATGGAGGACGTATCCAGAGCGATTCATCCATGATCCAGAGCTGCAGTTCCACCTGTAAAACGAATCCATTCTAAGTATTACTAGCTAAATGTACTTATGTACTTCGAGTAACAAATGTAAAAGCACTCACTGTGTAAGTGGCATTTTTACCGTTTAATAAAGTACTTGGTAATTTAATCTATAACAATGTATCATATACTATAAGCTTATATTTTTAAAATCTTGATTTGTAAAGCAACTATAGTAACTATAGCAATCAAATGTAGTGCTGTAAATTCCTCTGAATTGATGACATGATATACACTAAGTTGTATCTTACACTAAACACTACTTATATTGCTGCACTACATGCTATTTGTTTCCAAATATTTTTGTATAATTTCTATTTTAGTTGTTGTAGCTCTGTTATATATTTCTGTTACTTTCTATATATGTATCTGTATTTATTTCTGTTTTACTGCTGCCACAACCAATCACTACAGGTGTATCTTATCTTACACATCAGTATAGTGGTAAAGAAAAATTGATGTTTCAAAGTTAAGATTTTTTTCCACAGTCTGATAACATGAAATCTTCTGTATCCACTTGTTTCAGTTCTTCATTCTGACGCTATTTATTTATGGCTACAAAATGACAGAAAATGTAAAATCAATCTAGATGTGTTTTAAAATTATTATTTTTTTATATCATTTCATACACTGGGATTTAAGAAATCGTCACATTGGAGTTTTCCGTTTATTAATCACAAATTCTCTTTTGGACAGTATTAATAAATATCTCCTTCCTCACTTGACCCAAACAGACACGTATGCTAATTCCTGACAAGGACATTTGTTTAAAAAAACCATCAACACTAATCTAACATAAAAATGACAAAAAACGACTTCACTTTCACTATTATTTCAAGAAAGGTCTTCCTGTCACTGAAGGCATCTTTGGTTGAGGCTTCTCTGTATCTTTCACTCAGTTTTCAGTTTATGTCACTTCCAGCACACCACGATGTTGGGATCATTTTCCAAACGTTCGTCCAGCTCCTGGTAACTGATCCCTGTAAGATTACAACATTGTAAGCAGACTTGTTTTCTACAATTATGTATTAGTTATACTGTACTTTAACAAACAGAAAGAGCTTTTAAAACCTGCCTGTTTTGCAGCAGATCTCATCGTAACTATGACAACCGGTATAGAGTCGCGGCAGCCTGCTCCTCTCGTCACGGATCACCTTCACCGGATATTTCTGCAGTCGTCTAATAAGAGACTTCATCAGTCCAAATTGGATCAGCCTCCTGAAAGGAAACGCATGACACGACCCACATGTAAATAAATGTCACTCTGGTCTGACTTTTCAAGAGTCATGACGTCTTTTTAGGAACTGATGAAGACCTCTCGTCAACCCTTTGAAGCTGCTGCGAGTAGCGAGAACAAAGGTCTCGGACTGTAGTTCCTGGACTCAGACCACAGTATAGCTGGAACACATCCCTCAGACTGGCACGCTTCTGACCTGACAGACAATACAACGTCAGAAAATAAAGGAAAAAAACAACACTTGTGATCAACAATCATGAACCTTATTTACCCTGTTTAGTGACGTAGCTGAGGCACTCATCCTGTATGGACTTGTCGTCGATGAGGCTCTGGACTTTGGGGGTAGTGCAGTACACATTGCTGTACTGGAAGGAGGTAAAAAGGCACAAGACGATCACCAAACTGAACAAATAGTTGTGACAGAGTTAATGATTAAAGGTGAAAATGATGAGTATGAGAAGAAAAAAAAGAAGTCATGTTTTGAGATTTTAATACTCTCAAACAGGTGAGAACTTTGACATGTCAAATGAAAGATGTGGATGACATAAAGTTAATGACGACGTTTTTTCATACAATAAAAGACTTTATTATGAAATATTATGACTTTTTTTCTCGTAGTATTTTGATTTTATTCTGGAAATCACAGTGGCATTAATATCAAAAGTAGTACCACCATACCTGGAAAATTGACACCAAGGTCACAACTCCATAATACCTGTGAAGGAAAAAGAAGATTTCAGTATCTCTTTTTGGTTTCTTTTGGAAACAAAGTCTTACAACATTAACGACTATCAGCACTGATAAACAGGATAGTGGTTTGTCATGACGTGGTGGTGTGGGTCAACCCCCGGGCTTACTGTACATAGAAAACAATGGATGAGGGCGTTTAAACACATGTCAGCTGCCGCTGGTGTGTGTTGCCCATGTACTTACAACAAATTCTGCACTGCGATGCGAACAAGATTCAGCTCTACATCAGCTTCAGCAGAGATTTTCTGGATGTGTCTAAATCCATCAATATAGGGCAGGATCTGCAGTAAACAACATACAGTAAAACATTATTGGCTTCTACTAAACTCCATGACCTGAATTGCTGGATTAATAAGATCTATATACACTACAACGGGATCTTGCAAGTCTGTTCATTATTACAGCAATAATACATTATTGTACCAATAAATGGCACCTTCTCATATGAATAGATATTATTATATAGTTTATATCACTTCATGCACAGCTGATAACAGGCCTTTAATAACCAACCTTTCTCCCGTTCTTCGAATTTTGGCACATATCTTATCAGAAGGTCCCATGATATCAGTCACAAGGCCTACCTGTTGAGTGGTGAGATCCCACTGAGATTTGATAAAATGGTCTTTGCACTGGGTGAAGACTGGCACATCATACTCCTGGACAATTGGGGGGTCCTTTCGCAGCTGGATCAGCTTTAGATGGATGGTGTTGGACTCGTCTAAAAAAGAAACAGAACAGAAAAGAGACCAGATTAAAAAAAGAAATAGAACAACTATTGTTGCATACCATACCTAAATGTGGTTTTCAAATGCCAAGCCATGAACTTTAGTGCTCAATACTTTCCCTAAAGAAGGATTAGTTATTGTTTCAAGCAAGAACCTTCATTTCTACTAATCAGTTTTAGAAAAGGGGTCTAATAAGATACTTAAGTTTGTTAGATACCACATCTCTTAAAATAAACAGCTAGAAAATTACGTTTATGAGTATTGCAAAACTTAGCAAGTAAACTGTAACCAGCCCATCTCTGAATACCGAAAAAGACGATATTTTGTTCGTTGAGCATGTCTTTGCAGCACACACTTGACACTACAGACAGCACAGTAGTGCTTCAGAGTCTTGGTACCTTACTGGTCTGTAATGAAACCAAAGTATCTTTTAATAAATGTTGTGCTGCTGTGACATCTTCAAAACTATTTGGAAGAAAATTAGCAGCTTCAAGATGTTTTTTTTTACTTGCACTTTCTCAACACCAAAGCTCAAGACGACATCCTCAAATGTCTTGTTTTTTTCCACAACTCAAAAATATTCAGTCTACTGTCAGAGAGGAGTGAAGAAACTGGGATCAGAGAATTTCTTTTTTTTTTAAGTTTTATAAAAAATTACTCCAAGGATTAATCAATTACCAAAATAGTTGGCGATTAATTTAATAGTTGACAACTGATCGATAAATCAATCAATCTTTGCAGTTCTACTTGGAATATATACACAGTAAAATATAAAATAATATACCTATGGGTAAAGTGCAGGCTCCTGTGGCATTAAGTTCTTCCAACAAGGTGGACATAATGGGTAAAAGTTTCTGCTTGCTCTCCTCATTGGATATGAAGCCACTCTCCAGCTGCAACACGAGGTAAAAACCATTTACGATCATCTCTGAGATGTCTTATTACTGAAAACTTTCCATCAATGTGACAAGTACAGATGCGAAAATGCATCATTCACTACCTCTAGAGTTGTGAGGTACCCAGACAGCTTCTTGACAATCGGCTCAAGGGCACATGTGTTGGTTTGGGCATCACAAACAAGGCCGAGGTTAAACAGGAGGGCATTCCTGCTGTACTTTTTATGCTCGATGCACACAGGACATCCGATTAATTTTTTTCCCATGGCAGTGCTAAAAATAAAATAAAAAGAACACAGATTCTGAAAATGAGCAACATAAGCATAAACAATAATAATAATAATAATAATTATAATAATAATAATAATAATAACAGATTGCTTTTCACAAGACCCTTACAGAGTTAAAAAAAAAAAAAAAAGAAAAATAACACACTAAAAATATACACACATTAATCATTAAAAGCAGTTCTAAAAACAGATCTCAAGGGGCAAACAAATCAATGAATTATGGCAAGGAGAGAAAACGCATTAGATTACATACACTGTTATCAATTTGTTTTGCAGTTCTGGCTTGGTGATGATGTAAACCTGAACTGTGTCAAAGAGCTCCCGGGAAATGTATTCCTCTGGGACCTGTCAGGAGAGGACATGGGGGACACTGTATGAGGAAACTCATCCTATAAGATACACTAAGAAGATTATGTACTTTACACTTTCAAGGTCAATACCACACAAATATGTAGAGGGATTAAATACCTGCTTTCCATTAATACAGATCAATTAATCCAATTTTAGATCCATGACACATACAAGCAAACACATAGAGTGCAAAGACTATCCCAGGGCAATCGGTGACTCTGGAACTATTTTTACCAGGATGTATGGCAACTTCTGATACTATTTTGAAAAAGTGTTTCATATACTTATAAAATGAGAAACAGCATATATATATACACTGCAATGTACTTTATGTTTCTGATACCAAACTATACTATAACTTTACTACCATAATAAGGATAATTATGCCATGTTGGTAGTGATCATGGTGATTCATAACACACTTAGCTAGCTACATACACACTTACCTGATATGTTATCTTTGGACCCAGGGTGGGATGAAACTCACTGAAAAATATACACTCTATTCGAGTGGCCATGCCCATCTTAGACCTTTTTGTCAGGGCAGCCTTACCCCAGATACTTTACCAAATGTTCAGCTTAACAAATCGTGTGAGTTTCAGATGACAGTCTCCTGTGTGTGTGGTTGCCCCGATTTGCCTCAACTGTTATTTAGCAACTGAAGCTAGCTTCCCGTTGTAACGTTGAAAAACAAGTTAACATTAGTGGCCCGGGTAAACATTTAACGTTAGCAGTTCTAACGTCTGGACGACGTGTTATCACTGTACTTTGAAAACAATGCTGGCAACCTAATAGCAAAGTATCCAACAACTCTCCAATACTCGGCATACTCATGAACAACAGACTTATGGAACAACAATACTGATACCTTCACGAGCTCCTCGTAATTTACTAAAACACATTACAGACGCAATACATACTACGGAGACAGTGGATGATGATGATGATGATGATATGTGTCTTTTTTTAACAAACAAAATAATATAAAACAATAGCGTTTTCCCAGACATCTTTGGTGGATCTCCTGTTGCGTTATTTTATAGAAATGTCTTTCAGATTGATTAAAGTTAATACATAACGTTACATACTCCATAATCCAACACACTATCAGCTGTTACGATTTATATTATCTCGTCTAATACAACGTAAAATATATCAAAACCCTCTGGGATTTTAGTGCTAATCATTATTTTGCTGGGTTTCGGGGTCTCCATGTTAAAAAAAATATCACATATTCTACAGTCATTAAATGCAACACTGTTCACCAGGGTCAGTGCTGCGCAGGTGCGTCGCATGTGGAGACGTTTTGCGTAACAGTTTGGAAAGGTTTGCTGCGCCATGTGAGCGCATTTGAGTAGCGTGACATCCGTGCCATCCATAGACAGTATGGTGCCATCCGGCTACAGGACATAATATATGTCCATTTAGGAAGATACAATCGAAAGTAACCTAGAATTTGAAGTGTACCAGGACAACAGTGTACAGTAAGGATGCAGCGAGAACAGCTGATGGCTACCCAAACTAAGTTCCTCTAAAACTAAACGATTAATGATGTAAAGGAGGTTTGTTTAGATTAATCATGTGGAGAAGATCTCTGAGCGCAGGCTACAGATACTTTGGCTGCAGGAGTGTTGGACCAAAGGTAACTAAAAGTCAAATTGATTTTTGTTGTTGTTTTCAGGGAGTCCTCTTGGTACAGTAGATGATGCTAACTGTTTTTTTTAAAACCTTGTTGCACTAGACATACACACAAAGAGTATGACATTAAAGACAAATGATCACCAATAGTGCTTGATTAATGATACATTAAAAACCTACTCAACTTTGAGTACAAGTAAATCAATTCTTCGTAGCAACTTGACAACTGAACTTTCAGTGCACACATAAACAGAGTGATCATGCTTTTATTTATTTATTGAGCAATTTATTGATTGATGTGCATTTACATTTGAGTGGATTTAAGATATGTATTAATATATTGCAAGTTGTCTTACTGATTATGGGTCTGGCAGTGACTGCACAGTTTCAAATTGTTTCTGGACAAAAGCTAAGATTTAATTTAATCTTCAGAATGGACAAACCTGGGTAAATAATCACACTAACAGACCCAGACCCACCATTTGCATACAGTACATGAGGGACAGATTTTTAGAATCACCTCTCAGTATCATGTTGTCTTGTACTGAATTGCATTAGATTGTGAAGGTATATCTAATAATCTTGCATAACTCCTCAGCATCACTTAAATGGTGATTGGGATTCCCTTCCGAGGGGAAGTCACAAGAGAAAGTCAACAAGTGCCTGTGGAATGTTATTTAGAAACTCTCTGTGATCTTTTAGGGACTTTGGGGCTCCCATGCAGTGCATTCATGCAGCGCTCCAGCCTTCCCTGCAGGAGGTATCACAGCACTTGAAGCGGTCAATTTATGGAAGAGACACTTTGCGGAGAGAGGTGTGACGGAACCGGACAACTCTAGCCATTACATCATTGCTTATCTGTTTGGGGCTAAAACTGTGAGTGGAAATTTGCTGAGCTCATTGCCTGACATAATGTTGGAATAGCCACATTCACATTTAACAGCATCCTTCCTGTTCTTACATTCTGTTTCTTTATCCAGCTAGAAAGTCTTGATCAGAGGAGGTTAACGGAGTTTCTCAGCCCAGAAAAAACGGAGCAGATGTGGAAGCTCTGCTCTAGACGCCTATCCAGGTATAAAGTTTCTACATACATCTCTGTATAAATATGCATTCTGATGTTTGTTTTTTACTGAGAATACTCATAAATGTTTGTGTTTGGTGCAGAATGCCTTTGCAGTATGTGATTGAAGAGTGGGACTTCAGAGATCTGACACTAAAGATGAGACCTCCTGTGTTCATACCGAGACCTGAAACCGAGGTTTGACAGAAGAAGAACAGGCCACACATACGTACAACGTACCATGAAATTCCAATGATCAATCATACATGACCAGAGCAGTGTTTTCTGTGTCGGTGCAGGAGTTGGTTGAACTTGTGCTCACTGATCTGGAGATGAAGCTGGGTACTGGAGCCGGTGCAAACGCCCAGCATACATGCTTGGAAGTGGGATGTGGCTCTGGTGCCATTTCTCTTAGTCTGCTGAAGAGTCTGCCTCAGGTGAGGTTTGTGTTTATTGTAAGAAATAGATTTTTAGCCACACTAGCGGCAAGCGCCTAGGAATAGCAGTGTCCGTCAGTCTACTACTTTGATTCAGGCTGAAATATCTCAAAAATGTTTGGATGGATTACCATGAATTTTGGTACAGACATTCATATTCCCAATATGATAAAGCCTGCTGACATAGGTGGTCCCCTGAATTTTCCTCTAGCGCCACCACCAGGTCAAAGTTTTCACTTTTCACTATTGTAATCTACATGGTATTCATGGTCCCCAGATGACGTAGCCTAATGAGTTTGGTGTTCCTGACTTTTCGTCTAGGTTTACATTTGTGGTTTGGTGTGAAAAAAACTATTTGATGGATTGCCGTTAAATTAGGTGCAGACCTTAATGTTCTCTTCAGGATGAATCTGAATAACTTTGGTGTTCCCCTGACATTTCATCTAATGTATATCTATGTATATGTATTTAGCATAATAGGTGCTAAATACCTTCAAAACTAATGACATTCTCATCAGCCTCAGCTGTACTTTGTGTCTAGCTATGGTAAGCAACTATCCTACTCTCCAAGACCTGTAAACAGACTTTATTGGGTAAAATCTGTAGAGTTCCCCTTTTAACTTTTAGCATGGCTGTTGACTCTTAAACTTGAGAATTATGCTTCTTGCAGTGAGGGCAGTCTGGGTGGTGTGGACGGTCCCCATGAACGTCTGGTCATTCTTACTAATTCCGGTCAAAGCGGCTCCAAGAATGGACCTCCTCTCTTCTGTAGTCTTGCTCTGTTGTTAGGGATTAGTCTACTTTTTTATATGCACTTCCGGGTCCTGTAGCAAGCCAATCATTGCAACGTGGTTTACGTTGTTACAAAATCTTGGAGGTGCACGGCTCAGCGCTCAGACTTCCCTCAGAGGGTAACCGGTTGTTTTGGTAACAGCTGATGATGGCCATGTGTCCATTTTGACATTTTAAAGACTAAATGATTCATTGCTTAATAGAGCAGTTTAATAGAACAACAGAACATAATTTGTAACAGTTGTAGAATAGATACACATACCTTTTTAAAGTAAGGTCTTCATAGTAAAATATAGGGCTGTGCAATTAATCAAAATGTAATCGTGATTATGATTTTGACTCCCAATTATCACAAAAACAGAATAATCAAGAAAATCAGTTATTTAGCTCATTACGTTTTGCAAGTAAACGGAAGTTAGTTAAAGTTTAAATAGGAAAAGTATTAAGGCAAATTTCAAAGTTGTATGTTTTTTTTTACTGTTGATTTATTTCACTTTTTCCACTGTTTTTTAAGTTAAATAATTGCAACATCTTTCCAGAAGTCAACGAGTAATCGTGTTAAATTATTGTGATTTCAATATTGACTGAAATAATCGTGATTATATTTTTTTTCCATAGCCCTAGTAAAATACTATTGTCTTCACATCACAAAGCACATATTGTCAACATACATTATACTATCCTGTCATAAGGTTTGCTATGTCTGTTGATTTTTCTTTCTCCACTGTTAACATATCGTAAAGTTGTAAAAATGTTTTGACTTTCTGATGCAGACAAAAAGATTATTTTCCCTAAGGTAGTTATATTCAAACAGTAAACCACACTTTTATTGCTGTTTTTGTTTCTCTTTCACTAGCTCAAAGCCATTGCCCTGGATCAAAGCCAGGATGCAGTGGATTTAACAGGGGAGAATGCGTTAAGGTAATTGTAATAGCACACGTAAGCAAGTTGTAAATGTCCTTTTGTTGTGGTTGTTTTTTTTTCATTGGGCGCGTGTAGACTAATGCATAAAGTCTGATGAAGGATCTTTCTCTGCAGGTTGGGGCTTCAGGACAGATTACAGATTCATCATATAGATGTAATGAAAGGTAAGGGAAAGCAAAGCATTGTACTTATTAAAAAACACAGCTAAACATACTGCTGATAAAAAAAGTTTGAATTTGTGTTTTGTCAGATGCAGAAACTCTGTTGAGGCTCTGTAGTGATGTCTCAGCTTTGGTCAGTAACCCCCCGTACCTGTTCTCAGAGGATATGACGACGTTGGAACCTGAAATATTTCAGTGACTAAATGCATTCAGCTTCTCTCAATTCATTTGGTTAGATGCTAGACTGCATTTTGTTGTCTCAGTACCTGTACTCTGTGCATGCAAAATGTTGAATCTAATCTAGCGTAGCCTACTGCCTAAGACAGATAGCAGTAACTACAGAGAAGCTGAAGTTGAGAAAAAAGGATTTAAAGTTTTCATGATAACTGTGTAACAGATGGATGTGTTTGTATTTGATAATATGACTTAACCACACCACATCATGAATTTCACTAGAGCTGAGATGGCAGTCACTGCTACTTTGCTAAGTTATTTTAGCAGGCTAACTGTTTTTATTCTCCATTAGCAGACTTAGCTACTACTTTATTTATGTTGGATACCAAGCTAAATTACTAAATTAATCTTCAATTAGTTAATCAATATTAATATGTTTCAATTTCAGAAAACTAAATTTAGCTTTAGCCAAGGCTAGCCATGGCTATTTCACTAGCTGGCTTTAGCGTGATTTGGCTGCTTAGCTGTGTGTAGTATTTTGTTGTTCTGCGTTTTGTTGTAACTGCAAATTTAACGTTACGTACTGTGTCCTTTTAAATTATACATTTATGTGGCATAAAGAAATTGTATGCTGAAACAGATATCAACAAGTCAGATTCTGGTCTTTTCTAAATTTTGACTAAACATATACTTCATTTTGGCTTTGTAGGCAGTACAGTGAGTTATATGTGCTTTAAACCATTTCATCAACTGTTTATAAATGGGGTGTGTGAAAAAATAATATAAATATATAAATAATCTTTGAAAATGCATAAAATGTATAAAACTAATTTGCATCACTGCATCAGCTGTCCTTAGTTTTTTTTTTTTTTTTTTTTTTTTAATGCGACATCAAATGGAGGTATTTAATTGAGTTTTGGATTACTGTGTGTTCAGATTTGAAGACCACGCTGCTTTAGATGGAGGTAAAGATGGCCTAAAAGTGATCAAACTGATTTTGACTCTGGCTCCACGGATCTTATCAAATCAGGGGTAAGGAACCACACCACATACACACACACACACACACACACACACACACACACACACACACACACACACAACCCACTTGGGTTTAATTCCTAACAGCGGCTTTTCACAAGAACAGCATGTTCGGAAAAGCATGTATCATGTTGCCTTTTTCATTAAGTAAAGCTTTTTAATAGACTTCCAGTGAATACAATTCGAGACATTAGCCGCTGCTCTCATCTCAGGGTTGCTTTTGATAATTCTGTCCTGTTGATAATTAGTTTGTTATCAATTTTGTGTTCCTTTTCTGGTGAATTAAAGCGGTGTTTACTTGGAGGTGGACCCCAGACACCCCCTGCTCATTCAACGCTGGGTGGAGGCGAATGTGGAAGAGATGCATTATGTGGAGACACGACAGGACATCACCGGCAGGTCTGTCTAGAGAGCCTCTCAGTCTCTATGTCTCTCACTAAATCATTTTGTCATCATTTAACTGTAACTAAATAACTAAGTGTTACCTTTTTTTGGCCCATTACATTTGATTAAAAGGCATACACTGTTCAAATCTAAACTTATTTTCAAAATTAAGCTAGATACACCCCTGTTTTGTGCCCTGCTTTGTGCTTCTTTTACATTTCCAATCCAAATTCAGAGTCTATTTGTTTTGGTTTCTTAGGCCACGGTTCTGCATCCTTCGTAAAGAGAAGTCAAACAAGGAACACAAGCTGGATTTGGATTGAGAAACTGAGATCCTATTACACTGGCTTTAGCCCATGTCGCCACAACCTCAGCTCCCCTACCCCCCCTGAGTCACCCAGCACGCGCTCTCACTGATTGGACCACTCAAAATTGAGAATTTGCAGAAGCTCAAATCATTTTCATGTCACTGTTGCACTTTTAACCTGCTAATGTGTGTGATCGTATTTTCACACAATAGCAAATGTGTGCAAGATGGCTATAAAGCAGGCTCAAAGCTGAAGGTAATTACCGAGACTTTTCTCAGAACCCTCCCTCTCAGAATCTCACCCTCCTCCCAGGAAGCATTCAGTAGTTCTGTGAATCTGCTGATGAACAGTCCTCCCCTTCGCTTGTTCACTCGCTGACTCAGATGCAGGCTGTACGCATTGTTGAGCAAAAACACACACACACACACACACACACACACACACACACACACACACACACACAATGTGGCCTTTATTTCCTCACACAATCTGCGTCCCTCACACACTTAAAGCTCAAAGGCCACAAAGTCTTTGTGTTTCAAATGTGATTTGAAGTCCAAAATATTTCGTAACAACTGTACCCTGTGAGTAATACTGGCATTTTAAGAGAAATTGATTGAAAGGATAGCAAGTGAGACTCTAATTGGTTATTTTAATAGAAAAATGTACATATGTAAAAGGTAGAAAAAATGTTTTACTGAGAAAAATAAAAAGGCGCAAAAGATGTCTCAATGGAATCAGTGTACTTCTTAGGAACAGTATGTACATCCAGAACTGATGAGGTTAAAACAGACATCGACAATTTCCACATCCGTCGGGAAATAAGTGATTACAGTACTGATGGTTGCTCACAAGTCGTATTTTTCTTCACCACCCAGTCCTCGACAAAGTAAGTCTGAAACCAGGCACATCAGTATTAACTGAATTTGTACATTTTTCGTCCGCATGCAACAGCATGACCCTGTGCCCAGTATACTCGTGACTGGCCTCCAACTGCTGGAGCAGCCATGTCATTTACAGGCACAAAGGACCTGTTTGACAGTTTTTTTCCTTTAAGTCATAATGATGGACTTGAGAGACCCTTCACACCTTGAAGGGATAGTTCTGTATGTAACGCAGCAGAGGCCTCGGGAGTGGTAGCTGGTCGGGGCAGTCAGAGTGCCTGTTAATGACCAGGCGTGTGAGGTGCTGTAAGGAGGGGAGGCCCTGGGGCTTGTACACAGGCCGCTTTAGTTTTAACACCACAGATGTCTCCTGAATTGTCTGCTGAGAGGGTTTTGAAGGGGCCTCCTCCACCACCTTACCCTCCTCTGCTTTCCTCTCTGGTCCCATGTAGTGCTGCACCAGGCTGGGCACGTTGGGGAATGACGACAGGCTGGGCCGGGCCGGGGAGCTGGAGTCAAGCAAAAACTGTGCGCCGTTGTACTGGATCCGTATACTGGTGGGGCCACGTGCAGTCCTGACCGAGAGGGTCAGCATGTACAGAGGGTGGCTGCTGTCTCGTACCAAAAAAGCTCCTTCAGATGCCTCTTGAAGTGCAGCATGGGCCTGAGCTGCAGTTACAGCTCCCCAGTACCATTCTAAACACACAGATTCCTAAATATTAGTCACTCTGAACAGTCTAAACAGTCTTTTTTACGGTCCTGTACGTTGCTTGATTTTACAGTTAACAGTCCGAAATTAAGTCATTTTAAAAAATCTCTTAGAACAAAAGATAAAATGTGCCAAACTGCCAAAAAAAACTCTTATTTGTGGCTGTAAATGTGAAACAGTTTTAATGCTATACCTGAATTTTCCAGATAGCAGAAGTTGCTGGCAATCGCCCGCAGGTCCTTCGTAGGGTCCCATAGCGGAGGGGTGCTTTGAAGGCAAGGAGTAGGAGGTACAGTTCCTGCCCGCATGCCCCGTGGGGCTTCAGTGGATGGAGCTGCGGGCAGAGGAGCTCTGGCACTGGAAATAAGATGGAAAATATGTTAAAACACACACACAACAAAACAGTTACAGTAGGCATTCCTCTTCCATATCAGTTTTTCTCAATCGATCTGGCACATTTACTGAAACAAATTTACAATTGTCAAAACTCTAAGTACAATCCTCACACCATGTGGTACATTCAGCACACCACTATGTGACTTGCAAAAGGTGATTACTCAATCAAAAGAATTAACTTGTTTCAATTAATCCATCAATGAATACACCATTGCCATCCAAACAAAAGCTTCATTTATCATTGCTTTGACCAAGACAGTCAAAATGAAAAGACATCTTGTCAATTAACAGTGGATTCTCAAAGTGTGATAGAAATTACCCACTATGTAATATTGCCCAGTTGCTAACATTATATATATATTATACGTATATTGAGGCAGCTGAATAGTATTGATGTCAGCCATGGCACGTTATACTTTCAACAAAACATGTATTTCTCATTTTATGTACACACCAGCCAACTGCAAATATATAAAGAACGCTCTTGCCCCGGTCTGTCTCCTGCATACTCCATATTCCACAGCTGTAACATTCAGTCTTACCCTTGCAGTATAAATGTGTTTGAGAAGTGATTGGTTATGAGTTTAAACTAAAAGACTGGACAGCATTTGCGTTTGATGCTCTAATTTGTGAGGAAATTGAATTGTTCCCCGTTTAGCCTAAATCTATCCATCTGACAACTTTAACAACAATACCACATAACATAACCATGTATCTTATGTGTGACAGGTTATTGGGATTGTTGGTCGCTCTTTTTAGCATGTATACAATGAACATGTGTATAGTTGCATTTGAGAGTAATATGATTCAATAGTAAACTAATGCAAACTATTTTGATCTGCAAGGCTTATTCAGTACATTTTGTGCCAAAGCAATTATAAATGACTATAGTCATGTGAACAACTGACCTAATTTTCATATAAATAGTCATATAGGCTTGTTTGACAAAGTCGTATTTATGATTTTAGAATCACATTTTTATTTAATTCTGATTTTGTGACCTATTTTGTTAACTTGAGTTTTGTCTGTTATTGATGGCAATCTTTGTCAGGACACTCAGCCTTTCTTGGTTAAATACAGGTTAAATAAAAAAAGTAGGCTGTATAATTAGGATACTACTAATACTAGCCTATAAAGAAGTTTCTGAGTTTTTATAATTAACAGGCCTTTTCATTTGGAATTGGTAGACTTAAGTAAGAGGCAGTTGAAAAAAATTAACACTCTTATTTAAACACTTTAGATATGACTTAACGCTACTAAAGAGTAGTTACTTCTACAGATTTAGATAAACTAGTTGTTATATGTTCTTAACACAGACAATAAAAGAGAAAACGCAGAAAACGCAGACTCACCCTGGTAAACAAAGAATCATGCTGTTACTTGAATCCTTAGGACTAAGATCCGATCAGTAGGTTATTTCTTCTTCAGAAAATAACGAAAGCATATAGAAACTGAGCTTTGAGTCTTTAAAAAAAACTTTTACGAGAAAATAAGCTTTAACATCGGTAAGATATGACTATAAAAGAGCTCCGTGTACCCAGGAAGGCTCTGGTCCTGTAGTTTATGAACACTGGATTTAAACGTTCAGTTGAAAATGTAGGCTAAAAACTGAATTTAAAACATAAAATTCTCCGTAGCAGCGGGTTGGAGTGTGTTGTCACCAGAATGGGATCCAAATGTGCGAAGGACAGAGTGTAAAGGCTTGGCTTTTAAAAATTACCGTTTCCTAGAAGTCTATTCTGGGAACAGCACCGGCGGCTCTGACGTCACACCGGCCGCACCAACTAGCCTACCATTCCGCTCCAGCCGCTGCCGGTTGTCTCGCTCTGCGGCAGGCAGCTTTAGCAGTTTTTGCTGGTAAAAGCAAATAGTTTTCTTTTTTCTAACGTTTATTTCTCAGGATAACACCGTGCCAAGCCTCGTACTTTTTTCGGCTTATGTTTCGAGACTTAGGCTATCTCTCTCTCTCCCGTTTTTACCCACCGGCTCCTGCCTTCGCTGAACTGGCTCACGCTCCCAGGAATCGCGCGGCAGCTTCTCCCTATTCGCTTTCCAGGAATAATTGCAGGGTCTGACTCCGCCCCGCCGGGCGGCCCTGACAGAGCCTTCTTTCTGGGAATTCACCGCCTCAACATTAAAGATAATAGGAATGCGCACAGGCTGTTTCCAGTAATATAGATTCCCCTCGATCCTGGTGGAAAAACACGGCGAGAGGGTTTCTCGGAGTAGCCTAATTAGGCTTGAGAAAGCAAATTGTTTCTGTGACAAACTATAAAACGGGTTAACTCGAATGTTGGACCAGAGAAAAAAGCCATTTTGCTCACGGTTTGTTCCACATTCTAACCATGTTTTTTTATCTTGGATGACGCTTGATTTGTTAACACATGTAAATATATATTTCTGCTCAATAATCTCTTCTGTCTTTATAGAGAATATATCAAGTATTTCTACATCAGCTCAATATTTTTGTACTCAAACCTACTGGATTCAGGCCAAATAAGGGCTGCTGAATAATGGGCTAGCCTATTGATGCTGGAGCTTCACACAAAAGTTCTCAAAATGTTTATTCTCCCTCCCTCTCTCTTTCACACACACACACACACACACACACACAAAAGTGATAGGAAACGAAGCAAGACATGAAACTATTCTGTAGCCAGAAGAGCCTGCTGATCCTGACATCTCAACCTATTCTAAGAAATCCTGATCCATGTCCTTTTTTTCCAAGAAGTTTTGTGGACTTTTATTTATCCCTGCTGGATGCAGTTGAACAAATATGTTTTTTTTAGGTTCAGGACGAAATAAAGTACGCCACAATTATTTGTGTAACCCTTATTTTCTTTTATTGCAATAAGTATTCTGTAACCAGATTTTCTCTTTTGCTAAACCTGACCAAACTGGCAGCATGCATAATTTACAACAATTACATTTAGCACATTAAATACATTGCATTCCTCATAAATTATTGTTTGAATGATGTGTTTAAATGCCTGATACAATGGCAGCCTTTCCAACTTAACTTGGTCTTGGGGTGTATAATATGAAAAGGCCGTTTTCCCAGAAAAAGAGGAGACTCCAGGGACAGAAAAGATTATCTAGTTTGGTAATACATTGTTTGAGGTAGGCTATAGGCAGAAGATAAATAGGAACTGTATGAATCTTTCTAGCTCTATATTCTCCTTGAAGTCTATTTTTTATACATGAGCATAGGCCATTTCCCATTTTGGAGTGACTATTTTGCATTTGGTCGAAGGCTAAAGATTATTTTCATTACACATTCATCCACCAATAATTTTCTTTGTTAATTGATTTGCTCTATAGAAAGTTAGAAAATAGCAAAGAAATGTGACGTCTTGTTTTAGCTGATTAACTGTCTTAAACCCAAACATATTGTTATGTTTTCTATCATGCAAGATAAAGAAAAGCAGTTAATATTCATTCAGCCATTTTTGCTTTAAAAATCTCTTGAATGATCAATCGATTATCAGTAGTTGCTGATTTATTATCTGTCGATGCACTAATGGAGTAATTGACTAATCATTTCAGCTCTTGTTTGGACTTTGGGAACTACAGTTGTGAGGCGCATTTCCCATGTGTACTTGCATTAAAAAAGCAGGTGTGCTCTGCTTGATGTCAGTATAACCCTTGAGAGTTCTCTCATGTCAAAACATTTTCCCCAATAAAAGGTTTAGTGTTTTCCTTTATTATAAAATGCACATGGAGCATTCCTTTATAATATTTTCAAATTACAAAACCAACTCCATTCTTGGATATGCATAATCACTGTTACACTATCCTGATAGAACTAGAGGCATACAAAGGCAGTCATGACATTAACTGATTTTTGTTATGACAACTTTCTGCTTTCTGGAAAAGGTAAGTGGACTAGACAGCATTTATTTGGTTCAGTAAAGCCTCTTATTCTCTGTGTTGAGGTATAGCAACACATGTTGTCTATCAATGCAGAGGCAGCATAACAACCAACAGGGCTGTCAATGGGTGTGTGGGGGGGGTGAGAAGGGGACACCGGGTCAGTTGTACCGGGGCCTGGGTCACGGGAGAGCCCTCTAACCTTTAAATAATCTGCAGGGGAGGGGGCCTTTGGAGATCTTAGGATACACTTTTGACTGGTACTGTATATATATATATATATATATATATATATATAAAAATTATGAATCTGCCATTACACTAAAATTTTTGAACACTATACCGTCAGCTGTGACTAACTCCATTTCCACTATGCAATGGAATGCAGGGCGATAGTGCCTCTCAACACTATATCTATGCTTAATGTTTCCTGTGTAATCATGCTACACACCCAGAACGTATTAAGAATTGGTAAGTGGATTGATGTTTGGGACACAATGAATAACTGTTGTTAAAAGGCATTTTCCAGAGGATTCTGAGAAAAACTTTAATTACCTGGAATCAGCAACATAAATCCTTCCATTGTTTGTAAGAGGGAAAAAAAAAACTTATTCATCAGCAGAGCTTTGTTCACAGGGAACAGGATAACTGCCAGGGCATGGGATAATCATTCAGGCCGGGAATCTAACAGCAGTCCAGGCCAATCCCCAAACATTCACAGCGTACTGTAACTTCTTTTCTGTTTACTCTTTATGTCATATGTCTTTATGCAATGTACACTGTGTCCATTTTATCAGGTAAACCTGTACAATCTATTGCAATTCAATACAACAGCTCTGTCGTACTGTAATGTTTAGTTGTCGTTGACATTGTTGGAAATGTGTAAATTCAATTACATTACATGTATTATAATTTATATTGAAGTCACAGTTAAAGGTGGTGGATAACTACAATACATTGAGAGATGTTTCTAATATTTTTGTCTAATCTTTAAGAAAAGTTTTTTTTCTTGCAGATGTTATGCAAAATGGAAACGGAAATGTTTAAATAAAATGTGAATCACTGTGATTTTCCGTCAACGGGTTTGACACAAATACTTTCAATTGACTTATACACATGACATGGTTTAAAGCTATAATGTGGTAACTTTTAAATAACCATGTTTCCTTGCTGCTTCCCACCTAATATGCCATTTAAGTTAAGCACTGTCATAAACGATTTTGTCTCCTCTGTAGCAATCTGTAAAACCTGCAACCTGAACTATTTCAGACACATACAGTTTGGGTGTCCTGTTTTTGGGATTTAAAGGTTTTATTTGATTTGAATATTGGAATAAATGCTGCAATGCAAATTGTCAAAAATAAATAAAACACCACTGCTGTGTCATAAACATTGTTTTGGTTATGTACCTATTAAAATGTTGAAAGTTTAGGGTGTGCATGGGCTTAGAACATTATGATGGAAGTACTTGATGCCCATTTTCATGCTCAATCTCTCCAAAATACCACACACAAGACACCAAGACCTTGAGGAACCCCATACAAAAACCCATGCCATGTTGCAGCATTATTTAGCCACCTTCCCTACAAGCTAGAATGACAAAATAATAAGATTAAGATAAGATAACTAATTAGCTAAAGATTTCTTAGTCAGCCAAGACCCTTGTACTGACTAAGCGAAAGCAGCCCCTCAAGGTGTGGCTACACCATTAGTACCAGTCTGAAAAAGCAACCTTGAGTTTGTAGTCCAGTTCCTTGCAGGCTTTGCAGAAACATGGAAGAAGTTTATAATATCTACACAGCTGAGATGACCTCCAAAGTAACTTGGAAAAGTGGTTCCGCATTAAAAGAGCCACCAGAGTTACCAGTTATGAAAAGTGATCTTTGTATAGAAGAATCTTGATTTGTTGTTTGATGACATAGCCATGGTTGCAAATTTGTACTGTATTCTCAGACCACACCGTGGTCTGAGAATACAGTACAGTACAAAACTTCGTCTGGATGCCTGAATGTAGGCTACTGTTGGTCTAATTTAAAACCTATTTAAAGGGAAATTTAATTATCCCATGTTTATCTCAACATGACAGGCCACAAACAAGTCAATTCTAACCATGTAGAATATGTACAGATGTGTAACAGGATGCATTTCCATGCATTAAACATTGCATGCTGAATAAAAATACACACATCTGTACCAAGAAGGTCTAATACCACAGTAAAAACATTTATTTGGAATTTCCTTTTATATTGTCTTACAAACATTGTTAATACAAAACTTGTATTGAAGGCCAGACATGAGAACTGAAACATCTGACTAAGCATTTACAATTCATTACAAGTCTATTATATTGTAAACTGCAGATCTAATTCTAAGTATGGAAGAACCAGACAGATTAGCTTCGCAATAACAAGGCCATCTGTCTGGCTTTTAGCCTTTTTTTATTTTTTAAATGTAGAAAGTTATCAATAAACATGAGTGATTTTTGTTATGTTTACTTTGATGTGTTATGTCTTTAAGTTTGCTTTTGGGAGACACAGATCATTTATCAGCATATTTTCATCAAAAACAAATTAGTTACAGTGTTTCAGTACACAAACAGCAGATGAAATCCATCACTGTGCTCATTCCTGTGGGCCTGACAAGGTGTTAGTGGGTCTGGGGAGGGCTGGATCTGCAGACTCGACTATGGGAGAAATGTGTCCACCTCTAGCTGTCCTGTTTGATCTCTCCTGTCCCCTTAATGAGGCGCTTGTGTCCCCTTTTTCCTGCTGGGCCGCGGGGCTTAGCAAAGGCCTGTTTGTGAGCGTGCTGCTTGGGATGGACCTCGTCATACAGAAACTCCTCAGTCAGTTCATCTCCGTTATCAATCTCCAACTGCACATAGACGCAAAAAAAGGAAATAAGCATGCAGGTGAATGAAACATAGTACTCAGAATTTTTACGCTGAACATAAATCACATTTATTAGTCAGCTTTGGGTTGTGCATAGAACCAGGGCTGAAACACAAATGATTCTTTATTTATTTATTTTTGTATAAGTTCAAAAGTAGTCAAATGTAAATATATTGAGTCAAAAAAACACAGAAATCTGCCTTTAAAATACTGACAATGTGTAAAACTAACTAGTAGCTGTAGCTACAACCCTGAATGAAACTGTGTTATATAATTTTCTATCCATCTGTTACCTTTTTAGCAATTTCTAAATAGTAATCTTTCTCCACGCCCTCCAGTAGTCGACTCTTGCAGCTGGAATACAACATCCGCTCCTTAATGCTACAGCTGTATCCTGGCATGGAGTATATGAACACTGCAGACAGGTAAAGAGAAGAAGTCGATTTATGAGAATTATAAGTTAAATGTTAATATGTTGATATAGATGAGTGGTTTTAAACCTGGGGGAAAAAAACTCCCAAAAAGGGTCCCAACATTGATCTGGAGGTTGACATGATTAAAGGAGTAAAAAACAGACAAATATATATATTTATGTTACATTAAAAAAATACGTTTTTTTTCCCCCTGTGAAATACTGGATACTCTCACCTCTTAGGGCCTATACAAATTCTTGAAATGAAACAATGAGATAAGGAAAATCAATATTTTGAACTGCCCACAGCCTATCCACAACAAGGCCATTTTCTGTGATGACACAAACAGACACAAGTAACTATTGCTAAATTTCAAGGGGTCACTAGCCAAAACGATTTCTCTTTCTCTCTCTCTTACAGATGTGAAAAGAAGAGGATAATCAGAGGACAGGGAATCAGTGACATACCGACAGATTCCAGGTAGTCTCCTTCGTGGGAGTGTTTGTAAAGGAAGAAGTGGTATCTGGGAGTGTCTTTGGGAACTCTGCGGGGCAATTCACGAGTTTCTGTCGGGTTTGAATGGACAAGCTCGATTGTCTCCTTCTCTACATCCAACCTCTGAAACACAGTAATAATGCACAGTATACAAGAAGTGTTTCTCTCATGGTAAAACATCAGAAGTTCAATATATCAACACTGACACCAAACTGCTCCTGATTTTCTTTTTTTTTTCTGTTAACCGGTCACACTTATATCAACTCACCAGTTGTATGTAATTGATGCGTTTTTGGGCAAGTTGCTGCAGGGCTCTTTTGGCTGTCTCCTGCAGTGGGAAAGTGAGGCCCTGAAGGGTCTGCTGCTTACTCTCCACACAGATCTCTGTCTTCACCTGCAGGGGGCAGCACACACACACACACACACACACACACACACACACACACACACACACACACACACACACACACACACACACACACACACACACACACACACACACACACACACACACACACACACACACACACACACACACACACACACACACACGGATAATTTTGGGATAATATAGCTTTACACTCTGTACTGTCACTCATTACAACCAATATATGTAATGTTAATTGCCTTTTCCCATTCACCTCAGATCTCAATAACAAATATAAACATGCAGTAAATGATGCATCAACATACCTGTTTAACCCGACCCTGAAACAAAAATTACAAAAGTAAAAAAATAAAAAAAGAAGTTACATTTTCAAAGCAAAATTATATTACAGACACAAGCGGACTTTGGGAGATGACAACACTTGTGAGGCAGTTTGACCTCTCACCTCTGTGATTTTGATCCTCTGGAGCTCCTGCTCGGCTAATGTGAGTGGAGCAGGACCTGAGCAGGATGACACGTGATGCTGGTAGCCCAGCAAACAGATGTCCTCCTAGTGTTGTAAGCAAAATAAGAGGCCCTTTACAGGCAGCACAGGACAAACACCTCCAAAACATGTCATTACAGCAACTGTCATAGTAAATTAAATGAATCTGAATATTTCTGACCTCAGTTGTGCCAAACATCTCATACTTCACATGGCCACCGCCAAACTCTTTCTTCACTGTGGCACGGGTGGCAGCATACAACATCTTTTGTTTCACCTGCATCCATCAGAGGGTAATATGGTAAATATGTATATACAGTGTACTGTTTGTATATATGTTGCTGTCAGGTGGAAACGCTTTTCAGTAAAGATTGAATATATTCAAGAAGGAATTGCTACAATTCTTAGTTTCAAGTCAAAGTCCTGTGTTATATAATTAATTAATTAATTAAAATACTTATACTGTATATATATATATATATACTACTGGGTATCTAAAATAATAGGTAATAATTTATTAGTTGAGTTATATTTTGTATTAAAAATCTTTATGCCTGCAGCAAAAAAAAATTTCCTCTGGGACAGATAATAAATTGACTGATTGATAATAATCTGAATCTGCAAAATAACTACAGCTATTACATAAATATAGTGGAGTAAAAAGTGCAGTAGCATGAAATGGAAAAGCTCAAGTAAAATACAAGTATTTCAAAGTACAGTACTTGAGTAAATGTACTAAGTTATATTCCACCACTTGTAAACACCTTGAAAACAGAAAAGAAAGGTTTAATTAAGTATGGTCACCGATCTAAAAACAAGACTGCTTTTAAAGGGGGAACTCATCAGTTATCTTAGAATCTCCTACATGTATTTTGCAAACTGGGGGCGTGGGATTTGAAAAATGCAGGCACTCACCGGTGCAGGTGGGGTCTTATGAAAGATGCTATTTGATTTTTGACCATTCGTTTGATCACATTTCATAAATATGCATCTATTTTTATCTTTTATCTTTAGTATGTGGTGCAGAATGAAGAATATGTGGTACAACATACTGGAGACTGATCAGGAGACCACGATATGAAGAGCCACTCGTAGCCCTGTGCATTCTGGGAGTCGAGACGGTATAGGATGTAGCAGGGCTCCTGGTCGTTGAGGAGAGGAAGCAAGAAGTGATCATAATCCTGGTCCCAGCTCTTTTCCGGCTCTCTGAAGGACCCTAGCACCAGCTGCTCTGAAAACCAGACCACTACTCATTACATACCTCACCGCCCCTATATGTAGCATGCCCTTTGCAGAGCAAATTGACACGTACAGTAGAAGTTAGACTATAGTCCACAGTCAAACAATAATGATGTACACGTAGGAGTATTATTGCTTATTGAGACAACCATTTATACAATACACAACTTATATGATAAAAAAAAGTGATTATCAGTCAAAAATTTATTCTCCATATTCCCAACTCTATTACATTTTTATATCCGTTGACTAAATTATTTTCTTTTTTAAACACAAATGAGCTACATATTTTCACTCCTTTTTGCTAAAGTGAAGTCATACTGATTGTGTCTTATTTTAAACTTTGGGCACTTTTTGACCCTATACATGATGTCTACCAAGTCTCTCTACATTTTAAGTACAATACAAACAACATATATATATACATATATACATATATACATATACATATATACATATATATATATATATATATATATATATATATATATATATATATATATATATATATATATATATATATATATATATATATATACATATATATATATATATACATATATATATATATATATATACATATATATATATATATATATATATATATATATATACATATACATATATACATATATATATATATATATATATATATATATATATATATATATATATATATATATACATATATATATATACATATATACATACATACATATATATATATACATACATATATACATAAATACATACATACATATATACATACATATATACATAAATACATATACATACATATATATATATACATATATAATATATACATACATATATATATATATATATATATATATATATATATATACATATATATATATATATATATATATATATATATATATATATATATATATATATATATATATATATATATATATATATATATATATATATATATATATATATATATATATATATATATATATATATATATATATATATATATATATATATATATATATATATATATATATATATATATATATATATATATATATATATATATATATATAATTAAAACACAAATTTAAACTCCCAAACTGTTCTATGTTGTACAAAACAGTGTTATCAAGCTTTATCTTTTGGTCAGCAAACAACCAATTATTTTCATTATTGATTAAAATACAGATTATTTGTTTCCATCAATCAATTAATGGGGTTGGTCTGTAAAATTTCAGAAAATCTTGAAAAATTAGTTTACTTAAGTCCAAGCTGAAACCTTCACATATCTTTGTTTTGTCCAAAATTTTGGCCTTTTTGATTGATTCCGAGAATATTTACCAACTGATTGATTAATTGTTTCAGCTCCATGGTCAACCACCAACACAGTCTCATCAGTCACCACTTCATGTGTAAACTCATGTCAGTCTGAAAACCTCAACTTAAGAGTCCATGGGGTCTCTCCGTTTACTCCATGTGCTGTGAAAGAATGCAAAGACTAGTCTCGGAATCATTTCTGACTGACTTGAAAGGATGAGGTTACATCTCTCAAAGGAGTTGACAAAACCTAACAATGTAAATCAAAACTCTTATAGCTTGGAAATCACAAACATATTGCTAAAGTCTGATGGCCTTGTGAGGTGCAGGGGATTTCCTGACCATCTCTTGGGGCTTGTTGCTATTCTGAGACACAACACATTCCAGCTCTGCACCCACACATACTTTCCATTAGCTATTCTCTCTTAATCCCTGTCTTTATAGGTCCATGTTAGTATTAAACCGTATGTAAATGACTCACTTCTGTCTTATTTCCTTCCAGTTTAATACAATTTTTTTTTTTAAATCATAACCTATCAGAGGACAGTTTGCTGATAGGAAACTAAGTGGCATACCAAAGCCAGCGGTGATGAAATTGACCAGAATGATCTTGTTTCTCTTTTGACATTGGAATGAACATGAGTGTCACTGGGCAGCAGCAAGCAACCGTGTCACGTCACATGTTGCTTGAAATAACCAAGTGACGCCCGGAAAGTTCATAGTGCTTTAGTAAGGAAGTAAAACCGGCCTGACACTCTTTCTGCTGTGAGATGGTCGGTCTTTGTAGCAGCAAACTCTTCTCTGTTGACATCAAACTTCCAATATTTGATATGGTAGGCACAATCCAAAAAGATAGCCCCAGAATGCATCTGTTATGAACCCAATTACAGTGTCAGATAGCAAAACAAGATCATCAAGAACACCTCGTGAACATATCAGTCCACCTCCATAACCTGCTACCTAGAGACATATTGCCTCACTGACTATTTTTCCCATAGACTGCTCAGCTGACACACTGGATGTCTGTTTTCACACAGCTGTCCTCTATTTATAGAAGTTAGATAGTCTGTAGCAGTGGTTAAGCAATGTTGTTTTTGGTTTGTAACCCCTTAATATGAAAGCCACTTCTACTTTTGATGACGCAAATTCTTTTTCTCACATGAAAACAATCTGAGAATTGAAAATGATTCTTCCATTAGGCCCCAGTTTGTGCCTCTCATGTATTGCCAAATATACTCGAGTCACAGAGCCAAGTATCAATTTTTTTTTTCAAACAAATAGATGGCCAGCAACACTTACTGCTGTTCAGAAGATATTACTACAATCTTTCTCTCTATCTGGATGACCAAATATTGTGTTTGCTGCACGACAACAAAGAAGTTCAACCCAAAGATAATAGCCAGATATAACACGTAGGCTTTCTAAAAGTGTGAAACCAAATTTCAAAAATGTTAGGGTGCTGAAGACGTAAAACTAATTTAACATGAGAAGAAAAAAAGCATCATCTTATATCAACGGATAATCTTGCATTTTATTCTTCCTACCATGATAATCATCTTGTCATCACAGGTTAAGAACAAAGTTTGCAGCTCATTAAAAAAGGGACATGATTTGCTTCTTGAGCCACCAAAAATATCGATATTGATACCGCAACGATATTGTAGTGTTGACAATGAGATTTTTGATAAATAATCATCAGTAATGTGGATATAATGACTAAGTGGGTAAAGGCAAATAATAGAACAGTTACAACAGTCTGGTAAGTTCAGAAAATGACATCACTTTACTGTAATGCAGCCTATAAAACCAGTAAAAGACAACACTTATGCCATATTACGATATCCAAAATCTAAGACGATATCTAGCCTCGTATCACGATATCGATATAATATCGATATATTGCCCAGCACTATTTGTTGAGTCAATTTGTAATGTGACATGGTCTGGACAGTTGCCCAACAGAAGGTGCGAGATATTTTTTCTCAGATTTAAAGCAATCCACCTACCATAAGATAGAACTTAAACGTACTTTAAAAACACACTGTGATACACAAAACATATATCATGGATGATTTATATCTTACATCCCACTGAGGGCTGACTCATCTCTATGTTTGACTGCTCCACTGTACACCATCCTGGGTCACTCACCGTCTTGGATGCGCACCTTGATGAGGCGCAATGCTCCACCTCTTGCCCTGGCCAGGAACTCCCTCAGCTCTGGCGTCACCACTAGTGCAAGAAACATGGCGGGTCAGCAGTCTCTTCCTCCCGCCAAGCACTGTAGCAGGGGTGATAAGAGACAGAGGAAAAAGCCACACAGAGGATTGGAGCTCCACTGCACCAGGCCCAAATATTCAGTCCAGTCAAGAGACACTTAAGTCCAAACAGAGGAGCCTGTTGGAAAAAAAACGTCCTTTACTTCAGATGATGTGACTCAGTACAGTTCTGACTGCTGAAAAAGACGATCGCAGAGTGCGTCTGGACTCGTTGAGAGTGTGCGACAGTGTGAAAAGGGATATCGCTAAAGTAACTAGGACAGTATCATGTGCACACAGACAGGGAACCTGATCACCTCTCCCAAATTTAGACTGTCCAGCCCTGGGTACTGGCCTGTGACACCCCCACCACACACCAGGACCTGGAGGAAGAGACCTTGACCTGCAAAACTAATTACAAACTTCTGTCCCAAGAAGAATTCAAATCAAATGAGCAAGCTTATTAGCTCATTAGTTGTATGTTGTTTGAGCAAAACCCCCCAATATCTGGCCATTTATGAATTATAAATCACAATGATTTGGGCTGAGGTTGGGGAAAAAAAAAATAAAAAAATCGCACAAAAGCAGCAGTTACATCTTATTTAAAAAGGTGCATATTGTTTTGGAAAGTTTACCCAACATATTGAACTTTGTCAATCTCAATTTACTCGACACATGACAACCGTGATGGTCAACAGATTGTGTAAGATGTTTTTGCCGTCACAAATCAGCCGGACATGGTGACAGCATTTTCCCAATCTCCGGTCCACAGATTTAAAACTACTATATTTAAGGTTCCTAATAACTCCAGCTTTAAAAATTATACAAGAATTTCAACTGGAAATTCAACCTGAAAAATGGATATTACTTTGACAATTAAAAACTCATAGGAAAGATTAAAAAAACATTTAATAATAATTTGTACTTTCAAAAGTGTTAAATAAATGTGACCTATATTGCAAAGATGCTATATAAAGTTCACTATATAATCTTAAGGTTTCGGCCATTTAAACTGACTTTCTAAGATGATAAAGGTGAATTAGGATTATTCATAAAAAATGAAAAAAAACAATGGCTGAATCAGATAAGTATTTCTGGCCACACTGGATCTCTCCATGACTTTGTTCACAAACCACAACACAATAATAAGTTGACAAAACAAACATCTTACAAAGAAACAGTTTAATGTTAAATAGAAATATAAAAAAAGAATAGACAAATGATCCATTTTTGCAAACTACTTATGTACAATTTGAATTTAACGCTTCCTGTGTAATTTACAATGAGCTGGCTGTGCTGACCCCTGCTGCTCACTTTGACTTTGGCCTTCAACGGAAGCCTTGCCTTCACTTTGTCGCAATCAGTCATCGATGGTCGGGAGCCAGAATGCCTGAAAGATAAAGCATTCAAAATGTTTCATCACTTAAGAACCATTTTGTGTTTGCTGAGGTTTTTGTGTGCATGTGTAGTCCCGTAAAAGGTGAAGTTTCGCTGTTCTTTTTTTAATATAAATATGTATATCTAATTTATATCGTCGTCTTGCTTTGCAATTTTTTCCGCCTGATTTAAAAAATTTTTAAAGATTGTTTATGGGTTTACGAACCCTGGACCTTCTGCATCAAGGAATAAACCTCTATTTACACTACCGGTCAAAGGTTTGGGGTCACTTAGAAATTTCCATTATAGACAGAATACCAGCTGAGATCAGTTGCATTGTTTTTTTAACCAGGGCAGCAGTTTTCAGATTACATTATGTGTTTACATAATTGCAAAAGGGTTCTCCAATGTTTTCTCAGTTAGCCTTTTAAGATGATATCAGATTAGTAAACAGAATGTGCCTTTGGAACATTGGATGAAGGGTTGCTGATAATGGTCAGTGTAGATACTGCAGTGAAGATCCTGCTCTACCAACTGAGCTAACCGGCCACCCGTCTGATGAATTTAACACCGAAATGAACGACATTACAAGCTCACAGTCACTTACGCACAGTTGTATCCCGCACGTACAGTTTTAGATTGGAGTCATCCAGAGTGTTACAAAAAACACAATAACAAAAGTGTAATACTGTGACTAAGAAGAAGATAAAGTCCATGAAATGCTCAGTTTAGTGACATCACATTTCACAGTCAAGTTATTGGTACCAAATTCCCCCAAAACAACTTGTGTTGTTGCAATGTAGCTTCCAAAGAAATTATTTAGAAATCTCTTTCAGTAATGCTTTTAGCCCCCACTCACCATGTTGGAGCAGGCACTTGCAAACGTCATGAACTTGGGGTTGAACTGCAGGCAGGCAATTGGTCCTGTGTGCTTCCCGTCTAATAAAGCCACCTTCATACCGCTCTCTGCATTCCACACGTGGATTTTTCCGTCTTCAGAGCCTGGAATATATGAACAAAAAACATGAGCAGCACTGTTATATGATGACCAAGTCTGTGAAGAAAACACATTTATTTGTCAAAAATAATGGTGTTTGTGAGACATTTCATATATTGGCCTTCTGCAACATCACTGAGTAGAGCCGAGATCTTGTTGTATTAATATGCAAAATGTTTCCTCTGCAGCATCACTAGGATTTAGGAATTGATTTTTGTACTTCAAGCTATTCCTATGATTTGTTTGTCTATGTATGGCTTTAATAGAATTCAAAATCAATTGAGCTCCTTGAAAATGAAATAATGTATGAAGAGCGATCTTAACTTACCGATCATAACAAACTGAGAATCCGGGGTGAATGATGCCTCCAGTGATACACATTTATTGTTGTTGTAGCCCTGTGGTTGAATGAATAACAGCATCCATGAGCAACTAATTTGTGCACATTAGTACTGCAACAGTAAACAGTTTGTTGGTAAGTTTTCAGATCCACAGTCAAATCACACCCATTCAATAACCCGTCAGTTTTAACGGGTTATTGAATGGGTGTGATTTGACTGTGTGAGGGTTTTTACAAACGTTTGTAATTTTCACTGTGACACTGTCCTGTGTGATTTCGATGTGAAATCTGTCTTTTTCTTTTTAAGTGATACATATTTTCATACATTGTGCGCGTCGATGAGTCGTCTCTTACCCCAAAGGAATGTAACACGGCACCCTTAAAAGCATCTAAGACACGAAGGGCTCCACCATTAGTAGAAAGAAGAATGAGTTTTCCATCATTGCTAAACTTGAGTCCTGTCCACTCACACGTCCGGTCATACTGGAGCTTGAAGGTTGCAAAAGGACCCTGTTGACGAGATGCGCCATGAATATTCTTGCTCCTATTAAATTAAAGCTATTTCTTTCAAATATTAGACAAACACACATCATGAATGGTCTGGTCACACACAAACACTTCTTACCTTGTCAAACGACCGCAGATCATAAAGTTTAACCATCTCTGAATTAATTCCTGCAGCAAATATTAGACCCTCTGGATCAAAAGAGCACACCGGCTTCCCCTGCAGGTGCATCAAACCCTAAAATTGACGGTCAATTGAATGGTCAATATCAGCTATATCCGTCGTGTATATTTTCAATTTACTGCAACACCATTGGATGGTCATCAAATTACAAAAAAAAAAAAAAAAAAGGGGACTCACCTGACAGTTAGGTGACCGCAAATCCCACAGTCTGATTGTTTTATCTAATGAGCCAGATATAAATGTGTCGTCCACAGGAGACATGGAGAGAGACGTCACTCTGGTCACACATTAAAGAAAGAAGAGGAGGAAAACATGAGAACAGAGCAACTTCCAACTCAACACTTCACATCAAATCAAGGTACAGACAGACCAGCATAAATCCAGTCCTCACCTTTTGTTATGCCCAGGAAAGTAGCGGATGTATTTGTTGTCATGAAGGGACAGGTACCGGATAGTATCTTAAAGAACAACAACACAATAACAACATGACCAAATTATACATTAAACATGGCCAGCAACAGCAAGAAACAAGCTGGCAACCAAACATAAAATTGATTACAGGCAGGCGCGATGAATTGACTCAACCGTGGGCAAGGCAGTCACTTGTACAGTTAGCTCCTGTATGGGGCAGAATCACAGACCCTCAAACTGTACAAACAACTACCTCAGACCAAAGTGAGTAGAGTGTCCAGCGATCCAGCAGCAGTCCATAGGGGTCATGTATACATCAACTACAGTTCAATTAGTAAAACACACTGTACCCTACAGCTTATACTGTAGATAGAACTAATATGTCAAGGCAAGATAATGTTTACAATTCAGATAATCGTAAATATTGTGATATGATTTAAATGTTGTCTTCTCCTGCATCACAGTGAAATAAATGTTTCTACTTCTACAGCGCTAAATTCCCAGTATTAATGACTTTTCCCATTATTAATGATCACAAATCACATTTTCATAACAGGCCAATAAACACTGGGATATTTGATTGTAGATTAATTCTTCATTCTGCGATATATCAACAATGCCATATTGGACACAACCTGAAATGTATTCATGCTACCAAACAAAAACTACCAACAAGTATTTGTGCATCAACATACCATCGATTTTGTTGGAACTGTAGACCACAGTGTTTGCAGCATGTGTGTACCTGATCAGATCCACTCCATACTTTTTGCTGTAGAGAGTCCTCTTGGGTCTGCCATATATCAGATTACGAGAGAGGGGGGAAAAAATTAGCATTTGAATCACTGAATGATATTAATCTGTGCAGACAAATAATCTAGTTGTATTTTTTATAATTAACCTATTGCTCTATTACTTGTCATTCACAAAATGACTGAACACATCAACGATACAGCCTCAAATGATCAGATAACGCTTTTTCTGTTTAAAATCTTTAGGTTTTCACTACTGAAAGATGTCTTTGACTGCTGGTCAACATTTTAAGACACTGCTTTAAAACCCATTTACTGATAAGAGGTTGCTATTTTAACTTGTACATCTGATACATTCTGGCAGCAACTAGCAATTGTGCTCATTATTGGTTACTTTTTTTTATTCATAGATTAATTGTTTGGTCTATAAAATGTCAGAAAAGAGTGCTAAATGTCTGACACAATTTCAAATTGCTTGTTTTGTCCACCCAAAACCCTAATATATACAATTTACCATTACATAAGAAAAGCAGCAAATGTTCACATTCACACACATCCTCTCAGTACTATTTATGTTAGACTACTACTCAAAATCATTGATGGATCAATAGATATTGACGAGTTGGTAGCAGCAGCCCTGTTCCACCCCTGCAAGGTTTTTTTCGTATTTTTTAATCAACTCAAACATGACGTTACCTAGCAATTACTAGTCTATTAACACATAGATTAAGGTCTAACGTTATTTCTAACACGATGGCTACAAAACGGACAGAGTTAACGTTAATGTTGCAAGAAGACGTTTTACATCTCATACAATCGCTGCTGAGCATTATCGCAGGGCAGCAGGCCTCGCTAGCTAGCATAGCAAGTAACGTTAGCTAACGTCAAAAACAATAGCGCAAAATGAACATTAACCGCTCTTACTTTCCCTCTTGGCAGTCGTACAGGACTAAGGAATCGTCGTCGCTGCTGGAAATAATTGTTTCTCCATTTGAACTGAAATCGAAACAATTAATTTTGTCTGAGTTTTCTCGAAACACCTTAGCAACTCTAAAGCTCCGCAGCACATTGTCCGTCAGCTTCATGATGGCCTCGGTCAGTCTGAGGGGAAGCAGGCCCTCGTTTTACTTTAAATCGGTTGGCAGATGTCACCAATTGTAATTTGGATTTATATATTATGTATATATGAATTTATATGGTGCTACGAGTTCTTTTTTTTAAAGAAGTGTAGTTCAAAAACAGCGTCGAAAGCCCGCCTGTAATACTTCAGATCCACGGGAGTAAAGAGGAGGGAGGGAAAAGCACCGCCTTCGCGACGTCGGTGACGCGCATTTCATCATCTGACACGAGCATTGGTCGGAAACCACGCTATGTGATAGTTATCGCGATATATATGAAAGTTCAAAGTTCAAAGCCATAGAAACAACAGAAAATGCGTTATTCCAGTGAATTAACAATGATATGTTAAGAGTGAGAGTCAATAATATATAATATTTTACTCTTATATCCATCTGGACCCTTCTGCAGTACTCTGCATATAAATAGTCTGTCCCTTTCTCGTCATTTGTCTGTAGGCTACCATTATTAGCACTGATTATTAGCAGTTGCCCCTGTCTATGCTCTGGTCCAGCACTTTCTGTCACATTTGTCAGCCTGTTCTATTTTCTGTCAGCTTCTAGGTTTTGCTCCAGGAAGCAACATGGACGCAGGAGAAGTGAAGAAGAAAATAACAGCCGGAGTTCTGTCCTTACAGAAAGGTACGTCGACGATCTGAGGTATAAACCAACTTTAACTGTTATGTCAACAGCCCATGTGTTTTGATAATGTCAAGAGTGCAGACATTTGTTTGGATAGTGTAAAAGATTGAGGGTGACCATGGTAACATATATTTATTCATAAATCATTTAACGCTATTTCGTGAAGGGTCTGTGTTATGTGTGTTACCAATTGTGCGCTGGGTGATATGGATACAATGCTCTATCACGATAATGTAGTTTTATATTAGTAGGCTACTACATAAATATATAGGGCTATCATGATATAGCTAATAGGGCTGCAGGGCGGTATGGCCAAAATCTTATCCCGATAAAGATACAGTATCACGATAGCACGTTTTCTGGTCATTTAATAAATAAATAGTCTATATAAATAACCACATTGTAAGCCTATATTTTGTTTACTTCTGTGTGTATTAAATGAAAAGTAGGCTACGGAGTATTTTCTCATTTTAGAAAATTAATATACAGTGCAAGGATCAGACGTAAATAGGCCTATTGCATTATTGCAGTTTGGCTGCTGGTTTTTCCGACATGAAACAATATAGAAGAAAGTCTGTCATGTCCCGATTGGCTTAGTACCAAAATCTTACATGAAATATAATTTACTTGACGACTATTTCTACAAGTGAGAAGGCTCTTTGCTGTCATAAACAAACAATGCAAGCTTAGGCTTACAATGCCTCATTGACATGTTTGGTTTTTAAACAGAGCATGAATGCAGGTGTCTTCACAACTCAGAGAAACTTGCGACCGGTGTGCACATTAATTTAGCGTAAACTATAGGGCTATCCTTGACTAAAGAAATTCTTAGTTGACTAAAACTCATACGATTTTGGAATAATCTATTACTTGACTTAATGGACAAATCTGTAAAACTGAGTTTCTCCACAAAGAATCATGCAAAAACACATTCATTCAGCATGAAAAAGCTTTAAAAAAATGATTAATTCACTACAAAAATCTAAGTCGACTAAGATCAAAATGACCAATCAGTCGACTTGTGTACCCTTTGAACTATGCTGCAGCATGCATGGCTACAAAGTCTGTTAGATACTACTCTTTTTTTTTTTTTGTTCACCCAATCGGGGAAAACAACTTCCGAGACAAATGCACAGCTGGATGATCAGTGGTTGGCTGTGTCCTGCGGTCCATTCAAATCAATCATTACACACAAGGTACACATCTCCAGTCAGTCTCTGGTCAGATTTCTGCTGAGCTGGAGCGCACATAACAGGCTTCCACAGGAATCCACAGGCTTTATATCCCGTTTACAACCTTCACAGGTAGGCTGCCTCATGAAAGCAGAAATTGCGGGACACATGTAACTGGCTTAAGATGATACCAGCTATTTTATATGTAGGGTTTTGGTTGAATTTAAACACAAAAGGAATGCAATGGTTTGAACACTTTCAATTAAACCTTTAAAAGTAAGCTAACAGCCAACACAGGAACAAATTATTAATTTATGTGAATAGAATAGGTATACAACAGCACCACACACACAAGTGTACTCCTGAAGTCTTCAGATTTATATGATGGGTAAGATTTTAACATAGCTACCAATCAGTGAAAGGACTGTAGAGCCTATTAACTTTAAACACTTGAATATAGATTTCTGGCAACAGCCAATTGTTTTTGGCTCAGATTTATTACTTTACTGCAAATGTAACTTGCAATTTAATCTTCAATGCACCATACCAGTAATTCAAGTGGTGCAACTACCTCACCTTGATATCATTTTACTTTTGAAAAGTACTCACCGCCATCAAGTACAGCAGTGACCAGCAGTAACACAAACGAAGATATTGAATTTTGAGTCCTTGTTTCCAGATAGAATTGCAGAAATGTTAGTTCTTCTGAGAAGGTTAATGTGCACGATGATGACTACAATACTACAGTTCACCTTCTGATTTTTCAACATTTACTTGAGAGGTAGAAGTGTCCTCTGCTAAACAAAAATTATTTGGTAGTAACTGTAGAATATTTGACATTTTCCTCTCTGCACATTGCTCAATTCAATATATGTGTTCTTTTTAAAATAACATGTTTTTGTGGAAACTGTCTTTATAAACTATGGCTTTTTTAATTCCTCAGGCAATTTCTGCTGCTACCCACTGAACTGTCCATGGCACGTGTTCTTTCCCTGTTTCGGCCTCAGCCTTTTCTGGCCCTGGTGAGCAGGAGAAAACCTACATTGTGCAAAATGTCAATGGACTCAAGGGCACGTGAGGTGTTTGCAGCTGCAGTGGAAGCTGTGCAGCCAGACACAGTGGTCCGGCAGAGTATGGAGCGCAAGGAGGACTCAGTTATTATTAACGGTCACAAATTTACACTCAAACACAACCTTCACTTGGTGGGCTTTGGAAAAGCTGTACTGGGTATGGCTGCCGAGGCAGAGAGGATTGTGGGGGATCATTTAGTTAAAGGAGTAATAAGCGTGCCACATGGGATTCAGCAGACATTACAGCAGCATGGAAAAGAGTAAGCAAAAGCCTTAGGATGTAAACAACTTAAAAGTATTACACAAGAATAAGTTTAAGCAGCATAACAACATTTCTCACTTCCTTTACAGCCATCTCTTGTTAAAAGAAAACAGTCGCATCAGAGTAATGGAGGGAGCTAAACACAACTTGCCTGACGTTGATGCCCAGAAGGCAGCTGAAGCGATCAAGCAGTTAGCCAGTGAACTGACAGAGAAAGACCTGCTGCTTGTACTGATTTCAGGTAAAAATATATCTTCTTGTTGCTTTTTTTTTTTTTTTTTTTTTTTTTTTAAACCATATACCTTGAAATGTAAATCTTTAATAGAAGGTGGTGAATCTGTGTCTAGGTGGAGGCTCTGCGCTATTACCTGCTCCCATCCCACCAATCTCATTGCAAGAGAAACACGATGTTACCCGCAAACTTGCAGGTGCTGGTGCCACTATTCAAGAGCTGAACACTGTGCGACGTGCCCTGTCTTTCTTAAAGGGTGGAGGGCTTGCTCATTGTGCTCACCCTGCCCAGGTAACATACTTTTCTTTAATTAGCTTTTTATTGTGGAGAAGAACTTGTTCTAGCATTTTATTATCACTCCTCTAATCTAATCTTCTTCAAGGTGGTTTCACTGATATTGTCCGATGTAATTGGGGACCCTGTGGACTTGATAGCCAGCGGCCCGACAGTGTGGAGTGAGGTGTGGCCTGAAGAAGTTTTGTCAGTCCTTGAACGTTACAAGCTGTTGAACTCTCTACCAGCCTCAGTAAAGGATGTCCTTGGGAGACCAAGTCCCAGGTGGAGGGAGAATAAAGATGAATCCAATAAATCAGGACATGTCCTCAACGCTGTGATTGGTTCCAACAGCATTGCCCTGAAATGTGCAGGTCGCCGTGCCCGAGAGTTAGGTTTCCGCCCTGTTGTGCTGGCACCAGGAGTGTGTGGTGATGTAAGGTCAGTCTCCAGACTATACGGCCTCCTGGCCCGCTTTGCCTGTTCTCGAGAGGAACCTCCTCCAGAGATTGCCGCTGAGCTGCTGAGGCTGGGGCCTGAAGTTGGTGTGGAGACCTGGGACCTCTGCCGTACCATGCAGGTCTTGGGTGAAGGGCGTACAGAAGGATGGGGTTCCACGTGTCTCTTAGCTGGAGGTGAGCCCACTGTGGAGCTGACAGGCAATGGTCGAGGTGGTCGAAATCAGGAGCTGGCTCTGCGAGTGGGACTGGAGCTGAGAGGCCTGAAGCTTCCGCCTAATGGCCCTGTCTTCCTGAGTGGTGGAACTGACGGTCAGGATGGACCCACTGAGGCAGCAGGGGCCATCACTGATTGGGGGGTGTATGAAGAGGCACAAGCAAAGGGGCTGGACATCGACAACTTCCTTACCAACAATGATTCTTACACATTTTTTACATGTCTTTCTGCTGGTCAGCGCTTACTTGTACCTGGCCTAACCTGCACCAATGTGATGGATGTGCACATGCTACTTATCCCACCAATTCCCCATTAACATATGATAATTCCAAAGCACACCAAATAAATGATCTAACTCCAGTGGATCTGGATAAATAAAGTACTTTATCAGTCTAACTTGGAATTGTAGTACTCTATTTAACTCTAGCTAAACATGTTTGGCCCGTACCTGTGAAACCCTTTGTAACGCTATATGAAAGCAAGACTGGTATTGCTATATTACATTATAACGACCACAAAATATGAGATAGGAGTGGAATAAAAAAAAAGAACAGTTTTGTTTTCAGCTTTTACCTGGGAACAATAAGCTCTTAAATAGTACACTAGCTGATTATCTTTTTTTAAATCACTGCAAAATCTTTTTTTACAAACCAGCTCTAGCAAGTAGAGACATCAACGACATCAGTATTTCAAAAAAACAACACATTTAATATCAATCAAGCTATTTAAACAAAACTTGCATTTGTATTATCTTCCTGCTTTGCCGCTGGTCTCTTCGGGTACCTAAAATATGCTGATGGTTTTGTTTAGTTCATTTGACAAGGACTATGTACAACATAAAATATTTCTGTAAATACACACTGCAGTGCATTGCATTGTTGTCTTGTATTACCGACTTGTCTTTGCCATTCTAACAGCATTATAACTGTAAGGTGGCTATACAATGCACACAAAGTATTCAACCCCCCTTTGACTTTTTCATATATCTTATTTTACATTAAATCCCAGTTAACTACACTTTTTTGACACATATTAACATAAACTAATGTCAAAGTAAAACAAATTGATAAGCACAAATATATAAAAATATTAAACCTCAAGTATCAATGTATTTTGGCATTTATTTTACCCTCTACCATAAAAAGCCACTATGGTCTGCTGTACAGAAGCACCCCCATGAAGTGCCACCATGCCGATGGTCCTTTCAGATACATAATATAAAATTATCTGTCACACCTTGATTACACAGGTTGTTTTCATTCAAAGTGTGCATATAAGGTGTGTCATTAACAGGGTGAATGTGTTTGTTTCATGAATTATTTTTTAATTGAATCTAATTTTGATTAGTTGTAGAGATTTGTTTTCACTTTGACACAAGAGATTGCTGTGAGTCAATGTTGAAACAGGACAAAGTCAAATGGGGGGTGAATACTCTAGACAGGCACTCTGTATCACTCATTAAGTGCAAATAATGCTCCTTATATAGTATGTTATTGAAAAACAGTGGTTAAAAATGCACACAAAAATCGTGGAAGATGAAAGATATGAACTGATTTTCATGGACCTGTATTTCAAAAGACTTGAAAAATACATTCTATTGTTCCTTTCATCATTCAAATCAAGTCCAATTATTTTGCTCATGGTCAGAATGGAACATTTGTATGTTTGTTATCATCACAGTGTTCTTAAAGCAACCTTCATTTACACACAAACCCAGCAATATTTGTCACATTTGTACTGAAGACTCTTGGGGGAAAAAAGGGGACCAAAGCAAAAATTAGTATGTATGTGGAGTAAAGTTCTGCTCAATGACAAATGTTGACAAGCCAAAATAAATAGCTCACATCACTAGTTGATGTAGTGGATATCAGTATGACACTGTTGGTATGCATAACAGATGTTTCTCTGGGCAGTCACCAGAAGTTGCATGCATCTTGAATGCACTGAAGATGCTTTATGATAAGCAAAACACACGAGTCCAGCTCTCACTTGGATTAAGTCCAAAGTCCAACACCATTGTCCTGTTAATCTCGATGAGCCTTGGGGGGATCTCCTGCTTTACTTTCCCTGCAAGAATAACAGAATGTTATTACTACAAAAAAAAGTTTAAGTATGATAAAACCTCTAGAATGTTATATACATATTTTACCCCACCACCATATAGGGCTGCACGATATTGTACGAGGAAAATATCTAATTGCGATTGCGATATTATTCACGATATTGGAGGGAATTATTGTTTTTGTATCATTATTCTCATTTTCATTTATAATTATTAACATTGAAATAAATTAAAATGATTATAGTGGGATTTTTGCGATTCTTTTCTTTATTCTGTAGGATACGATATGTAGGACGGGACATCTCTGCAGCACCACAATACTTAACTCAGAATGGTTTGACACATATTTTGCCATTAACAAATATTGCGCCACCTCTGCAATTTGGATATTGCACTAATTTCGATACAATTGCGATTAAATGTGCTGCCCTACAACCATCTGTGCTATGTTTGCATGTTGCAAGAGCTTCATTTGAGAGAACATACAGTAATTACACTATATCCATTCAAGTTTTTAACTATTGGCTGTCTCCCTTAACTATCAGATGCTCAATCAATCAGAAAAAAACATTTGGCATTAGATCCAAAAACTAGCTTTTGCCATTATGGTGGCTATCCTAACTGAAGTTTTAGAGCACCAGACAGTGTGAGGAGGATAATCTACCTGTTTGAAGCGACATGGATGCTCGGAAACCTACCATCCACTGAGGTGAGGTGCTGTATCAGGTGTGCCTCCGTTCTGTCCAGTCCCTGAACATAAACACCAACAGACGGAGATAAAGCCAACGTGACTGGCACTAGTTTACCAAGTGATATAGAGATAAGGTCGAAGAAAACTCACCTTGTCGATAATACATATCGTTGACTGTATTCCCGTATACTTTCCATGCAAAGTGAATTGCGACAAGACTAAAAATTAACCAGCTGAGTAAGATTTTGAATATGGAGACTCTCATATCGTTGGCGAGCCAGTCGTCAACAAATTCGGATAGGAACGACAAGCAGCTGTCAGCGATGCGGGAAAAAAACTCAAAATCCCACGGTTCCTCCATAGTGTCTGGTTATTCAGCTTGTGTGGAATAAATATGGTGAACTCTTCATCCGATTGATACTTTAAAAAAACGTCGCTTTGGCTAGGTAACGTTAGCACATGACATCCTGGTCGCCATCTCTACCATTAGCGAATTTGCGTTTCCTAGGATGGCGAAGCCATCGGGAAGGTATGGCCGGCCCTACTCTCCCTCTGATTGGCTAGTACGATAGCTAGCTAGTCCTCGTTCCCTTCGTTGGTTGGGTTGGTTAGGTCAGGTTTAGGCAAGACCCGTGGGATTGGTTAGGGTTAGGATAGGGTAAGCCAATAAGAGGCAGAGTAAGGCAGAGTAGGGCGGGGCATGCCTTGGCCATCCTAGGCATGGATGTGATCCAAGGGGGGAAAAAACTCAGCTACCGAGTTTGATGCGGTTTGTTGTTGACGTCGCGCAGCCCTAGCTCGCCACGATAAACGTCCTAATAAATAGTGTTATCTTATATGTTTTTCTTTTATTGAACAACATATTACATTATTAATATACTAAAGTATCTATGTGTCAATACATCCCACTATTGAGTATTTCAGTTTTGCAACTGAAAACGTAGCTATGCTAGTAATACCCTATTTTATACAGTCTATAAAAATGGTAAACTGGTTAGCTAACTTAGCTTGTACCCCCCATTTGTAAACTCAGCAATCCCATAGTGTTCTCTACGCAAACCCCAGAAAAACATTTTATCGACCTGGACATACAGGGAACCTCTGTCAGACGACCAAAATACCACTGAAGATACAAGTTGCTGCTGGATAACAGGTAAACAAATAACGTATTTGATTTTATCCCTAAGATTTTTGTAGGGAACGCTATGAGGCCACAGAGTAACGTTAGCGTACGGGGCGCTAAGGACACAAATGTGGCTAAACAGCTCCTGGCTACGTTAGCTGGCTAGCTAGTTACACATCAACATGTCTTCGAAAGGGACGTAGCTACATGTTTACTAGTGACTCCCATTGCTCACATCGGACAGTCAGTGACAACGGTATTCCAAAAACACGTTAACGTACCCAGCACAATTTTACGTTACGGTCTTACGCAGTGGGGCGGGGCTAGCTTCGTCACTGAGCAGTCCGATTGGTTAGTTTAGCATGTCATCAGAGATTCCGGATGTCTGCTGTCGTATCAGGGAAAATTTGTTTTCTGCTTCTCATTCTTGACAGTTGCCGGGCTGCTGATGAAAGTTGATGTAGCGAATTAGATATTCAACCCGACATTTTGACGGTACAAAAACGTAAGTTTTATTCTTTGTCTTTTACCGTATAATTTTAGCTGGCCACGATTGCTTGCATTTTCACTGTTAAGCCAAGGCCATGAAATTGATCTGTGTGTGTCGCTTGCTAGCAGGCAATGTTAGCCATGTAACTACAGCCAGCGTTTACTGAGTTGCATCGGAATTCACTGTCAAGTATTCATCATAATGAAAAAGTAAGCTTTCTTGACGGTGAGCAGGTTAGCAGAAAAACTTATATTAGCTTTACAAGTAAGTTAAACAAACGTTAGTTCCAGTTCTGGCGGTCAATAACAGTTCGTCTCTCCGTCCAACCGACTGCCGTCTATCTGCAGTGTAACATTAGCCAGGCTGCTGGAAGTTGCGGTCAGAGTTAAATTCCAGAGTCTGTTTTGTATCTTGAAGTTGTGATTTTCTGTAACCAGTTTTCCTGTGTAATCATGTGATCTGACCATTGCGCCAGTGCTCCTATTCATAAGAGATTGAAATGCATGCAAGGTTCAGCTACAACTACTGAAATACATTAGTTATGAAGCTGTTTATTCTGAATTGTTTGGTTGTAGTATGTTCTTTATTACATCTCCAGTGACTGGGATGGTATCATGGAGAGAGACAATCATCAAGAAGGAGAGGCACAGGGAGTAAAGATTTGTGATCCACCCTGTGAGAGCAATCCACCTGGTAAATTAGGAAATCTTTTATTAAAGCTATTCACATTTTTAGCTCACATTTCCTAATTTTTATCATTAATTTCATAATTTAATTGTTTTCATTTTAGCTGAAACTTTGGCGACTTCTCTTTCCCTATTGGGGAATCACATGTTTCCTGATCCAGTGGAGAGTAAGGACAGTAACGTTACCACTGTTAACAAAGAGGAGCCTCCGGATTCACTCCTGTCAGATGTTACTGCAGAGGAGAAGAGTCTGGATGCAGAGCCCCATTCTGACCACGTAACAAAGCTACAGACTGAGGAGACAGACAACTCTGAGTGTCAGAACAATGTGTCCACCCAGCCGCCTGACCGAGGAACCGAGGATGCTGCAGCTGACAATGACCAGAGCGACTCTGGGGAGTTTGTCGTTACAATGTTGGCCAAGGCCAAGCTGGAGGAGCAAGGAATAGGTGTGAAGGGAAGGTCATCTCCCTTGTTGGAGGCAGGCACCCAGGAATATCCTGCTTTTATGTCTCATCGTGATGAGGATGTGACAGCTGACAGCTGGCGGCAGCACAGGAAGCATGTTTTTGTGCTGAGTGAAGCAGGTAAACCCATCTATTCCCGATACGGCAGTGAAGAGGCTCTTTCATCTACAATGGGAGTCATGATGGCGCTGGTTTCCTTTGTTCAAAGTGGAGATAATATCATTCGCTCAGTCTATTCAGGTGAGAACATTTTCACATAACTTTTGTAACTTTTTGTATTGTAAATGTAATTTTCTATTTACAAAATAAGAGCAAGTGTAGACATTTTGGAGGATTGTGTGTTGGAGCGGACACTTTAGCTTTGTTTAGAGGGCAAGTTAATTATTACCAATTGACAAAAAGTGCTGCACCATTGAGAAATACAATGAGCAAAGAGAGGTTAATGCATTTACAGAATTATTTTACATTTACTTTGTATTAATTTGAAGTACAACATTTTATTTTGAAAAATGCACTAATTTCCATGTCCACAGCATGTCTGAAATTTTTTAGTGCAGAGCTGTTGATCAATGGGGGCATTGTTAGTAGACATTCACCGTTACTTTCAGTATTGTCCTTTAATATTTGCTGTCTTTTCTTCCATCCGTCAGAGGAGCACACCGTGGTGTTCTTACAGAAAGGGCCCCTAGTGCTGGTGTGCGTCTCTAGCAGTCGGCAGACTGAGCAGCAGCTGTGTGGAGAGCTCCTCTATGTGTACTATCAGATCATCAGCATGCTCACCCAGGCCAGCATATCCCGCATCTTTGAACACAAGAAAAACTACGACCTGAGGAGACTCCTGGCTGGCTCAGAGAAGATCCTGGACGGTCTTCTCAACCTGGTGGATTCTGACCCCAGCTTCCTGCTTGCAGCAGTACACTGCTTGCCTTTAGCCTCCTCTCTCAGGGACAATCTCAGCCAGATCCTGCAGAAAGCGATCACCCCCAATCTGGTTTTCTCCATCCTCATTGCCAAGAACCAGCTGCTCACCATCGTCCAAGAAAAGACAGTCATCGAGGACACCAGGCTGGAGCCCGCTGACATTCATCTCCTGCTCAACCTCATCGGAGCCTCCTCTGCCTTTCAGGCTGGGGAGATCTGGACTCCCATCTGCCTTCCCCTCTTTAATCCTGACTGTTACTTTTATGCATACATTTCTTACCTGGACCCTCCAGAATGCACTGTTTGCTTGCTGCTGCTCTCGACAGACAAGGAGGCTTTCTACGCTGTAGCTGAGTGCAAAAGGAAGATAGAGGAGGCCATGATGGCGCAGAACTCCCTGAGCCTCATTGACAAAGTCCATTCGTACAGCGTGAGCCAGGTGGGCGTCTCAGACCTCAGACACTTCATGTACAAGCCCTTTGATGTGCCAGACAACTACCGCCAGCTCACTCAGTTCACCAGGTGTGTGTGTGTGTGTGTTTGTGTTTCTGTCATGATCTATGCAACTACAGGATGAGACAATCAATGTTTTATACAAAGGCCATGGCTTGTGCACAATGTGTATACCTTGTATACGAGGAAGTGTGAAACCATTTCCTCTAAGAAAAAAAAAAATACAGCTTAGAGTGGTAGATGTTTACAAATTAAAGTTTCCTGTTCAGAATATGAGGGTTTTTGAAATGAGCTTCCAGTTAAAAGGATGCAGAAAAATAAAAATGGTAAGAAATTAAAATTGTCTTCCACTAATCCTGCCAATTCACTTCACTTATCTTGTAATGAGCTGAACTGAAAGCATTAGGTGTTTTATTGCATACGCCGTACAAATAATTACAGCTCTACACTTTAAAAAATAAAAATACTTTTATTCACATAGCACTGTTCAGAATAAGGTTACAACGTGCAGAAATACTGCTTTGTTAGGCTGTGCAACTTTGTCTCATCAATATAAAAAATCTATAGTTTTAATGATGGGGGAAATTTAGCACCATCGCCCTTATGATTTTGTATATCACTATCTTTCGTTTATGTGAAACCTTTGTATGCCTTTTTTGTTTGTACCCTTACAATTTGTTGCAACATGTAGCCCAGAGATGGAGGCCCCGTACGGCAGCGAAGAGGAGAAAATGAGACTGCTGGACCTTTATCGTTATATGCACAGCCGCATCCACAGCACTTCACGACCCCTCAAGCTCATCTACCACGTCGCTGAGAGGGAAACTCTGCTAGCCTGGGTATGTTGCTATGTTACTGATACATTATCACTGTCACCAGATACAACATCTGAATACTGTCTTTGCGTGTCTTCAGTTGTCTTTGACACAAGGGTGTCTGACTATATTTCATGGATTTTTAAAGGAAACTTTTTTTTTTTTTTTTTTTTTTTTAAATGTTTGTTTGGTTTCTTGCGGAGAGTTAGAGAATATCAATGTCACACTCCTTATCTGTCCATTCAATATGAAGCTGGAGACAGTTGGCTTAGCTTGGAGACCGGAAACCAGGGGGAACAGCTCGCTGTTGTGGTTTTACTGAGGGTTATGTGCTGGACTATTTCTCGGCTGCTAACGGTGATATATATACCTAACCTGTTAATTAGTGCGCTTTAGAAGGGCTGGTATGTGGATTTGGTTACCCTTGGACAGAACCATGCTAGCAGCTTCCCCGTTTCCATTCTTTATGCTAAACTAAGTTAGCTGGCTGCTGGCTGTAGCTTCATATTTAATTAACCGATATTAAAGTATCAATCTCGTCATGTAACTCTCTCATCTAACTCTCAGTAAGAAAGTGAAAAAGAGTATTTCCCAAAATGTCAAACTATTCTTATAGTCATGCGGACAGAGACTGATTGTTTCCGGTTCCTTAAAAAAACGCACCTAAAATGTCAATTCTTCTTCTCTGCTGTAGGTCACAAGTAAATTTGAGCTGTATACCTGCTTCAGTCCCCTGGTGACAAAGGCCTGTGCTATTACTGCTATCACTAAGCTTCTAAGGTGGATTAAAAAGGAGGAGGACCGTCTCTTCATCAGATACCCCCCAAAGTATTCAACCACACCAAACCCCAGCAAGAGCTCTCGAGGTGGGAAATCTGACCAGCAAGACTCCACAGACAACGGCGTCTTATCCCTTCTATAGGACTCTCTTAGTGCTACAATAGTTGCTCCGCCTCATTCAACAATAGTTTGTACACTGGTTCCAAGATATTTTTTTGAACCCTTTTGACACTTGTTGGACTGACATTGACTACTGGAATTAAACACTACAAACGTTTTACAGTATTTAAGAAGGAATGAACTTTTTTAAAACTGTTATTATTTCTTTACCTTAACAAGAAAGCATGTCATTACATCACTGCTTTCAATCAGAAACAGTCAGGGCAAAACAGCATTAATAAGTTTTAAATTGAACTGTGGTAGAAAATAATTGCAATGATATTTAAATGTTTTTATAATGTTTCATTACTGCAACAAGAGAGAAAATTTCATCACGGACAGTGAATGTATCACACAAATGACTTTTTCATCGCAGTTAAGTTGAGGAGTGAAATTAATTTAAGCTACCTTTCTCAGACTAGTTCTTAGATATAGATTTCTTGTATGAATCAAAAACATCTCAATGTCACAAAACAGGATATGCAAGTATATTTTGTTTTTGGGCTCAACATAAACTGGAATAACTGAAACTGCCAGAACAGGGATGGGCCACCATGTGTCATACACGGTCATGAACTGGCAAATTTCCCTCTATGGATTTGGTCGCACATCCCTGTGACAGAACTTGAAAACATCGTATTGTTGTGTATCCCACCAATGTTTCTATTTATCAGATTTCAATTATGTTACATTTTGTGCAGAAAACAAGTAGGAAATCCCAGCCTGTTACACACTTCACTTGATCATTGTCATTGTTAGTGTTTTCATTGTCGTCTAGTTAGGCCAAGAAGATGCCACTGAGCTCACGCAGTGTTTATCTGCAGATACTTCTAGTACTTTATCAGTCGACACTTAATGTAGTGACTTCAGACGACTTATCTTTTTGGATAATAGTTTTGTAAAGATGGTCTATAAACACTAGCCTCATCCTTGTGTCCTTTGAGGAATTTCCTGTCAATTCAAGTCTCAAGAGTATGTTTATAGTAGTATAAAATAAATCCCAGTTTGCACAAATCCACATTTGTCCTGATTAAGTAGAGATCTTATGAATAAGCTTCATTTATTATCTACCAGAAAATTACAAATTAACATTACAGCAAGTAATGCTTGATTTTGTGGCTTTGGTATTTCTGTAATGATTTTCTGAGTTTCTTGGACCATTTCATTTGGTACTAATTCTAGGAATAACGGACAGTTGGTTGACCTCCAGTTAATTGCTCGTGTAACGTTAAGTTGCATAGCAGGTGAGCTGAACTATGGGAAATCTGTCTACAGGCGAGCATTTAGCTGAACAAATACGAAGAATAGTTTCCAATAGTAAATTAATGACTATTTACTTGAGTTTCTTTCAAGGAATTATACTATAATTAGTACAATATTACATGGATGTTCATCCAAGAACATAACGAATTAGGGGAACTCAAGCATTACCAACATTTAATTGATATTTCTACTGTCAGTGAATTTATTATTTAGTTATTCTGTGTACAACCTCAGTGGCTCGGTGTGACCTTAAGGCCAGCCCTCACCTAACAGATTAGTGTCAAATGTCAGGGTAATCCTGTTTAGAGTACACTGTGACTAATACATTGTGGACACTTGGTAAATATTGTTTTATTTTTTTCCAGTAACTCCCTCACTCACTACACATGTATATTCAGAGGAACTTTCAGTGACGTTTTTCCTCGGCTACACTTTGCCATTGAAATAGGTCAGGTAGTTGAAAGTGTGCACGTCCAACCCGTTGGGTACCGGACTAATACATAACAAAAACTCAAACTTGATCTTCAAGGTCTTTGTCGGGCGATGACTTTGAAGACATTCCACAAAACGTTGCATCATTAAATTCTTCGAAGCTTGCAACACTTAGTTTGCAGACTACCTCTCCTTTTCTTAGAAATGTGGAGGAGCAAGACCCTGATGTGGGACACTGAGAAGGCCACTTTCACGTCAAACCTTTACGTTATCTTCTCTTCTTAGATCCTTCCTTGAAATGAGACCTTGACCTAAAGGAGGGGAACTCCAATAATACAACTTACTGCGTTTTGCAGGTGAAACAAGGTTAATGGATGACATACACATGCAGTTGTTTCAAACAGCATTTATTCTTGTGTGAGAAAATATTGTCTCAGGGAGATTATAGATCTTGCAGTACATTTCAAATGACAAGATCAAAAATCTCCTGTGCCACCCAAGAAAAAGGAAAAAAAAACAACTCTTGAAGACTCGTGCGGTCACTGCTGCCTGCAGTGCACAGGTCTTATGCCACCTCACTTCTAGAGAATATATTCTGACATGTTGGTGAATACCATCACTATTACAAAGACCTACTTAGCATCATACATAAATCTTTTCATATTTTTACTTTTTAAATAACACTCTTGACTGCCACAAATTATAAATTAAAATCTAAATTTGATTTTTGCATTCCTTAAATTACTTCATGTAAGCCAATATAAACATACATTTACATATTTACAAAACTATACACATGCACCTTTACTACACTGAAGTTGTATTCATATATGTATATACTGTACACACACACACACTTTTGCCACATGTATGGCTCCAGGAGTCACCGATCCTAAAGTTTTTTTTTTTTTTTTAACAGACCGATTGTGCTTTTCAAGTAATTTTAGCCAGATTTGCAAACAAATTGCAAGTTCTTCAGTGAGTGATCGTAGTAGATTTTGTCACAACTACAAAATAATCAGCTTCACATCTGTAGTGGCTTCACATCTCACTAACCAAGTAGCTGCACCGGGTACTCCAACATTCTAATATCATAATACAGTTTCACAATATGGAAAAATAAGTAAAGACCTCTAAAGTCCCACCTACAACACATCATAGCTGGACTAAAAGTCCAAGAATGTTTGCATTGGCAGCCAGTATCAGTATTTCTATTCATTTCAAATTGTTTTTTTTCTTGTATCTACTGAGCAATTCTCAGAATTGTTGAATGAATGGTGTACACACCCAAAACATATTGTAGGAGTCAAATGTAGAACAAGTTATGGTCCACCGTGGGTTTAGCTTTAAATTTAATGTCAATGCTAGCTTGAGCAGGTTTGATGTACTCATTTTTTGTGTATATACACACACACACACACACACACACACACACACACACACACACACACACACACACACACACACACACACACACACACACACACACACACACACACACAACTTAAAATTAGAAATTTTAAATTTTCTTCCAAAGCCAAACTTCTGTGGAGTCCAGATATGACGTGGACATAAAGTGTGACTTTAACACTTCATTAAACACAGTGACATTTCAATGGCAAATACTATCTAAATATGTTTTGAATCAAGACGATCCCTTTGACGATTTAATATTTACACGTTTCTCACCTAAGTCTTGACTCACTTTGGCCTAAAATAAAAACTTTATATGAACACATCGCAACAGTGGTTGTGTAAAATCTTTTACAAAAATTACATGAATAAATGAACAAATCCATCTAGGAAAAGGTCTTCAAGCACTTTTTCTCTCCATTTTATAAATCAGAGCAACAGTTTTAAGCAGAAAACCTAATCTCACCAACTGTTGGAGCAGTGATGAAGCTTCTATACATATAACCATCTGTTTAAGATGATAAAATCTTGAAACTAAAAGTTTATATAAAATTGGAGGGAGTGAAGTTTAGATTTCCTCTCACGTGGTTTAAATGTACCATAGCCCGGTCGTATGCAGTGTGTACAGACTTGCGAACACTGGGTTTCTTGCCTTCCATTAAGCGCAGTTTGTCTACCGTGTCATCCATCCCCATCGGCAGCAGTTTGTTCCGAGGGAGCCACTGCCTGAAAAACAACACGCACAAATTTTCCAAGTGACCAAGACTGCGCCTGATTGTTTTAAAATTCAGCATGAGGTTTAGCCTGCCTGTCTGAATCTTACCAAGTTCTTTTGGTGTCAAAGAAGAGAACTAAGAAGAGCTTTTCGCCTTCTTCCGTTTCTCTCCATTCGCCCAGTTTGAGCACCTCCACGGGAGGCACTGGAATGGGGATGCCGTTGTGAAGAAGCCCTTCCTGGGGCATGTCTGGGTCAACAATCTGTAACAATAAAGTATGTCAGTTAAAGTTAACTGAATTGTCATGCCCTTCTAGGGGATGCAATGAGGCCTTTTTCTTTATGGCAGCTCTGAGACTTAGTATAAACGCCATAAACGGCAAGATCAAATACATCCTTACCATTGCTGGGTATGATGGATATCCTCTGCATTTGGCCCAAACTAGGTCCAGAGGTCCAAGCTCAGTCTCCCTATCTAAAGACAGAAGTGTAGACTGTCCTGTGAACAGGATATTTCAATACATCCAATTAATTTGTATTCAGGACACCTCTTGAGCCCAAACTGAAAATTGAATGCAACTGTATTGCTCAGAAAAAGTTGTGTGCAGAATCTTACATTACTTATGCAATAAACCCACACACACTGAGGCATTTCACTGTATTTTGATTGCCTTCTCAGTATACACACCAGCCCCACAGATGTCTCCATTCTCACTGCTAGGAACTTTTGCCAATGCAGGTTTACCACGACTTCGTTTGGGTGGGGAGACACTACGGATAGAAACAAACAAAGAAGAGAGAAAAGCGAGAGTTAAAGTACAATTTATGGGGAGACCATAGCTACAGTTCAATTGCTAAGAATTTCAAAGACAATGGGCCTCATGGAAGAACATTTTCAGAGTGTTACGCTAAACGTCTTACTTTTTTCTTTAAAGCTTGTACAAAGTTCAAGTTGGATTCACCAAACTCTCTAGGCTGCACAAACTTGTCGTAAATAGCAGCTTGTTTCCGCCTGATCGATGCCACCTGTTCATGACAAGGTGTGCAGAATTTTCTTTATTAGCATAACTAACACCCCTAAAATGTCCATTTAAGGCTACCTGTTCCACTGTGTTTGGAAGTCTCATTTACAAATGTATGTTAGCAAAAAACCACACAGCTTTAAATCCTGCTGTTGGAAATCAGTTTAGCAGTGTCAGTAATGTATTAGAGGTCCCTTAAAATGCTTGTACATGCTACTTAAGAACAAATCTGTTCGTACAAGCAGTTCTTGCTTGAGGCCCATTGCCTCTGTAACTCCTTACTCACGTTAACTTTTGGTCGTCGTCATCATGGTTTGCAGAGGTGTGCTTTCCATTTGTCAGGCCTAGCGAAAACACAAATGAATGAGGACATATATATGAATATGGACTTTCTAAAATCTCTCTGTCATGTATTGATTTATTTTGTGCTTACCTCCTTCTCTGGGTGGTGGAGGGAGTTTCTCTCCTTCACTTTCGGAGCTGGGGCCTCTGGACCTCAGGTGGTGTGAGGAAGGAGAGGGGGGTGTAGGGGAAGCGTTTGGAGTGGGAGGTAAGGTGATGATGTTGGTCACACTGGGTGAATTTGGGCTGGCAGGGGTGCTGTCCAAACCGTTTGTTTTACCCTCAGCCGTTTTACCGTTCTGTTGCGGTGGGGACTTGTTTTTTACTGTCCTCGCGCCATTCTTAGCTTTCTTAAACAGAACAGATGTACGACGACCAACTCCAACCAAAGGCAGAGTCGGGGGTGTTCCCAGCGGAGTAACCTCGTGAACAGCCTCCGATTGTGAAGATGGTGTTTCACCAACTTCAGCCTCATCTTCACCTTGGCTTTTGCTTCCACTGCGGGATGACCTCTGGCGCTTGTAGGAGCGCCCGGGAGACCTTCGCCCTCCAGGTACGATGCCCAGGACAGGAGGTTCGAGGGGAGCATCTCCTGGCAGTGGCGAAGAAACTGGGCCGGTGAGTTCCAGCACAGGTGGAGAGTCATCTGGATCAAAGAGACATTTATTTAAGGATCATAAATACAGCTGAAACGATTAGTCAATAATTGTTATAAGTCATTTATAAACTCAAATCTGGAAACATTCCCTAGGTGCAGCTTCTCCAATATGAGAATTTTTTATGCGTTTCTATGTTTTCCACCATTTTAACAATGAATATCTTTGGGTTTTTAACTGATGATCTGACAAAACAGGACATTTGGAGATGTCACATTGGACTTTGGAAAATTATAATTGGTAATTTTTCACAATTTGACATGGACTAGAAAAAATCATTAATCGTAAAAAAAACCTGGCAGATGAATCGATAATGAAATTATTCATTAGTTGCAGCTCTATAAATACATAAATAATGTATTAACAGTGCAATTACTGCCAATTAGTAGTACTGCCAATACATTAAATTAGTAGTGGCCAAATGGAATAAAATATATTAAAGGACAAATATTCTTTACCTGTCCCAGAGTTTGACACTGCTGTCAAAGGTCCATTATCAACGTTTGTCTTCTTTTTCTTTTCCTTCTCGTCCTCCTCCTCCTCCTCCTCCTCCTCTTTTCCTTCGTCCTCCTTGTCATTACCATTCACAGACTGAGAGTTTTGCTGCTGCTGGTTCATCTTCTGTCTGAGAGTGTTGATCTCTCGGCGCAGCAGCCTAATGCGTTTGGTTCGACCGCCACTGGTGCGCATGGATGCAACCATGTCCAGTTTGTCCAGTAAGGCCTTTAGCTGTTCGTCTGTGGTTAAGTGCAGTCTGTTCTCGGGGTCCAAAACCGAGTCGACTATAGAGAGTATAAGAAGAGAAAACAAAAAGGAGGAAAAAAAGGCATATGAACAGATGAGGCATGATGTTTATGTTCACAAAGAAATAGCTAGTTCCCATTCTCAACTCACCGTCTTCCCACGTACAGTTGTAGAAGCCATGTTTGTTCGGAGACTCTGGGAGATGCATGCCGGTGCTGGGGTCCAGGCCGATGCTCTGAGACTGCCTGTGGGCGTGGCGGAGAACGGCTCCACCCACCTCCCGGAGTTGTAAGGCTGTCTTGTGAAACATGGTGTCCTTGGAGTTGTATTTGAGGCAGTTGGAGATCATTAGGTTAAAGTCCTTCTCTAGGTCCGCGATGGAGCAGTAGGCATGTCCCTCCAGTTTGGTACACATGGTGGAGAAGTCCATGGGTTGGGAAATAAACTCTAGATAATCTGGGACCTCGGTGAATCATGAAAATAAGACTGTTAGCTGAGTCAAAGCCAAAGCAAATATGCTGCTTGATATAAAATGTATATTTAAGCAGATTGTTTTCTAACTGCACCAACCTCTGATAGATTGACAGGCTGAAAGAAGATTTTTGCTGTGTCCTTCTCCTGCAGTTGGTCCAAGGTGGATCGCAGAAGCACCAACGCAGGGGTCAACTTCAACTCAAGAGCAGCCTGCTGAATTTTCATCTGAGGTATGATGGCGTAAACACAGGGAAGAGGAGCGGAATACAAGGTCACTCTACAGGGTTCAAAATTAATAACAAATGCTGAATAGAACAGAGATTAAGGCTGCATCTAACAATTATTGTAATTATTGATTAATTTGCTTATTATTTTCTCTTAATTAATCGTTTATAAAATGTCAGAAAACACCCAATTTTTCAGAGCCCAAGTTATTTATATTGCTTGTTTTTTCCAATCAACAGTCTGCATTCCAAACATATTGATATCTATCATATATGACAAATCAGTAAGCAAATATTCACATTTTAAAGCTGGAACTTGGGCAATTATAATAATAATAATAATAATAATAATAATAATAATCTACTATCATGATTGTTGCAGACTAATCTCACAATTGGCTAATTACTTAAGTAATAGTTTCAGCTCTAAGAGATATGCTTATGAATGATAATACTGACGGGAGTCTTGTTAAAAAGTAGCCCAAACAATTATAGCTTGTCTCGCACTTCCTTTGTAACGCACCTGTTCTCTCTTTAGCCTCTCTCTCTTGCGGATGAGTTCCACCAAAAGCCTGGCTCTTTCCAGATCTTGCCTCAACTTTTGCCAGTATCGTAGCTCCTCTCTTGCAGCACACAGCTTCTCATCAGGCTCCCTCTGAACACAAAAGGTCAAAGGGATCAGACTTCCTTTCCTGTAGCTGTGTGTTGTGCGAGCAGTGTGGGAATATTCTGGCATTGAGACCCAAGTGTGCAGCAGGTTCCAGACTCTTATTGGTTAGTTTATTTAGTCCCCAAAATGACGGGGTTGTTTTGGTGTGAAAAATAGATTTTAATTCAATTTCCATACAATAAACATGTTTACTAAAATTAAATAATTCTTTTATTTAACCAAATCAACTACCATATGGGCATTATTGTTAAAATGTATGCTATCATAAAGATGCATTTAATCCCAACCACTAAATAAATCTAACAGTAAATCTTTTATCTACGTTTTATGGTTTAAATACCTTTAAATAGCTTGAGGCTTCCCCTGTCATCATAGTAAATGGGCAATAGATTAAAACGAATATCCATAACCTTTTACACGCCGTCACCCTCTGCAGCAGTAAAAAGCTACAGTAAAGAAGACAGAGCTGTGAAGGGTTGTGTGGAAGCCCGCCATCTATTTGAATCAGTCATTGTAAGTGTGATGTCTGGTCTTATGTTTTGATTACAGTGTATAAGAATACAAACCTGGCGTGAAGTGATTTGATTCCAGTAACTTGGCTGACTCTGTCTTAAGAGACCTTATTGGTTCTGTGAAGACCTGATATTCTTATTACTGTAAATGTAAATGTGCTGGTTTTAATAATTTAGGACGATCCACCACACAGATATGTTAACTAAGTGAAAATCAAATTTGGACACCAGCTTTAATAGTTAGTAATTATTTTTCATCAGATGATTTGTTTCTCATTTTTAGTTTAAACACACTCACTGGACATAATCTCTAGCCTCACCTGCTCTGCAGTCCTGTGGGCCTGTAGATGGGAATGCAGTCGGCGTATTAAAGGCATCCCATTTCTTGACTGTCGTTTCAGTAACCAGTAGTTATGAAGCCTCTGCATGAACTGATTCTTCCTCTGGACTTCCACTCCTGTGCAGATCTTGTTCAGCCTGTGGAAATGTAACAGTTGTACATTAAAGCCTGTGTGGTCATTAACACTGGTGGTCATAATAAAACCACTATAATCTACTATTATGATCTTATGGTAAGATCATTCAAAGTATTAATACATGTATAAAAGTCTCTTGATGCACTGGATCAAAACCTAATTAGATTAGAGTGTCTCCTATGGAACAAGAATATTAATAATCTCATGTAAGGCACTAGACACTACAGTCAATTAATAAGGCATGCTGGGTATGTTAATTTCAACAGTATGCAAATGTCACACCTGTGAGAGGGGATCTGAGGCACGAGCAGCACAGGCACAGTTGAGCGACGTGTTGACCCACCAGACCCCTTCGTATTCTTCTTCTTCTGGCCCTTGGTAGCCTTCTTGTTTGGTGGTGGTGGTGGAGGGCTTTGAGTGTAGGACCTTTGGCCCCGGTTACCCCTGCCCCCCACCAGTCTCCCTTCAACCGAATCGTCTCTAGACCCGTCCCGCCGAGACCCCACTGGAGAATGATGCTCACAGAAAGCAGTCTTCCTCACAGAAAAGGTGCTACCGTTGACGCCCGTCTCCCGGACTGGGTCTATCTTCATAAACAGTCCGGCCTTCTGGGCACAGGTGACATGAAAGGCCCTGTAACAGTTGGCTTTGTGGCACTGAATGGATGCACCTCTGCCTTTCTGCTTACACAGGTAGCAGGTGAGCTTCCAGCGAGCAGGAGGGATGTTCTTGACCCCCTCAACAGGCTCCAAAAACACTGTGTTGGCAAAGCACACCTCCGGGATCCATATGGCACAGACAACGTGGGCCCAGCGTCCATCACTTGTCTGTTTGAAGGCACCTCCTCGGTTGGGACAGAGCACACAGTCTACAGGGCGGGAGGGGGACTGCAGGCAGCAGCGACACAGCCACTGACCCTCAGGTACGTAGGGCACACCGTAACACTCCTGGTGGACGGCCAGATTGCAGATGTCACAGAAGAGGATGACATTACTGTTCAGACATTCGTCATCCAGGCAGACGCAGCAGAAAGCATCCTCGTCCACTGCACTTTGGGACAGAGCCTGGCTGCGGGACTCCAGGATGGATTCCCTCTCCAGGCGGTCGATCAGCAGCTCAAACGTGTCTGCAGATACGGAGGCATGGCCGTCAGACACTCTCTTTTGGTTAACCATCTCCAGCCAGGCCAGGTCCTCCTCGTCCATGTCGTACTCAGCCACACTGTCCTGTTCCTCCATTGATTTTTCTATGAAACGGTAGTACGCTGTTGGGAGAGCAGGCGCCTCTGAGGGGCAAACTGAACTCAGCACACGAAAGATGGGCTCAGGTAGAGGGATTTGGTGTGACGGTTGCTGGAGGGAATTAGTTGGTCCTGTGTGCTGCTGGGAGCCAGACCGTTGGTTCTGGTGAGACATATTTTTACCACTCCTTCTGCTTTTACTGTTTGAGGGTTTCCTCCACGATCTGGTTTTACTCTGGGTTTGTTCACTGTTCTCCTTGTTGCTGTTGCACTCAGCAATGTCCTGGGCCATCATCTCGTCCTCAGTAATAACTGGCAGAGGATCCGTGATGTTAATCCGATGGAGCCTTCCTTCTAGGTCCACTTCCACTATTTTCTGTGCCTGAGCATACGTCAAAGTCTCCCTGGATGGAGACAGCTGCAGTCTGTAGGGCGAGGGGGGCCGCAGCTGGCCTGACGATCCCCTGCCCCTTCCTCGACCTCTGCCTCGGCCCCTACCCATGTTGAGTCCGCTTACAACTGTCTCACATTCCCACCTCCTCAGCTTCCGCATGGGAGTTTACACCAGCTCCCTAACAGGTATAAAGTAAAAAAAAAAAAAAAGTTTTAATGCAGTTCTAAACGCTTTCAAATTTGTCTAATGATCTATTAAGATTTAAAGTAGCTGTTGTTTCTTCCTTATTATGTTGTATATGTTGTTTGTACTCTATACCATGTAACCATGGTCCAGAGTCATTAAAATCTGAATCAGATTTTACTGGGAAATAATTATTTTAATATCAGTTTATTATCACACCACCAGTCAAACCCACAGTAAATGTTAAATTATACATGAACATTGATTAATTGCTATTTCAATAAAAAATCTATTTAATGCCATGACAAATTTAAGAATACCACCATTTACCCACTAATTGACTGGTCAATATAAAGTCTAGTGTATATACAGCTATCCTGGGTGACCCACTGTAGGATTGTGGCTCCCAATGTGTGTTTGTGTGCGTACATTAATTTGGGCAACCCTCCCTATTATTACACGGCTGTTCGTTATTTTAATTTATCCCTTGCCTGTCAAAGCATATTTTCTTGATAAAAATCCCAAATAACAGTGGTTAAAATGTTATAAACAAAGAATTATTTAATATTGCTTTTATTCATAAACAATTCATAATTTGGTTACAAAATCTTCTTATTATCTTCTGCCCTCAGAGCTTGTTTTATATTCTATCAGTCTGCCTATGATGAATGTTGTGTTACCCTGATTTATCATACTCCTTACTGCTGCCAACATTAAGAGTGCTTTCTTATTTAGCATTTTTTGTAAGATGTGTTGTGTTAAATCCTGGACACAATAGTTACTCGGTAAATGGGGTCAACTCTGGTGCTGTTGTAATACAAACACAGCATGTTACCTCAAGTAGCCTACTCTTGCTGCACAAACAACTAACGTTATAGTAAGTTGTACTGCTTGCTGTATGCACCTCAGCTGTCTCTCCATTGGTCCAATCAGGAGTCTGTAACATTCCCACATTTCCCTCAGCCCAATCAAATGCCAGTATCCTCTATTTTTTTCCTTGTTGCTGTGCGTAGTTAGGTTGAACAGCGCTAAATACCAACCCGAGTATCTAACATCTGTCAGCCATTTTAAACGCACAACAGCAGAGACAACATTTGGATTGCAAGTTGATTAGCAGCCCAATTATACATGCCAAAAGCAGACGCACTGTATGCACCGTGCCTAAATGCATAAAGTACTTGCATGTAAACATTAGATCACGACACCGTAATATGCAACGTTTCGGTTACTGCTTTGTACTCCAGAGTCCAGACCCCTGCAAAAAGGTTGTCTCTCGCTGATGTGATAACGTTACTCGGTCGCACAGGACATACAGAAGTCGTGTAACAAAACAGCAGGTTTCCCAAGTAACGCTGAAAATGCGGACCATATCAGAGTGTTTTACCTTGTAAAATCGTCCCCTGCAGTGCGAGTGCCAAACAGAATAACTGCACCTAGCTAAATGTCAGCTAGTGACAGACTACAACCAAGGCGGACATGCTAGCCGTTAGCTTAGCTAGCCGGTAAATTCAGGAGCGACAGCGTCATCTTCAGCACTTTAGTTCTTCGCTGTGACTTCGGTCAAACACACAAATCGGACCCGGTTTCGTAGGTATGGTTTAAACCTTTCAAACGGTGCTGATTCAAAACTTAAGGGTAGCAAAATCCCGAAGATATCAAATTAATGTTTCCTGGATGAGGCTAAATATTCAGTCAAGATGGCTTGAAAAATACGCCCCTTTGGAAAAAAAAACATCTCAGCCAATTGTAGGTAGCCGCCTTACCTCGCGCGCAACGCGCATCGTTTTGTGATTGGTCAATACGATAAACCGAATTCATCGAATTCAATCTGGAGCTCATAAAAGAAAGAAGCGATGAGAAAAACAACTACATATTTATTGCGCGCCTTGGCCTCGTCTTCATTTCCCATATACCCCATATTCTACTTGTTATGCATCTGACATTTCTAGGGAAACATCGTAATTCAAACAATCCAATATCCAAATGTAATAACCACATAATAAAAAGACAATAATAATCAAACGCTCATGCACACAGTAGTTTATTAATTTACCTTTGCATACAGTGAAGTGCGGGATGTTAGAAATAGGCTACACAAGTGCCATTCACAACTGTTTAATCATATTGCCTGTAAATTCTGTAAAAGTTCAACATTTTCCTTGTAAATAGTAGTTTAACATAACAATCCAAACCCAAAGTCCCCTTACTAGTTTTAGAGAGCTTTCAACTGTACACACAGACGTCAACAGCATATTGAAGTTGCTCAGTTGTCATGGAGATGGATGGATCTGTTGACATGACATGCAAAGCTGTTGTGATTTAATTCACAGCACTTTGCTGAGGCAACGTCACTGGTCGATGATTGTGATTGGTTTAAAGAAATGCAAACTTTTTTTTCTCCTATTCCAGAATGCATTTGTGGTGTAGCCAGACTTGCGAGACTAGCCTGTGTATATTATAGCTCTATGTCTCTGTTGGTTTATCACTGCATGTGGGTGAAATGAGAGCCAGCTAAACATCACCCACTCAAGTCATGCAATATACACTTCATTATAAGCATAGAAAAAGCCTGAATGAAACCCTAAACTTAAACAGTGATAACACAAAAACAAGAAAGCTATCATGAAGCTAAATCACGCTTTTATCGGATTTATTTATATATTATCTATATATTACTCAATTTATACAGTAGTCTGCGTGATCTAGCTCAAATTGATGAGCTGATCACTGGCCGACTCAGTTATTTAGGTCACTACTTTCACCATAGGAGCTATAAAATGTCTGCTGAACACACACAGTGACTAATACAGTTCGCTATCTCACTATAGAAATAATTCCTGTTGCCTTGACGCTCAAATTGATTTACAACAAGCTATATCATGTTTCTTCAGCTGTTAACTGAGCACAGGCTTGCATTGTAACTTGCAGTTATAACAATTTATATTCTATAACAAACTCAGTTGGGAAATACTAAATTGCTTTATTATATTGTCATTAGCTCTGGCTCTCATTTTAATAGGTTCAGATGGTAATGGTAAAATACATATAAAAATGTATTCATTTGACTGAAGAAACTTGTTAACATGTCTGTCACTACGCTTGCCATGTTGTTTATATTAGAAAATCAAATCTAAGACACAAGTCCTGTCTCCCTGCTGACTTTAAAGATATATATATATATTATCTTTGCCCATTCCATAATAAAAGAATCTCTACTTATTCAACCCTTTCCTGAGCCTCCAACATCTTTCCAAGGCCATCTTCGCACTATATCACAAATAGTTTTTGTTTGGTGCTCTGCATGACTATGTTCACTCAATGTTCTTTCTCTCCGTTTTGCAACATTTTGATGAACCTACAGGGCCTCACAAAATCTTTAGCCGGTCTGTGGTCTAATTTTGTCTTTTTAAAGTGTTAACAAAAAGCATAGAGTTACAGCTTGTTAACCTGCTGAGCTTGCACACCCCCGAAAGAAATCTAATACCCACGTAACATTGATATTCACTGGCTAATATGATATTTATTTCACTGGTAGCAACACTTCTACTTAAAGAATGACTTTCTTTCTAAATAAACTTTATGTATAGCTCTCTGTAAGTGTAATATACAGTGAATGACAGCTATTTCCAGCTTCAGGGGGTTCAAATATTACATATATTTACATTACATGTGTTCACATGTAAGGCAAATATCATATCATCTATCATACTCAGCTTCACTATAAGTTTAATGTTATTGTTATTTAACAAGATCATGTTATTCATTCATATTGTTTAGATTTTAAGAAGTCAATTTTAGTATAAGTACCCACATTCTGTTCCACAGTGGAAGCTATATGTTCATACCTCATGCTGCTTCTTCCCACCCCTTAAAATTCTTCCACTTTCTCCACCCACAAAAATTTCGCTAGCTGTCTTAAGACATTTGAATCTGAAAAACTTCAGCTCACGCTGCATAACAGTCGAGCTCACTAGGGTCTGTCTGAAGTGTGTGCCAATCCAGCAGCCACATCTTGGTCTCTTGTCAGGTAGTATGGACATCCATCATATCTGCTCTCCTCAGTGATTGTCTCTGGCACTATTAAATGTGTTGATTTAATTGATCTTTGCATTTGTATCAAGAAAGGTGTATTTGAGTTTATCAATGTGATTCATCTGATGCACAACCAACCACTAAGTGTCTCTTCTTTTTTTTTAAACAACTTGTAGGATGCAAATCAGGATAATCAGGATGCTGTTTGGCTCTTTTGTATTGTCTGTTGGAGTTTTCCTGAACATTGGAGTGTGCACTGCAGGTAAGGAACTATGTTTTTTGTTTTTTTATCACAGGTTTGTACTTTGCAGAAATAATACTGATACATCAAATCAGTATAGCAGATTTAACCAGGCTTGTTAGATAACACTATTTCATTTTAAACCTCAAACCATGTTGAAAGTAACTGAGTGTGCATTGAAGTTGGTCTGATTGACAACGTTAGAGAATGTAGCGTTTTCACTTCACACCGATATTCCAATGTTTGACCCGGTCACTGCATTTGTAATTCAGTGTGGTGGCAGCTTGCTTTTTTTCTCTGCCAGATTCTTCATGTTTTCACTGCTGGATTTGGTATAAATTTCCCAGGCTTGACAGGGCGTAAATACATAAACAGTTGGGATCAATATCAAAGTGTAGCGCCACATCCTGTCCAACTCTTGTAGAAAAACAGAAAGGGAAGCAAGCCAGTTGACACTCTCACAAAAAACGGTAATAAATCAACTCTATGGAGCAAACAAAGGCCTTGTGTCTTAGAGTGCCCAAAAAGTCTTGAAGAGCGTGTATACGTGTCATCTTTTGAAAAGGAGGATCTGATGGTTGTCAGGATCACCCTGCGGTGATGGATCCCCAAGGCCTTGGCCTGAATCAAGGCTTTTGATACTCTTTGACTTCCCTCCCATCTCACAGTGCCACGGCATTGAGACTCTTTGAATTAAAACACTGCTCTAAATAGATTGTGGTGTGCAAACCGATTTCAAGTAGGAGAGGAGAGTGGCCAGATCTCTAGGATACCGGAAACAAGTTATGACTAGAAGGTTAATACAGGCGCCCCAAAGTTCATCTCAGTCATCTCTGCATGTCAGAGTAAAGTCTGAAAATGGCCAATGCACAAAGGGTTCTTTGATTCTGCCAAATGTAGCTGTGAAAAACTTGTCAGTCAAAATAAACCTGTAGTTGCTCCCTACTCTAATGTATCCCTATTATTTTTTCCCCTTATACCTTTCCTAATTTTTCATAGTCAAGAAAAATGGGCACTTATATATCCAAAACAGTGGTTCCCAAAGTGTGTACCAAGGCAGCCTGGGCTGGCTTAAGGATGGGCCACAGGAGCCATAAGATTTGTTTATTCTCCTTTATTATTGTATATTTTAATAACTTTCCACCACATAATAAAGAACAAAGCAACATTTACATCACCTACATTAGATTTCCAAGCATATCAAAACAGAACAACTAAGCAAAAAAATCATATTAACAAGACTAAGAGTCTACAGCTACACTATCTGATTTATAAGGCTGTATGTAGGAACAGCCTTTAGCTTTGAGCTAAATGCTTAAGTCAGAAAAGTCAAGAGATCACCCAAGTAAGTAGGATTTATCCTCTGGGAACCATGAATGTCTGTACATAATGCTGTGCCAATCCATCTAGTAGATGTTGAGATATTTAATTGGATAAGTGAAACTAGGGTTAGGGTTAGAGCTGCTGGCGCTAGATGAAAAGTCAGAGGATCAACAAAGTCACTATGATTTATCCTCTTGAACCATGAATGACAAATCTTCATCTTAATCCAACAAAAAATTGAGTGGCTGACCATCAGACTAACATTGCTATCCTAGAGGCAAGCATGGCTAAAAACAGTTGCTCTGTTACTTTGTTGTATTCCAGAGGTTCACAACCTTGTGAACCCTGAAATTGAACCAATACTTGTGACCCCTCATCACAGGTTTTCGCCTTAGTGTGGACATTAGCTGTGTGCAGTTCAACCAAAGAGTGATAATTTAAAGGATTTTTAGAGGCCTGAAGAGGTAAAAATATCCAGTATTTCCAATGAAAACATTTTTCTTTCTTATCCCGTTACTCATTTGATGACCACTCAGATTTATCATAAGACCCTTTGCGGAGGTCCCGGCCCCCAGGTTGAGAACCACTGATTTATTCCCCCTCATATCTTCATAACTTCCTAGTTTACATAAACATGATGAACGGTGCTTGTTTCTAAAAGTTATTGTACTAATGTGTTCTTTACTTTTCCGCCTCAACATCAGTGCAATCAGAGATGAGAATCACAACAATAAAGGTATAGTGATTTGTTTCTTTCAAGCCTCTAGTAGAGGTAAATACAAAATTTAAGATAAAACACAATTCATTGATTACCTTTTGACATATTTTCTTTTAGCAAGAACCATATGCAATGTCCAAAGGTGCACAACTGGAAGGCTTTTGCATGGACCTGCTGTCTGAAGTAGCCAAGAAACTGGGCTTCAATTACAAAGTGCAGCTGGTGAAAGATGCTTCATACGGCAGACAGGATGAGAACGGGAACTGGAATGGGATGATTGGAGAGGTGGTGAGAGGGGTGAGTGCATGAAAACTTACATTTGAAGGGGTCAAAGGGCAGACAACCATTCCGCAGGAGCTTAAAATACCCAGTTGGCATCTGTGACTCAGAACCGATACATTGAAAATCAGTAAATGTGTGTTGTGAACAATATCAACAGGGTTGTTGGTGCAGTTAGAATCTCTTTAATTCATTGAGGAGTTTCTTTAAATGTAGTATTTATGTGTTCCCCACAGGAGGCCGACCTTGCGATTGCTCCGCTGACTCTCACTGCAGCTCGGGAGAAAGTGGTGGGGATGACCAAACCATTCATGCAGACAGGAATCAGCATCCTGCTGAGGAAGGACATCTCAGAGGGAACAGGCTTCTTTGAATTCCTTTCCCCCTTTACAGCCGAGACCTGGGTCGGCATACTCATTGCCTATCTGGGGACGGCTGCATGCATCTTTGTAGTTGCCAGGTTGGTGATGCAAGTTGGACTAAAAAGTAATGTATTTGTTGATATTTACTGATGTGCTGTCGGATTTGAATATGAATATATTATACTTCTTGTCTGTGGATATCTTCACATTTCTGCTGGTAGTGGAATCCCTTTGGTTGCGGTCACATGAATATGTTATTTGTATGCAAATGCAGACTCAGCCCATGTGAGTGGAGTCAGACCCAGAGTGAGCAGAACAGATTCAGCCTCCTCCACAGTCTGTGGTACACAGCTGGAGCTCTAACTCTACAAGGTAAACAGCAAAACCAGACACTTGTATGCCACCAAATGGAGACTGGTGATAATGAATTTACTGATTAGTTTCTTTTTTCTTCTTTGCTTGAGACATTTTTTACTGTACTCTTTTGTGTTGTCAGGTGCTGGCCCACACCCCAAAGCTCTTTCAGGACGTGTCATCTGCTGCAGCTGGTGGTTATTTACCATCGTCCTCCTAGCTTGTTATTTCTCCAACCTCAGCTCCTCTAAGACCTCCGACTCCACTCACCTGACAGTGAAAGGGTTTGAGGACTTAGCCAATCAGGACACGATTGAGTACGGCTGCTTGGCTGGCTCATCCACCCTTGCCTTCTTTAAGGTACAGACATTGGATCACTTATGGATCCCCCGTCTCACTGCTGTTTCTCTAATTCTGTTTTTTTCCTTCATGCAGAATTCAAACAATCCAGTGTACCGCAGGATCTATGAACACATGGAGAGAACTAAGAGTTTTGTGTCATCTATGGACGAAGGGGTCCAGCGTGCAAAAGAGGGAAACTTTGCCTTCATTGGAGAGTCTGTTTCTTTGGACTTGGCAGTAGCACGCCATTGTGAGCTCGTCAGAGCACATGAAGTCATTGGAATGAGGGGATACAGCATTGCTGCCAGCCTTGGTGAGGTTACTCATTTTGAAAACGCATAAACAAATTATATTTTAAAAATAAAAATAAATAATTAACAATAAAACTATCAATTTCCTCAAGGTTCACCCATCATAAAGAACCTCAGCGTGGCAATCCTACAGCTGAGCGAGGCAGGGGAGCTGGCTTACCTGCGAAGCAAGTGGTGGGCCAGCAGCTGCGTAGCAGACAAGGCCAAGTCTTCAGCTGTGCATCAGCACAGCCTCAAGGGGATGTTTCTGGTTCTTTCCCTTGGCCTGGGGCTGGGAGCACTGCTGGCTGTCCTGGAGCTCACCTCCAAAAGCCGCAGAAGAGCAGCTGAGCAGAAGGTGTGTGCAAGTGCATTTACAAATCACATCACTTCAGTCAGGCGAAAATAAACATCCATCTCTCCAAAGTATTAACTTTTCAGAAACTAAACCAAACAGCCTTGTTTTTTGCTCCACAGGGTTATTATTATTATTATTATTGTTTATCCAATAGGCTTTTAAGCTGTTTCATAAGCCTGAAAGACTGCAACATTTGCTCAACCATTTAATGACAAAACAATCTGTTACAGTTCAAAGCAACCCTGTAATTTACCAATTGGTTTTCACATCAGCTGGAGAACAAAATGCAGAGGACACAAGCAGACTGATACAGTCACATTCTCTCATCCACACAAGCATGTTTACATAAAATTAATCAACATATTAATGAATACATTTTTTTCACTTCTGTTTATATTTATTTATATGTCCTTCCTGCAGAAATCCTGTTGCACTGTGCTGACTGAGGAACTGAGTCTGCGCTTGAGGACCAGCAATGCAAACAAACCCCAAGAAAATGTAGACAAAGATAAAGAAAAAGCATAGAAACATCCTACAAATGTGTAGTTTTAACACGTCTGAACATTTTAACTTAGAATTATTTTGGTTTGATAGCTGTTTGATAGAATTTGTTCTAATATTTGACAGAAACATTAACTTAATTGTAGGTTTTGAACTTTCTTACTTGTAGAGATACATCAGAAAAGAAACAGTATTACATTTCAAAATAAAAAAGCTCACATTTTATTAAAATAATCAATTAATTGATTTTCAAGTACGTACGCTACAAATTCAATGAAAAAGCAAACAGTTTAAGTATTATAAAAAATAATTATTAAAATGGCAACAAACTAACAAATAGCGCTCATGTACTTGGTTTTTTTTTAGTTTACTGTTACTTCTTTCTGACTGCATCACACTGTTTTGTACAGTTGGCAATGGCATCACATGATTTCAACAAAAACTATTTCATGCATAAAAACTGTGTCATTTGTAAACATAACAGCAGGCCTATAATAATAAAAACTGTCTAATTGTGTCATTCTGTGTGTGTCTTCCTATTGATCTAGAAAGAAAATCAGAACTGCTTTCTGCCACGACTCCTTTTTGTGGTTGTGTTGTTATTCTTTTTCTTTGTCTTCTGAAGGACCTTGTTGTCATGCTGGAGTCATCAGTCTAATCTAAAAGAAAAAAAAATACAATAAAAGCAAAAGCCATGATTTAATACAACCACTTTACGTTTGTATCTGCAGTTATTTTTATTTTACTTTTGCAAATGTGTACACATAATCTGTGACTCACCATTTAGAAAAAGCGGCGATTTACAGTGGATCTCTCTCATCCTCTGGTCAAAAAGGGCCTTCATCTCCCTCTGCAGCGTGCCCTCACGTTGCTCTGCTCCAGATGGCACACAGGAGGGCACAAACTCCAGGCTGTCAGTGCTGCCGTCACTGCTGCTGGATGTTCTGTCAGACAGGCAGAGGCCGTTGGGGATAGGCCTCGCCTGGCTGCTGTAGCTGTTGTATTTTTGTGCTTGCTGTGTCTGCCAGTTGAAAGCAGGCTTGCGGTTCACCATCGGCGTCTGGGGAGAGGTAGTTGGTTTTCGAGGGCAACTGCGTGAGCGGGCCTTTGTTCGTATTGGGGTGGATGGTCGGGGTGTCGCTGAAGCCTCTAAGGTCCGTCTTACCCTGGCAGGAGACGGTGGAGAGATAAGTGAAGAGGATAGGGCTTCATGCTGCAGCGGATACTGTGGCACGGGCTGAAACCAAGGATGAGGGACTGAATCAGTCAGACTTTGAGTTTGTGTTGGTTGCTCAGGTTCAATGGCAATTACTTTGTCTGGCTCTGGTTCTGTTGGTAATTCCTCAGATTCTTCAGGTTGCTGTGGTTCAGACATCTGAACCTTCTCCTGCCCAGCACAGGTTGACTCTGGTGATTCATCAGTTTCATTCTCCAACTCTTCTGGAATTGGATTTTGACTGTCAGGAGCAAGACCATCAGGACAAGAAGCCTGGGGTGAGGTCTCAAGATCAAAGCTATCTGCTCTGGCACAGGGAGCAGTACCCCTGTGGTGGGAGTCAGTGGAGGACATCCGACTGAAGATCCCTCTCCTTGTCTCTGGTGGTTCATGAATTTTAACTCTGTGAGCTCGCCTCACTGGTTCACTCATGGCTCCTTTGTGGATAGCATCCTTGGCTGCTGCTGGCCCATGTACCAGAGGAAACATTTCTCCATTCCTGCTGTCCTGAGAAATAGTATCCAGATCCTTGCGGAAGTACAGTGCTCGTCCGTCTTCTGAGGACTGGACAGAGAAGTCTAGTGAAGTCTGCCTTTGAGGACCCTTCATATGCTTCTGGGCTGCTTTTTGGATGTGTTTTCTGGCTGCCTGCACCGCATTTGTGGGTTTGATCTGTTTTACAAAGGACACCAAAGTTTTTAAGATGGAGTTGTAGGATGAAGCTGAAATTAGATGTGTGAGTTTATTTAAAGAAGCTTACCTTTCCTGTTGTATCATTGATAGCAACATGAACAAAGATGGATGATTCTGCCATCCCCTCCAGGTACACATGCCGATAACCTACAAATTTGCATAAACAATCATGTTAATACATTTTATTCATATTAAACAAATAGTTTTGCATTTTGGAAAATATGCTTATTTGCTCTCTTGCCGGGAGTTTGCATATTAACATCTTATGTTTGTTTGATCTGCACAACAATGAACAACTTGTGGTTTTACAAAGGGTAATGTGTGAGACTATTTCTTCACTCTGCAGCAACTTGAAGTTACTATGAGATATAACTTGTTAAGTAGTGAGTTTTAATGATGCTGGTAGGCAGACGTTTTTTACTTTTGGAAAGAGCCAAGCTATCTTTTCCTCCCTTTTTCCAGTGTTTATGCTATGATGCTGTAGCGTTATTGATCTGACACATGATAGTGATATCAATCTTCTTATCTAACTCTCTGCAATAAGCGTATTTCCCAAAATGTCTGACTGACTGGAGTGTTCATAACAGAAATCTCATCATATAATCTACCTGGCATCATACTTCTGAAAGCAACAGTCCTCTGTCCAATGAAATCTCGTCCAATAGGATCATGATCCCACACTTGGAAACGCACCAGGGCAATCTGAGGCATTAGAATGTTAAAGACGAGAGTCTCCTCCCACATTGGGTTGAAACCTGAATGAGTTAAAGGGAAGTTACACAATCAGAAAAACTGGAAAGTTGACTCTCTGTTATGAGATTATGAGATGGGACATACCATTATCATCCACCACCCTGGTCTGCTGCTTGGAATAATCAACATTAAGGCCGATTATCTCAACCTCAACAAAAGGATCGATAATCTGGAAGAAGAAAGAAATTAGTAAAAATGGGATTCAAGAGATGAAAAATATCTTTTTAAAAGCTTTGTCAGGTGTCTCAATAATAGCTTATGTCTGCAGCATGTATACCTCTCCTCTGTCCCCAAACATGGAGTCTTTAGGTTTGGGAAGCTGTTGTCCACTGATGATCTTCAGCACCAGCTGAGTCTTTCTGTGTCCTGGTAGAGGATCCTCTAACATGGGGTTAAAGGCAGCTGAGGAAAAAACAAGAAAATTGTCTACCCCTTCACAGAAATTTGCTATTAACTCTGCACAATCGGTATATGCACATACCTTTACACATGCACTTAGGCCTCAGAATATATCCACAGTTTCCATTGGTTGAAAACTTGGCTCGGTTAAGTTCTAGCATACGGCCCTCTGTTTGATAATTCATTGCAACTAAAATGAAACATACACATAAATGAAAAGCAATATTAAATATTAAACGTACCTCTCATTGTAATTTGGAAAAAGGCAGTATTGCAGTTCACTCTGACTGTCTTACCCATATGGCATCCTGCGTTCCAGTAGGGTTGTGGGTTGAAGTTGCTCGAGTCCACTCTGTAGTTGGACGGGTAGACTCTTAGAAGTTGGCGTTGGTTGAAACGGACCAATTCCCCCGGCTTCAGCTGTAAGATCTGGTTCATAACAGTCTCGTTAAGGGATGATACCTGCCAACTGTTCACAAATGCTACCAGATAGGAAAAAAATCAAAAAAATCAAACATCCATTCCTAAAATACATGATAAACTATAGGATCATGCGTGTGATAAAAACATGCAAAGATATCCCTTTACCTTGTGTTTCTATGTCATGCACACGGACAGATTTTGTGTACTTGACCAGGTCAGACAGAGCTCGGGACAACCTCATCGTTTTCCTCTTCCTATAGGGAGAGTTATAGACAAACAGTACAAGTGTAACCGTTGAAACTAGGAGTATTGCTAAAACTACTGAATTTGATGACTAATCTTACTTGGGATGGTAAACAATTTGTGTCCTCTCCTTGCTATGGTCTGACTCGCCATCAGACATTGTCTTATTTTTCACTCGGATTCTCTTTTTCCTCTGAAAAAAAAATGCATCATTTGCAATTTTTCTGATGGCTTCAAGGTGTATAGCAAAGTAGGGCGATATCAACAACAACAAAAAAGTGTTAAGAAAATAAGCAGAGGGCTGACCTTTCGTTTGAAGCTCCTTATGATCGATCTGCCAAATCGGCTCTTCTTTTTGGTTTTATTGGTAGAGGTAACAATATTCCCCTCCTAAAACAGTCAAACATAATGCATAATTATCTATCTATCTATCTATCTATCTATCTATCTATCTATCTATCTATCTATCTATCTATCTATGTTTAATTTGCCTGTGTGATATCATCATCATCATCATCGGCTTCTTCCTCCTCTTCCTCATCACCAGTGTCTTCATCAGACACATCACCCTCCTCTGCATCAGGATCAAGGTTTGCTGGCAGCTTTTTTCCCTGGAAAACAAGTTAAACAAGTACTGAATATTATAAGTCCATGTGTGATTGTGGTGTGTTTGTGTGCTTTGTTTGAGTATCCTTGAGCAGCTTATGGCAGCACATGCTGTTAAAACAATTTTACCTTAACTAAAACTTTCCCTTTCAGGATCTCAGGGGAAGGCAGCTTCTTGCATTCATTTACGTTGACACTGGACAGATCCAGTTTGTCCTGCAGCACCTCTCTCAGATACTCAGCCATCTTTTTCTGCTGAGGCACAGTGCAGTGGTTCTCTATGGACAAAATCACCGGGTATCTGGGGAGTGTGACGTGATGACACCTGAGCTACATGTATGATGCTTTTTATTGTGAAAGCTTGACAAAACACACCAGTATCAGGACCCAGAAGCACTTACGGTGATTTTGTGAAGGCATATTTATTTATTGTCTCAATGACATCTTTAAAGAGAATTTTGGATGTCAAGGTGTAGCCGTGATGAATAATGGGCTCCCCGTCAGGCCCGTCCCAGCAGTCCACTGAGAAAAGAGGAGGACAGAACAAAAGAGTTAATAAGGATGAGTCACCATGTCATTAAATCCCAGCGAAAAGAGCTGAAGTTCTGTTTTTTCAGGCTTTTACCCTCAACACAGCGACAGCCAGCCTGGAGAACATAGGCATACATTTCCACTCGAGACTGAGAGAGCAGCTGGTCTCCTGTCAGGTAGGTGTTGTGTGAGGTGGCAATAAAGTAGTTATTCAGAGGCTGCGTCATGTCCTGGTTCACCTGATTGTGCTCGGGGTTGAAGATATCACCTGCAGGGCTCCTTAAGTAGTTGGTAAAACCTGAGGAAAGAAAGTTGCATAGCATATGTATTTGTATGTTCATATGTGATGTTATTGATGCATTTTTAAATAAGCTGTTATTAGCAAGTTCACCATACCATCAATACCCAGAACCATACGCTGCAGGTTCTCAGGACATGGCTCAAACTTGGTCACTATGTCGACTAAATACTCTTTGACCAAACCTCGCATCTGCAAATAAAACAATATCAGGAATGTCATTTTTGGTTTATCTGATCTGATATTTTACACATAGTCTGTTTCAGAAATTGAATGCTTTTAATTGTGAAGTAAGAATGTTCTTTTATAGTTTTATCGAGGCTTAAAACTTGTCTGTTTGTATGACTTTTATTAAAATAAATCTGGGTTTATATCTTGCACTGCACAGCTGTGTTTTGTTCAAATTTAGATTATTTTAATCTTAATTTTTTCTTTTAATTTTTTTAAATCTTAAACAATGAAACTGACATCAATTAGATAAAATTACAAACAGTAACACTGGATTACATTGCACAGATTGTCCGCCACCAACAATCAAAACTGCTATGGTGATTACAGAACATACATACATAATACATTGAAATGCTGACGATGACTAGTGTAAACAATGGGGTTTGATTGAATGAAAATCTTAAGTATAATAGGTTTAAAATAAATACACACAAACACAAAGAATTGGCATGAATCTTTTTACATTTTGTTTGTACCTTCTGTTCGTTTTCAAGAAAGTGTGCAAGGTCGTGAAGATCCAGGACTTCTTTCTGATTGCTGTAGGAGATCATTATCAAGTAGAGGTCTCTGCGTGTGGAAATTATCTTGTAGAACGAACAAAATTCTTCAAAGCCCAGAGAGCCCTGGTTGTCGTCTGTGTCTGCTTCCTACAGATAACGACAAAAAGTATTTCATGAGCAAGAAATAACTTTTTCACTATGTGTGTGATTTGAGATAACCACCCAGTCAAAGAAAATATGTACCACCAGTATATCTATCACCATCGAACATGATGGAGCTCGTTCACAGAGACTATCACCATCAGGAGGGGAGGACAGTTAGCTACTGAACTAAAGAAATACTGCAGTGAAAGTAAGGCCATCTGTTCAGTGGTCTAATGGACTTCCTGTGGCACTCTCCTACACTGTCCTGCCAAAATACTGTATACATATTTGTCTACTCTTGCTAATGCTTTGTGTAAACCAAAGTATTGTTGTATTACCAAAAACATTCAAAACTAGGCTAATAACATTGCCTCAGCTGTACTTTGAGTTTTTTGTTAATTAGCTAATGTGAGCATGCTAACATGCTAAACAAAGATGGAAACCATGCTAAACATTATACCTCCTAAACACCAACATGTTAGCATTGTCATTGTCAGCATGGTAGCATTTAGCACATAGCACTTCTGTGTTTATGTTCAGCTTCACAGAACTGTTTACATGGGTGTGAGCAATCAAGTTATCAGTTAAACTCAATGTGAATTCTGTTTTGTATTAATGAAGTCACAATTGAGTGCAGCAACATCTCCAGGTAAGGAGATATTAATGATAGATAACTACATATACAAAAGCACAGAGGCAGATTTGACGGTGGGTCATGCTCATTAAATTTATGGCAGCTGGCATAATCAACCTTTGTAGATATATCTCTTACTTGAAACATCTGCCTGACTTTCTGCTTGGGTAAATTCACATTGAGTTTGTGAAGCAGATGGTGAACCTCTCCAATGCTCAAGGTGCCATCTCCATTTTTGTCGGCCTCAGAGAAAGTCTGCTGTAACCATGTGAGGCTGCATTTAAGGAGGAAACTACAAGGATCATGATCAGGTCACTTTATGTGTGTTGTTCTGTCTTCTACAATTGGATGTGTTAACCTCCTAAATATGAATAGGAGTGATGTACCAGTATTTGTAATAATTAGTCACTTAAAGGATTAAACATGTGTATGAGAGGCTGAATAAAGGATATTGATCACGGGTGCGCTGCCTCCGGGCCAGACTGTCCTCATCACTGATGCCAGCCATGAGGTATTTTAGCCCAGTGATCCAGGTGCGGGCCTCCTCTGCGTTGGTGGAGACCAGGTCCAGGGACTTGACTCGCTCCCCGTAGTAAATACTGAAGCAGTAGTTTGGGTCGAAGCGGTTGTCTGCGTACCGCCTAAAGATCTCTGACTTTTTTCCCTCGCAGACTTCATGGATAGAATCGATAGTTACTGAAACAGATGATTAAGACATGTGCTGGGAGTCATTCAACTAATCAGTTACATATTTAAGCTTCTTGGAGGAACTTTGGGCTCAGAACAGCATCATAATCATTACAAAAAACATCAGCGAAAAAGTAACTAGCTTAATTTTTTACTCAGGTCAAACAATGCCATCCAACTTTTCTGACTCAATAGGGGTCAAATGTGAACACCTATAACATGTCTAATTTACAAAAACATCTTAACCATTATATAACACAGGCAACTATTCAGTGAACTCTTTACAGCCTGCTCCCCAAAGTGTCATAGATCATTTAGATCTGGGGTATCACAGCTATTGATATGTTAACTGATAACAAGATACACCCATGGGTTTATGTGCAAGCCTCACTTAAACAGTAGTTGAGAAAAGAAATGAAATATTTTTGTTATTAGTGATGTTTAATTGTTTTATAGTTAGAACAGCCAGCTGTAGATATTCAGCGCTGCTAAAATATTTTTTGAAAAGTATATAGTGAATAGTGATAGCTCACTTTTGGCCTTGTCATGTTTCCTGGAGGGCCGCCACCGGATGCAGGACTTGTGTTCGTCCAGGTAAAAGAATCGGACCAGTCCTTTCTTCTTCCCCTTCAGTTTTGTCATCTGAGTGCCAGTCTGCATGGTGCACATACACCTTTCCACTACAGGGGAGCACAAGCAGACACACAATATTTATCATCTGTTAGTCAAGTTTGTCAAGCTTAAAATCTGCAGGGTCATCACATTGGCATGCATTTACTGCCAACATCAGAGGGAGCTTGTGCAAATCACATCAGTGTAATGTATATTCAGTTATCTATAATAATATATTTTTGTCCATTTTCTAGTTGATTCGTCAATTGTGCCTTACAATTTGACAATTTGTAATATACGAAATCCTGCAGTGCATGTCTTGTGATTGCGTGCAGGAAAACCCCATGACAAACCCAAATGAATCCCTGAAGCAGTAGAGACAAGTAGAGGTTTACCATCAAGCCCTTGTTTATGAGATTATAGGATGCGTCACACAGAGAGTTAAGTAGCTGTATATGTGTGTTAATGATAAGAGGGGAAAAAAGGAAAAGATACACAACCCTGAAATGATCTTAGTCTAAAAAAACAAATCCATCAGTCATCAGTTATTCTCCTGACTTTTCTTTGCTGATATTTCTTGAGACTTTGAATGGTGTGTGCACAGTGCTTGAACTGAAATAACATGTCAGAGCCAACAATTATCTTGTAACAATCAGGTCATTGTGAAGTAGTGTGTTTGTTTTGTGTGCTAAAAGCATGTAACCTTTGTTTGTAATCTAAAGCTCAGATGCATGTGACGCATTCTGGCACATCATTCAGGCTAATCCTGAAGGATTGTCTAATGTCCATATGCCCATTATCTACTCACAGCCTTCCCAGCATCACTACTCTGTTATGTTGGAACATTCACACATATTACAGGCCAATCACATTTGAACTCACACAACCTTGTTTGTATCATATTCATGCCGTATGTGTGAAAAACAAATATTTATTTTGCAGCAGCTTGTAGGCATTTCTGCTAAACAACAGGTTGACATTCTGCAGTGTTTGAAGGTGACATTATTTGATGAGTCAGTGAATCTTACCTATCTGACCCAGTCTCCAAATCGGCTGTGCGACCACACTGCCACCAATCCAGAAAAACTCCTCAGCGAGTCTGGAGATGGATGCTTTCTGCCAGAGTTTTGGAGAGCTCATAATGGACTGGGTGGACGAATTAAAGGGACTCGAGACCTGTTTCGCCTGATGAGAGGAGCCCTTAGCATGTGATGGGGAGAACATTCCTGATGACAGAGATCCTAAAGACTGAAAGGTGGTCTTCTTGGGTGACAGAGAGGAGTGTGGTGGGGTGCCACTCAGCCCTGGAGACAGAGGTGCCATAGCTGGGGTGCTGTTCATCCCTGAGCTGTACATTTGAGTCTAACTCTCCTGTCCCATTCACACCACATTAACCCACCTCAATCTGCTGGGCTCTTCAACTAGGTTTTTCTCTCTCATGCAGCATATCCTCTTCGTCCAAGTAAAGTCTTCCCACATGGGATCAGGGAACAATATTCCCATCCTGAAGGTTCATTCCTCGTCATCCTGTGTCCAGTGATCCAGTGTCGCAGCCATAGGTTCTTCTATATTTATTTGTTTGCACTGAGAGAAGGCTCGCAGAGAAAGAGTGTGCAACATGTGTCAGTCACTAAATCTTCCTCAAGCTGTAATCCTTGAGCGAGGCTTCAGCCTTGCTTTCATGGAGGGATTTTCACGCAACCAGTAAGCCTCTGAAGAAAGAGAGTGGGACAGGAATAGTGCTAATATTCTTTTTACTGCACTCATGGAAGTCCTCAGACTTAGAGATAAAGAATACTATATAAATTGTAGTAGATTTAATAAACTGCTTGTAGGATAGACAGTGTCATGATTTAAGGTAATGACAATAACTGGTGCATTTGGCTATTAACAAGCTTGAGCTATTCACCCTTCAATTGTGTGCAATGATTTCCCTCTAGAGGCAACTGTGTGACATGCAATATACTTATAAGTATGTATATCATATCATATTCAGAATACAATAATAGGAGCTGTTGAGCTCTTGAATCCATTTAGCGTTAATGTTAACATTGTTAATGTTATTAGTAATGTTATTAGTAACCTTCATCTGTTGAGATAACAAGTCTACAGACATGTTAGTGGCTCTGTGTGGCTGTACCTAGGCAGCACTGTGCTTTGAGCTAAATGCTAACATCAGCATGCTAACATGCTCCCAATGAAAATGCAAACATGCTGATGTTTAGCAGGTATATTATCTATGTTCCCCATCTTAGTTTAACATGTTAGCATGCTACCATTTGCTAATAAGCACTAAACACAAAGTACAGCTAATGATTTAGTATTTGACTAATTTAAATGTTGACCTGATGGTGGCACTAAATGAAAAGTTAGGGGATCACCAAAGTTATTAGGATACATTGTCTGGGGACCATGAATGTCTGTAACAAATTTAATGTCAATCCATCTAGTTGTTGAGCTATTTTCGTCTAGACCAAAGTGGTCGACCCATTGGCCAACATTGCCCTCCGTAGAAATACAAATAAAAAGATGAATCCACACTCACAAACATGCACCAACACTGTTTCCATTGTGGTTACAACAGAAAAAAACACTTCTCAGAATGGCGTAGGATTGATTTAGATTTTAATGGGTATTATACAGGTTTTCCGAAGGAAAAGAAAACATTTAAACAAGAGGCAAGTGAAACCCCACTTCCAAACCAAAACTACAACAGCATCAGCTAACAAAATGGATATTGCTATCACACTGTACCCAACAAATACTGAGCGAGGGTATCATAAGTAATGATAAGACATAAAAGTGTTTCTTGTCTAAAATATATGAGAGCACCTAAGGATGAAACCAATAGAAGGTGTCCCTTCTACTTTATCAGAGGGAGCTGGAGGTGCAGAGATTTCAAATCCATTTTTCAGTTTTTGGTCTGTGGTGTAAAATATACTCTATAATTCATCAAATAATAAAGATCTTCTCAAATAAACAAAATCAAGGGACAAATGATAATATTCCGTTGGTGTGTCAAACCTAGAAAAACTGATTGGTTCACAACCATTGATGGTTTTTATTCTCCTTATTTAAACCAACAGTTTCATCCATTCTGCTAAATGCCCTGTGATTGCAAGATACTCAGGGATACAACAACAAAATTGGAGTTTTGCAAATCCAAATATAGTGTCTTTTTGGTTTCAAGTAAGAGCAAAAAATAATATTCATAATCAATTTAAGTCTGGAGCAAGCAAACATACTGACAAATATCTTATTTACAATATTGTATTTACATCAGAGGATACTGGGGGAAAGTGTGTTTAAATTCAAAGTTCATGTTAACTTGTGTTTTGAAAAATGTAACAGGGAGTACAATGCACAATGCAAGGTTCTTTTCTTTAAAAAGTGCAATTCCTTTTCTTTAAGTAAAAAAATATATATCCATACTTTGTATATATGTAGAAATGTTGTTCATATAAACAGCATTTGTTGATTTAAGAGCCCTAAAACCAGTGACTAAAAATGAATGCTTTCTGTTGATAGGCAGCAAATTATTATTATTATTATTATTATTATAGAATATAAATTATTTTACAATACTCAATAGAAAATCAGAAGTACCGCATTTCAACAAAAACAGATAGCTATTGAAGTTTGATTTCTTTTAGGAGGGCATTTGTAGATTTATCTGCACTAATGTGGGCAAGAATATTTGCTATTTATCACATGGTCTGGTTGCAAAAACATTACTGGAAAACAATGTTCAAACAACAAATAAAGTTTCAACATAATATTAAAAAGTAACACTTTCATAAAATATCTAAGCACTAAACAGTGGTGGACCTGAAGGCAGCCCACGTACAGTAACCTCCAATACTTCAGGTTTATAAAATACAAAAGGTAGACAAGCTGGTATACATGCGTACATGTTTGTATATGGATGTTTGTTTCTTGCCTGTGGAATAACGGTGCTGCGCAAGCAATATTTCTCAGAAAGTACATCCTCTACACAGTTATAAAAAGCAAGCCGATATTAAAAGTAAATAGTGGTAAACTGGTGTCTGTTGTTTCCAGTGGTCTGCAATGACACCTTTGAGTGTACCAATAATTTGTGGCACCAAGAGTTTTATCATCCACTCAACATGTTTCTTCCCTTCATATTCAAGTAGTGTTATGTGGCTATATTTGCACATCTTAGAATAGCTTATACCAAAATAAGATCCTTGGACAGCGTCAGGTGTCTAACCAAGAGCTCTGACGTCACTGGAGAGATGTGGTCATCACTGAAAAAAGTCTTTCTTAAATTCACGCTCTACAACATGCTCAGACATCATGCTACTTTCCAGTTCATTTCATAAAATTCATATATTGTCATAATAAAACTGATTTATATCATATCATATTATATATGACAGATTTTTCCTCTACAAAACTGACTTTGCAGTTTTTGTTTCCCTAACAGGAGGTGCAACAAAGTCCTTAACCATGCTCCTTTTATATTGAGTCTCTTTCTCCAGGTCTGAACGTGCAACTTTAGGATCCATTGGTGTGTTGCGTGGTCTGTCTATGTGCGTCTGTGTTTGCGTCCTTAGGGTCTCCAGGAAGGCTGCTGTCAACCTGCAGGGCCAGCTGGGTTTGCAGGTCTTTAACAACACTCTCCAGGCTCTGCCGAGCTTTTCTCTCCTGCTGAAGCTCCCGCCTCAGCTGCTCACGATCAGCTTCTGCCTGCTGTAGCTGCACATGCAACTCTTCGATCTGCAAAACACAACCCAAAACAGACAGCAGTCAGTATAAATGAAACACAAATACAAAGACAGGATTGAAAAAAATAACAAATAAACAAAGTATATATACTGGTGGTTGTGGTGAGGACGGGTATGTTGCGGACAATCTTACCTGAGTGGAGTACTTGACCCGGAGACGTTCAGCCTCACAGCCTTTGTCACAAACTCGCAGCTGTCTCTCCCTCTCCAACTCTCTCTTCAGCCGCCCACAAGACTCCTCCGCATCCCTCATCTTCCTCTCCCAATCCACGCGAAGGCGTTCGATCTCCTTCCGCAGGTTGCGCTTGGCTTCGATGGCCTCACGAAGACGGCCTTTCTTTGCCACCCTTACAAACTCCAATTCCTGTAAAAAAAAAAACACACAAAAAAACATCAAAATCATGTCATGTTTCAAAATTTTTTTTTCTTTTTTAGAAGTTACTGTCATTCCTATCACATAGTATTTCACAGGAACAGGATGTGAATACCTGCTGAAGACTGCGTTTAGCTTGCACAGCAGCAGCCAGCTTCTCCTCCTGCTTGACTCTCATCTTGATAATCTCCTGCAGGAGTTTTTCCCGGGCCTCTTTGGTGTCCGTGCCTCCGTACAGCATCTGTCTCAGGGTGTCCACCTCTGGGCCAACAGTCCCCGACAGCCAGCTGGGTCCCTCCTTTGGTACAGCAACACTCTGAGGGGTCAGAGTCTGAGACACACTGGTGAGGGCGGACGGAGGAGAAGCAAGCGAGGAAGCTGGCACTGGACCTGACGGAGAGAGAGTTTTAACATTATTAGGACAGCCATTGCGTGAATACTATTGTGTTTACTGTTTCAACCTCTGCTCGCTTGTTAGCTATTTTTCATACTCTCTTAAGGCTCTGACACACCAACCCGATTATTGTCTGTCAGTCTGGTGAGGTCGGTGACTCGAGTCTCTTCGGTGTGTTCCGTGCCGTCGTCAGTCGGAGGAGCCATCGTTATCCATTTTGGCCGATTTGACTTGTTGAATCAGCCAGTGGGCAGTCGGACTCAATGACCAATCTGATTGGTGGAGGGCTAGCCCTTGACTAGCGAATCAGTGCTTCTTCCGCAAGAAGAAGCCCGAAAGCTGACAACGCCAGTATCTTCTTATTGCTAGCCATCGTATTTTCTTCTGTTCAGCGAGTAATGACAACAACGATCCTTCTTGACTACTATCAACACTCTGTGATGAAAACAATGACTGACGACAGCGTGCTCTGTGTTTACTAGGTCTAGAGAGATGTTCCGTCATTTCCGGTTAAAATGTTTTGGCCAAAAATACAGATAGCGCCGCCTGCTGTTATCGAGACGTATTACGTCTCGCACACGCGCAGAACGTATGCTCAAGTCGGGGTCACTTTGTGTGTTCCGAGGCACTTTTTTGAGAGACTGCCTTTTCCGACTGCCTTTTCTGCCGATGGTCGGCCGTCGGGTTGGTGTGTCAGAGCCTTTAATTGCAATATGTGGTGTTCAGGTTTTACACCTGACACAATATGTGGATATAACTATTTATTTATTTATTTTAATCGTAATTTATATCTTAGTTGAGTTAGTTGAGTTATTCTATAATCTTTCCACAACTGGCAACTGCGGAAGTACCTCACTGTGATAAAGCATCCATACAGAAATTTTTTCACAGCTGCATGTTTCAGCAAAAAAAACTAAGCATGAAACTAAAACTAAAGCTTCCTCTCTACAGCTCCTGTTGCAAAAGATTACAAAGCAATAAAGTTAAAAATCTGCACTTTTTCTTGTATTTCTTCCAATAAACACCAGGTGGTGCAGTTGTACAGGAATCACCCTGACCCAGCTCTGCTGCGGCTCATGTCCAGTGGGGCTTACTGTGTAATACAAGTTGTAACTGTGAAACCTGTGTCTAATATTAACTGACTCTTGTAGTGTTTCTCTGGATTATTACAATCTCTAGGTGATGGGTGGTACTCACGATCATCACAGTCGCCCACATCAATCTCTCCATCTGTGTCCATGTCTTCCGCTGTACAGGGGGGGGGCATTTTTGCTGCAGGTTGTGCGTCTCCATTATGCAGCTCCTGCGGCAGCCTGGAAATGGCTGCGGGTCCCCTGCCAGGAGTGTGGCTGTCCCTGGGATGGACTGGAGGGGCCAGGGGAGCTGCTGTGAGATTGGGAGCTGCCAAAGTCTTGTTACTTTTTGAGTAGGATCTGTGGAGGCAATACAGGTCCATTTAAAGCAATTCATTGGTTATAATGGACGATTTCACAAATATTGTCTCTTTAAAACCAAAACTATCATAGCTTTCATCAGATGACTCACCTCTCCACCTCATTCTGAGTAGCTGATTTCTCTTTTTCTTCTGCTTTAGGAGACCAGGGGCGGAAAGCAGAGGGCCTCTGTTTCAGTTGGACTTTTTTCAGATCCTGGAACAACAAACAAAACAATAAACTTGGGAAAACTCACAGTAAAATACCACTAGAATATTAAATCAGCCGTGACGAACAAACTCAAAGGCCCCGCTTCATTTAACAAGGCTGAATGATGAGAGGTCATAGGTGATAATGTGATGATTTAAAAGAACAATGGTTTTAACTCCCTTTTGACTTTTGATCTTAACAGCAAATCCGGTTTCACACTGGCAACATGCACAGACAGCGGACAAACCTTGTGTGCAGAGTTTGACAGCGACTGTAGCCAGTCGGGTTTCCTGTCTTTGTCAGCTGATGGAGATTGTAATTCGTCGAATTTAGACCTCTTGGCTGGGACCGGGCTCGGAGACTGAGGAAAGGAGAGAGAATAGACAGTTAATCATCGAGATCCTCACAGAGATAAAGTACAGATTTTCCATCATGGAGTGTTCAGTGGATATTTCAGGAGCCTACAAATTCTAAAAAAATGCTAGTCTGACTGTAAATGGCATTAATCATAAGCAACACACAAATTTGTCTGAACATGGTGTGACTTTTTACAGCTTTACAGTCACAGAGTCACAGAAAGAAAAAAAAAATAGACAAACAGAAAAGAAGTCACAGAGAGACAAGGGGGATAGAAGATGTGTCTGTGTAAGCGTTCAGTCTCTGAGCTTGGCATGTCTGCATGTTTGTGTGTGTGTGTATGTGTGTGTGTGTGTGTGTGTGTGTGTGTGTGTGTGTGTGTGTGTGTGTGTGTGTGTGTGTGTGTGTGAGCAGGGCTTTAAGCTGAGCAGACACTCAAGCTGGTCTGGCTGGCAGCCAGTAGGGCTACATTGCTCCCTGCCAGGCAGTGGAGGCGCCATCAGGTGGAGCAGATCAACTGCCTGAACCACAGAAATATTGCAATATAGAAACAGAGAGAGACAGAGAGGGAGACAAATTAAAGTAATTGCACTCAGATCTGACAGACGATTGAGTTGAAGTGTTCGGAGAGAGTTCAGGGAGGGCTATGGAGGCATGAAATGTTTGAGGGAAACTGCACTTAGAAAACCTGGGGTGGGAAGCATCTGCCTTGTTAAGTGCCACAAAATACAGAATCTCGAGAAGCCCTGATTTATATATTGTATGTCTGTGTGTGTGTGTGTGTGTGGCAAGCTGTAAGACCATGTGTCGAGATAGCTAACCTCTGCAGCCCTCAGGTCTGCACTTGTCAGACAGAGGATGTGTTTACCTAGGTAGGCACAGAGGCCAGCACAGACCTGCCTGCTACTCTCTTACTCACTACTATGACATTCTGCCTCCAGGAATGGCAAACACCCCCATCTCCTTGTCTGCGTGCACGATTCAAGACAAATGATTACTCTGTCTACATTCAAAATCCTCAATGGAAAACACTCCTGGGTTGCGTGTAGTTGTGAAACCTTAATTGCTGCTCCACTGTAATCACCTCAAGATGGAAATTAATGACAAACCTCATTTAGTATTAAGCAAGAAGCTTGGCTGGTAATGAATCACGTCTCACAGCTTTTCTACATGAAGCCAGCCACTGCGTGAGTGTGTGTGTGTGTGTGTGTGTGTGTGTGTGTGTGTGTGTGTGTGTGTGTGTGTGTGTGTGCACACGCAGCTATGAGTGGGTGGCGGGACGCGTGGGGAGGTGGGTGGGTGCGGGCTTGGACTTGCATATGTGTGTGTGGGAGGATATGTGTGTGTGTGTAGGAGTGTATGTCTGGTAGAGTGTGCTCAAGAGTGGAAGTGTTAGTCAGATCTGGCACTGTATACCTGAAGTAGGTAGTGCTGCAACAAAGAGTTGTTGGGTTGAGTCTACAAATCTGCAAGAGTTTTAATAATCATTTGAATTAATCGTTTGGGTAATTTACCAAGAATAAATAATATCTATTATCTGGGTCAAGCTTTGATAATGTGAACATGTGATAATGTAAAGTGTTAGTCTCAGATTTATATTATTGTAAAATTAATATCTTTGGGTTTTTGACAGTTGAACAGATAAAACAAGCAATTTTAAGACATCGCCTTGAGCTCTGGGAAATTGTGATCAATGTTTTTCACTATTTACTTTAACCCCCCTATTTAGCATTTATAGGCAGTACATTAAGATGTGATGAATAGTTTATAATACACTGTGGTTGTAAGCAACTATAACTCCTTCTGTGGTCACCCATAAGTGAAGGCTGAAGTATAAACAGATAATGAATGACAATAAATAAATAAAATAGTAAACACAGTTGTAATAATATTACATTAAATTATGTCTTCATGAGAGATCAGCTAACTACATTATAGTGGTATAAACTATTTCTTCAATGTTTATATACTGCTTAAAATAAAAATGTATTATGCCACCTTCTCATGTCTACTCTGCCTTTTCATACTGTTACTTCATACTGGTTTCTGCTTCATTACATGTTTGTCTGGACACTCCCCTCACGTCTCCCTGACTCACAAATGTCTCTACCTGTCTATCCAGTAACCACATTACACACACCCCCCGTTCTCACACACACACGCATGCAGGCACGCACGGATGCACACACACACACACACACACACACACACACACACACACCGTTTGTTTATGCTACTGTAGGTCAATTATTTTAACCCAGACCTCCTGTGGACTGAATCCTGCTCAGCAATGGTGACTCGACCCCTCACCTGCCTGACTCAAGGCCGGTGGTTTTCTAAGAACTGCTGCCCTGGTGTAATCTGACTCTGTAATTACTGGCGTGACTGTTGTTTTCCAGACAAAAGGATGTCTGCCTGTCTGGTACTATTTCTACCCTGAGGTTTACAGCTCCAGGAAGGCTAAGAGTGCTAGACATAATAGAGTCAGAAAAACAGACACTCCCAGACACCACAAGGGACCTGCTGGCTAAATCTGACACTGACCTCACAGGAGAGCAGCCGCACGGGCTTAACTCACCACCACATCATAGACATAGCATGGCCACGGAGTCATAACACCCTCCTCACACATCCTACTGCCGAGCAGGTCCCACTGAGCCAGATGATAGGACATCCCTCTCTCTCTCTTCCTCTCCCTCTCTCACTGGTAAGAGAGGGAGACTTCCTCTGAGGAGTTTGCTTTGGCCGAGTCCCTTGTGGGAACTGAGTCTTGAGTGGGAGGGGGGTTGGGCCAGGGGAGCAGGACCACAGAGGAAGCACTGAGCTGAAGGAATGTATACTTGAAGGCCAAGTACAGCCTCTCCTTTAAGACTCCATTCAAGCATTGCCCTTTTCAACTCGCTATTGTATGATATTTCTTTGAGGCGGTGTAATAAAGGAGCGTTTCAAAGCAAACCTGTAGGCTAAACAGGGTCTAATAGCAGCTGGGCAAGAGTAGACATGCTTTATTTTTTAATTAGTGCCATATAATAGCATGGTAATACCAGGATAAGCCCCAGCTATTTTCATGCTGGCATGGCAGATAATCACTGAGAAACACACCACAACACAACACATCACATCGCAAACATATCAATGTCTATTCGAAGAGCAGAGCGTTTGACCTGCTTGAAGAACAATGTGTCAATATTGTGCTAACTGGAGCGTGATGGAGCTTTTTCACTTGAACATGGAGCTAATCAACACTATTTGTTTATTGAACCCTGATGCAGTAAATCTGGGACCAAACCAGGGCTGGCGATTGTTGGTACGCAGGTCGAGATTAACCAGATAGATATCTTAAACTTGGTTTGTTAAGAGTGAGCATCACTACTACTACTACTACTCACATATTTTCTTAAAAACCTCTGAAGGTAGCTAGTCATGTAGATAGTTTTGGTTTTACTTGCCCAGGTTTTAAGACATTCAATTGACTTTCATTTGGGGGGCTCAGTATTACAAAAATGACATTTAAAAACATCAACAACCTGTCTTTCCAGAAAAGGTGCCCACAGAATACACTGCGAACACTTTTAATCAGGAATAATTATTTGGTCAAAAGTAGTTTCAATTGCCATCAGGGACAGATGAGTAGAAGAGTGGGAAGAAGACAACTTCAATCAATCTCTGACTATTGTGTTTCTTGCCCTGCCAGACGTTTGTCTCAAGTTTGATACCACTCTCACGTCTGTACAGTAAATATGAAGCTACAACCAAAAATGACAAGAGGGCACTACCCCTAAACAAACAAGATACAACCTGTCACTTTTTGAGCTTTGGAGGTGCTGGTAGACAGACTTGTATGCCTCTGGACAGAGCCTGGCTCGCTGTTTCCCCCTGTTTCTAGTCTTTATGTTAAGCTAAGTTAGCCGGCTGCTGGCTGTAGATTACTTCCCAAATGTTGAACTATTCCTCTAATAACTTCAACTACCTATAAATCTTATAACAGCAGGTTAAATCGAAATCTGTTGTGGCGCTAAAAAAAAGAAGAAATTGTCAAGAAATAAAACACGGGGCAATAGTTATCTCGTGAGACAAAAATAGTTTCATCAGCTGAACTTCCTTGGGCAACAGTCATACAGTACCAACGCATGCTGCATGATAATGTGGCATTAAGGAAAGTGCACAGCAACAAGGTACAACAGTTTCAGATTACGTCCTCTTTTTCCCTCTTAAACCCCTGAATGTAATCCCCAGATCGACATGTGCTTAGTGGGGCGCTGTCTCACTCAAGGGCACAGCAACTGGCATGGCACGCACGGGTAACATCCTTAGTTGGAAGTGAGAGAATACTAGTTTTAGTAATCTGATCCCTGTAGTTTGGTGAGGGTGTTCACAGGGATGCCTTGAGCTCTCTATTCAACTCTCACTGCATAAATTGTACGACAGTCTCTTGATTTATATAAAGCCCTGTGGTCACTTTTGTAACAGCTGGGGGAAAATTATTGGTGTCTGCCCAGAATATCCCTGAAACCTCATCCCTACCTACAGCTCAAGCTCCCATTTCCCCGCGCTAAATCTTAGCTTAATTTATCAATTTATTCTGTCTCTGATGTGTCCAGTTTTAAGGATATATTGTTTATGTAGCTGAACTAAGCCATGAGAGTATATGGACACACAAAGAGAGCTGCAGGGCTTGGCATAAGTTCGGCATTACAGTAAATCTTATTGGATTGCCCTAATTGTCTTTGGGATTGAGACTTGATGAGGTCTGAGGAGGACGAGCTGCTGCTCCTAAAGGTGGAAAATATCTCATCAGGTCCACACAGTTTGACACATACAGCTTAAAGGCAGAAGAACATTTGCATTTGTTAACCATTCATAAAGCGAGCTGTGTGTGAAAGAAGTAATGCTACACAAGATCTAGGGACCCCAGTGGAACCAGTTAGGGTAAATTATACAGAACACTCTTGTATGTTTGTTATTTTACTACAGCTAATTCTGTCTACTCATTATATACATCTACTGCATGCATGTCTGCCACCCCTGTTTGCCTTTTCTGAGGTTTTTCTCAGTTTTTTTTCATGCCAACTTTATTTAGCTTTTCTGTACGTTAACTGTGTCAATCTCAGGATATAGGGTTGTGAAGCGCTCTGATGCAAATTTGTGATTTTGAAGTGGAAGAAGTATTTAGGTCTTTCACTTAAGTAGAAGTAGAAACTTGTACTTAAAGTATCAAAAATAGAAGTGCTCAATTGAGAAACATGGTCTGTATGAGTATTATACTATTGTATTATTAAGTTATTATTGCATTAATGTGTAATTAGCGATTTACAAGAGTATTTTACCTATTTCTGATGCATTCAGTTCAAGAGTTTGAAGACTTCAAGGTCTGAAATTTAGACTTGATAAGATGGAGAATGTTATGCAGTGAAGACATACTGTACATGTATTATTTTGTCTTTAATTCACTTCACTCAATGCAATCATACATTTTACAAACATGAATTCAAACTATTAAGACACACTAAACTCTCTATAATCCTTTGATGACATGTTTCATTTCTACTTTCTGCGTCATAGAAAAAAACCTGTTTCCGATTGAAGTCAATTCCCTGAAAAGATCATCTCGCTGGTGCAAGCAAACAAAAAGAAAGATTACTGCACTACTGCACGGCAAGAAATGAATTCCAATTCAGGTCCAAACATGGCAACCATAACAACATGGACATGCCCGCCTGCATTTCTTACAGTATGTTGACAGTGGTGTCCAAATCACTCTCTCTCTCTCTCTCTCTCTCTCTCTCTCTCTCTCTCTCTCTCTCTCTCTCTCTCTCTCTCTCAGAGGATGACCTCACAGTACAAAGGGCTCATAAGTCATTTTGACAGACATGGAAACCCTAGACTAAAAGACACAAAACAGATTTCACCGCAGATTATACATTATGAGCATGTTTGGTATGGTTGTGAGGCAAAGTTATCTTAGGAAATGAAACTACTCTCTGACTGGTGTATGTATAGACGCGCATAGCGCCAAATTCAGAAGATAGTTGCCTGAGCCCCCCTTGCTGTACTGTTAGAATTATGGAATTAAACATCAGAATACATGATCTGAGGGAAGACACAAGGCTTTTTCTGAAAACCAATAAAGGCACACACACACACACACACACACACACACACACACACACACACACATGCACACATAAACGCACACACAAACGCACACACAATCCCTTTATGCTTCTATTCACATTTAGCACAGTTGTAATGTGGGAGCAGCTGCAGTTAACAGGAGGCCGGAGGAGATGAAGGTTAACGAGAAAGACAGAGGAAGAGCAAAGACAGACTGGAGCTGACCTATGTTCATGGAATTTAATTTTGTGCACCTGAAGGGTAAAATGAATTCTTACATGAAAAGTATTCACGTAACTTTCAGGAACATCATGATTAAAAGAAGAAAAGGCTTCTGCGAATTCATGAAGAAATTAGATTCAAAAGTCAATTACCAATTTAGTTTTGGTCGATTCTAGGTTCAAAACATCTCACTGTAAGTGAGTAGAAGGATTTTATTTTTCTCTTAAAGCTTAAAGCCAAAATGAAATATTTAGTCATGTAAATATTAGGTATTTGATTTCTTCCCTTCTGCATCCTCTATTCAAGCGTATCCATTGATTCAAGAAAGAGCTCTGACCATGGTAGTTTTAGCTGCAACACTACTGGAATACACAATGGGGATTCAGATCGTCTCTTTGCTCTTGAATTGAATTAAGGGAAAGCTGTGAGAAAGTCTTTGTCAGGGCGACTAAAATGGTTTCCAGGTAAGTGTGTGCAAGAATACTTCCCACACTTAAAATAGAGAAATTATCACCGCATTCCAGTTAGTTTCACTGTTGGTCCAAAATTAAAAAGAAATTTATTTATTTTTTATTTTTTCATCATGAAGCAATGTTGCAGAACATTTGTGTGGCTGTTTACTGACTTTTATACGTGTTTGCGTGCCTTAACAGAACTTGAGCTCTGCTGTGCAGCAGTGCCAACGCAATCTTTGCCGTGCAAGCTTAATCCCTTTGCATTGCACTGACACTCATCTGACTCTGTGCCGGTGATGCTTCTCTGTGTAATTAAATGATATATAACTTACATTTATTTGGATTTATAATTTGTGACATATTTATAATTTACATAGTTTACAATGTTTTCAGATATTCTATCATTAAAGGTTGTAAAAAACAGATAAAGATGAGTAATGTCAACATGTACACCTCTTATCTACAATGTAGATAATTATAGCTTTATAATATATAAACAATATAGCTTTGGTTCAATAAGTCATATCTTGGACATCAGTGCCAGTTTATTTATGGTCAAAGAGGAACAAGGAATTGCTTTCAAAAAGTAAAATACTCCATTTGCTTACATAATTTGTATGAAACATCTTAGAATGTAAGGAGAGATTTCAAATAAAAAGATGTATTTCATGATAATGAAATATACGGCTATTTTAGGTGTGTTGAAACTACAAATATCATTTTCTCTGCAAATGCAGAATTCCGACCAAGGGAATTCATTTTTTCTTTTGCAAAAAATGAAACAAGAGATTTAGTATTGCACATGTATAAAGTTGGGGACATGCACAAGAAAAATATAAATAGAATCATCTAAATTGACGCTTGAGATATCCTATACAATCACTTTAAACAAATTATTTCAGGAACAAAAGATATCGATGGCAGAGTAATGAAAAAGACGAGTGAAAAGCTGTGGTTTCTTGTTGATGAAAAGCAACTCTGTTCCATCTGAGACAGTTGGGTGTGTTAACTAACCATCCGCTCATCAGAGGGCTGATGTATCCAGACTGAAAACCTCAGTTATGTAGTGATAAGCACATCCCTGCCTGTACGCAGGGAAGTGTGAGCCGCCATTCTTGCTGTTAGCACACTCCCTCTGCTCTACAACAAGTCAGCAAGTCCAGTGTCTGACTGGCTGGGTTTTAATCCTGCAGATTAATACTAATGCCATGGCAAAGAAGGCAGAAAGACGATTAAAATGTCACTGGATAACCTCTCTACAACCCAAACAGTAACGGCTCCAATTACACTGACCATTATATCACTCGCAGTACCTGGTACTGTACGACTCCTCTGCACCTCCCTCACAAGGCAGAGCCGGTGAAGGAGTCTGGAAAGGACGAGGCCTGGGAGACCGACGGAGGGGAGGGAAAGCAACTGCATGGGGACTGTCAGCTACAACAGTCTGGGCTCAGCCAAGGTCTAAACCTCCAGTGTCTGAGAGATTGACAGGCCAGATGGACAGTCAGATCTCCATGTTAAAAACAGACCACCTTTGTCCCTAATGACAAGAACTCAGATAGCACTTTATGTAGATATTCCCCTGCTACTATTGTTTTTTTAAAACATTTTAGTAATGAGAAAATTCATTTTCCATAAATGTGTAATCATTAAAGGGGATTTATCTGGCCATTATTTTGCTGTCTTCTCTTTCTTAACTAGATTACAGCTGCAAATAACTATTTTTTTAAATTATTGATTCATCCCCAATTATTTTCTCGATTAATCGATTCACTGTAAAATAATGAAAAATCTGGATCACAGTTGCTTGTTTTGTCCTAACAATCCACAACCCAAAAATAAAATCAGTTTATTATCAGATAGGACAGAGAAAAGCAGCAATTCAGAAGCTGGGATTGGAAAAACCTTTGCTTTAATAATTACTTTAATGATTAATTGATCATATACAAATAGTTGCAGATATTTTCTTCAGCTCCTGACTGGTCCCTCTTCCCGTTTCTAGGTCATCATGAGCATATATTGCAGACCAAATATATAACATACTTTCAGCAGACCTAGTGGTTTAAATAATTTAATTTGAGCAACAATAACCATCAGCACAGTAATACACAGCTAATTTAGCTGAGCCACATGACAACGTGCCCCAGAGCAGCAATTGGAGAGGAGGGCACTAGGGCAGGTGGCAGGTTTAGTTGGAAAGATGAAAATGGGATGAATACCAGAGGTTAAGAGGTGTAAAAGGGACGGGACGGGGGCAGAGGGGGGTTTCAGGGAGGAGGTCATAAAAGCTGTGAGAGGGCGAGGTGAAGTTAGGGTCACTGCTCACTCAGGGTTCCATGTGATGCCATTTCACCAACACAGTATATGTCCTGAGAACTGCTCAGGAGCTAATTGGTTGAACCAAGGTAATAAATCATGCTGAAATGTATAGATACCATTCTAGTCATTCTGTTGAAATGCTGCCTTTCTGGTCACCAGGTTAGAAAACCCTAATCTCTTCTCCACCACTGTTTCTAAAACCATTCAAACAATGAAATGCTATTGAAGTTAATGCGACACACACCTAATGTGACTTGTAAAGGCATTCTTTTGTTTAATTAGCTTTGAACTTCAAATTTAGCTTATAAGCTTGAAAGCCTAGGATCATAGCTTTTTATACAGCGCCATTACATACAAGGTATTTCTGTAATATTAGAAAGCACAACCAGGGAGCTGCGCTGTTTGAAAAGGACGAATGGTTCCATTCAGATAGACAGGAAACAGTAAGAATAAAAGACATTATATTAAAGAGCATAGGGAGTCTGACGTGGCTGAAGAGAATTACAGCTTGAGGAGAGAGTAAAAGAAATGGGTTTTTAAAACTGTTCAACCAATTAAATCAACGCATATTTAAAACTACGCCAGGAGTTATTGCCTCTGAAAATGTTCCCCTCACTTAGTCTGACGAGGGCCTCACAGTGCAAGTATGTGTTTACAGTAATATTTGAAAGAGATCAAATAGCATTTCACTTGTTTCCACTTGTTCAAGGAATTGTCTGTAAGGGAAATAGGGGATAAAACACCCACAACATCCGTTCCTAAGATCACACATTCCATCCTTAAACACTAGTCTTGTTTCCCTCCTCCGTTCATAGGAAAACATATCTGCTTACAGAAGTAAATAGGTGAGAGGGCTCGAGCCTCGCAGCTTCCATAAAATGAATACGAGTGCTCTAAAATGGAGGGCTGAGAGGGGCGGGTGGTGTACCGCAGCACCTCATGAATTCTGCAATTTGTCGTCTGTTTCTTGACTCTGAAAAAATCTTGGAAATGTCTTTTCCTGGATGACTTTATTGCACAAGAAACTGTTTTTCTCCATGGCAACCACATAACAGTAGAGTCCAACTAAGCTCTGACTCAACAAACAGAACTCCACAAAATACCCATTTCAGCGCCAGGGTTTTCCCCCCTTCGCCCAGCTTTCCTGCAAACTCTGCCTGAAACGGCTTTAAAACAGAGGCCGAATGATCGCACTGACCATAAATGAAGACACATGCTTGGATTAATCAGGGCACATTATGTGACATGCTACAGAAGATATGTGCAGGAAAACGGACTTGTGGGCTCCTGACGAGCCTCAGGTGCTGCATGGGTTAGGCTTTTCATGAGCCAGAGCCATGACACGTTCAGTACAGTAGGATGGCAGCAGCTGCGTACTGTTAACCTGCGGGAACCTCGCTTTAAGCAACAGCAGGTTCAGAACAAATACACCGGACAGAGCATTACATAAAAGTCTGTCTCTCTCTTGGTGGGCTGAGCTGCAAGGATGCAGGCACTTTGTGGAGCTAATGTAGCCGCTAACGGAAAAAGGCAGGCCAGGATTAGTGTTGCAGGCAGGCACAGGCCTCAGAGAAGGGCATGATGTGTGTGACTATGTAATCTCAGCAAAGAAAGGAGGACAGCAAAAAATGCAAACTAGCTATTGATAATCTTTATTATATTCATGATTTAAGAAGTCTTTTTTTTCATTTACTGTAAAGACAAAGTTATTTGAAGGAGACTTTAGGAGTTATCGTCCTCCCACCACCTGTCCTTGAATCATACTCATCACTTAGCATGCCAAGAGAGGATTTAGTTTGCTTCTTTCTCATTGGTGAACCGCCAACCTTCTTGTCTTGACTAGTTAAGGCCATTCCTAAGAAAACAGGACATGTCTGCTAAACTGTAACTTAAGACAACAGTGAGCTAGGCCACAGTTTCAGCTGCTGTCGAACAGCTGTAAGTCTGTTAGTGTGTGTGGTTGCTCTCAGTCTTTCAGAGGCTTCACCCTTGCAAAAGCACAGAATCAAACAAAATTATCCTTTATTTGTTGCATATAAGGTCATTGCAATGGGGCATGGGAGGCTGCCAACTTTTCTCTTTGCCTCTCCCATACTCCCCGTCTACCTCGTAGTGAGCACAGAGGAGTATGCGCAGGGAGGGGAGGCCCTACACAGGAACTCAATAATAACTTTCAGCAGTCTAGCCAGGAGGCTGGAAGCCCAGACTGCGGCTGTTCCCTCCTGTCCTCGTTCCTCCCTCCGCACAGCCCCACGCTCCTCCCTTCACTCCCCTCCTCCTTCTGGCCTGTGTCTGCTCCACAGGACTGATGCATTCTGCAGACAGGCCAGCGCTCTTAAAGAGACACAGGCCACATTTTTATCCACTGAATCACTGCAGTGGACGGAACCACTAAAGCAAGAGCAAAGTCCTTCATTTCCAGCCTCTCAATCAAGGGCCTAGGCTTTATTTCAGTCCTTTTCTTAAAGCTCGAGACTCTGACGTGACGCAAAATGTGAGTGAACAAACAGGCCGAAGTATGTTGAGAGGCTCTCAGTGAATCTCTGGCTGGATTCTTTCACTGTGGTTGCCTTTGAAGGTGTCTTTGATGCTTTATATACATTTTGTCAAGTGCAATCAATGTTCTTGGCAATGGAAGTATATTTAATGCCATTGTCATGATAATTTTTGGAGCCACTCCAAAATAGACCAGATAACTGACACGGACTCTGAAATGATGCTGCCACCACTGAGGTTGCTGCTATATAAATCGCCTCTGGTGTTACACTAGATTACACTGTGGTGTCTGCCTCAGAGGGAAACTAGGACTGTGTAGAAAGTAACAATTATTTGTATTATTGATTATTCTGTGAATTATATTTTCAGTTAATTGGTTAATTGTTCAGTATATAAAAAAGAATTCCACGACAATTTGCAGGAGCCCAAATGTCTTGTTTTGTCCAAAATCTAAAAATGTTCACTTTACTTTAATGTTAGATGAGGAAAAGCAGCAAATTCTCACATTTTAGCACCTCGAATCACCAAGCATTTCTACTTGAATGAATCACAACTTCACTATGTTTCAAATGTTTTGGTCTTAATGAGTGAAAATACCTTCCCTACACTTTCTATTCCCTCTACTTTATGAGGTGAACCCAGCAGGAGACGCCTAAATAGCGTGTGACTGAGCAGAGCCATGTTGAGCTCTATACCACAGAAAGGAAACGATTAAAAATTTATTAGAGTTGAGTGACACAGAAACCTACAAGGGCGTGCCTGCCAAACACACTCTCATTCTTTTGCTGTCAGCACTTTTGTGTCTTCATATACAAACTGTGAGAAAAAGAGGTCAATTTAACTTATCAAATACTACTACTCTTTTCATATTACACAACAGATATATGTACATACAGTGACATGGAAGCGTTAAAGTGGGTAAAACAGAGCTCAATAATGTTCTATTCCCTAAATATCTTGAAGGTTTTAAAGGGTTAACACATCTCAGCTGCAGCATAACAAAATATGAAATCTCTATGGGAGGTATCAGTGCCAGAGTCAGCAAAGCAGCACAGTCCTCTGCAATGATAACCCCATTCTGGAAAACCTATAAGGCTGCGCATCCAGCTTCGGATGGGCCGGACAGCTTCAGCTTAGGCTCTTGGAACTGGGAAAGAAATCTTCCAGTAGAACATAACTAAGACTCTCAGGAGTGTCTTCATCACAGAAATCTTCTCTCACAGGCCTCAAACTCCAGTATTTTCATGGCATAACAATGCTGTTATTCCCACTTAAGTCTGATGTGCAAAGAAAATAAAGCCACCACATGACTGTAAGGCTGTTTCTGGACAAAAAGAGAGAGCCTGGCTCTGTAGTCGTACGAAACAAGTTACTGTTCGTTACTCTGTGGTGTGCAGGGCTCTTTGAGAGGGTGACGCATACCCAAACAACACCAAGCCATTGAATCACCAGTGTTTACGCAGCCACATAATTCTGCACCATCTGTAGGACTCAGATCTGATCTTCTGCATAGCATAACAAGCTGACGGCAATGCAACAACAAGGGGGCACACACTAATGAGCTACCATCTTCTGAAACACTTTTACAGCCAGCTTATTAAATCAAAACAAAGATCTCTTTCCCAGAATATATCTTTATTCGCAGCAGTGATAACAGCTTCACGGTGATGTCCTCTCCTTTGGCCTCGAACTCTGAACCAACTGTCACCTCCTTCACCTTCCAAGGCAGATGCAGGATAAAAAGAAGGCAATGAACTTCTGACCTGTCATTCAGACTGCAGAGGAAGCTTTGCAGCTTGGGGGCAACCAGAGTCCACCATCCACTCTGTCTCTCCTCCCCTCGATGTCTCACCCTACCATCCCATAAACCCCCTCTAAAAACCTCCTGCTTCCCCTTTTATGGCTGCCAGATGGTGGGGAGGCCTCCGTGCCTCTGGACTTGCCTCTCCAGTCTAGTAAAACCAGTTGACCTCAGTAACATAAAAACGGCTATTTATGAAAAGGCTTGGAACAAAACACACAAACATCCTGCCACTGAAACAATCAAATGCCATCTCATCTCCCAAAGAGCCCTTTTACAAGATGAGAGCAGGACAGCAGAGACACCAATAGACGTGAACTGTTGCTCTGGGGTGGTGGTGAGGTCCAGATGTATCGACTACACCCAGGTACATTTTTTCTTCTTCTGTGTGAAGGGGTTTTATTTGCGTGCCTTGGGTGTGAGCGCAGGACTTTGGCAGCGTCTAAAATTCTCCCTGAGAAACGGAGAAGCAAAACAAACAGAGCCGTCTGCATTCAGGTTGAAGCTGAACCGCAGAACCACAGTCTGGCCTGCGGTTCACAACATTCTGTTCCAGCACTGACTTCACCTAAAACAAACACTCTCAAGACCCGTCCACCTCAGCCAAAGGGAGAGGAATCTGAAAAAAAGTTTAGATTGAAACTCGTTTAACAAATCCACTTTCTCACACAACTTCTTCTGCTGCTTCTCTGACCCATGTTTTCACCAAGTGCTGGGCAAATGTTTTCACTCACTTGTCACTTGTGTAGGAGTTGTGCCCTTTGACGGCACGCTCGGACTGAGTCCAAGGTTTGTGAGTGTGCAGAGTTGGGTGGGAAAGAGGGTTAAAAGGCCATATATCGCCTTGTTATGAAAGAGCAGTCCAAGCAATGGCTTCCTTTTATGGCAAATCAATTTAAGTGATTATCTGCTCTTCCAATAACAACTTTCTTCCCCCTCTGCTCACCTCAAATGCCCCTCCTTTTTTCTTCTTCCTTTATTTGTTTTACCGGTTGGAATCTACCATTTATGTCCTGCAATTCAACCTGACCTCCAGGCAACCCTTGGCGTGGCTGCCTAAGCCATTAAGGTAGCTGTGACTGTGGATTATTAGTGTGATAAAAGTTTACTGTCCCTCCAGCCACTCTGCATGGTTGCTGTTTGACACCTCTGGGAAACAAGTCTATAGGACCTTTCAAACAGCAGATTGGCCATGAGGGCATTTGGTGAGTTAGGCCAGCACACAAATACACTTAAGAGTGAAATCTTTAATTCAGACGAGTGACACAAGCAGCCAGGACAACAAACAGAATATAAGAAGTAACAGAGCAAACCAGCCAAGTCAGGATGGTGAATCAAAGTAGAGCATCCCCTGTGCGTTGGCTTTATGGAAATATGTAGACGAGAGGGCTTAGGGGGGTGGTGGTTGTCTGTGCTATGTTTTTTCCTGTGCGGCAGAAGTTGTGGGCAGCCGAGCTTACTGCAGCCTCAGCACTTCTCTCTATATTCTCCAGTTTCAAGCCAAGAGAGAGAACAAAGGCAGAGAGCTAAGCTGCTGCAGAGGTAATGAGGACAGAGGCATGCAGCACAGGAGTGTGTGCCCTCAATAACGAGTGCTGCTGCAGTCTATGATGGAGTCCTGTTGGACAGCAGGAATACAAATCCATGCAACTGCTGCTAGCAGCCACTCTGCCTATAGTCTACCCACAGACAGCAGTAACTGACTGACTGCAGCCCACCCCTTTTTACACTGCAGCTCTGTCTACCACAAAATGGAAACCACAGTGTGACTGGAATTTGCTTGGAGACACATTGAGATGCATGAAGTGAGACAGTAAAACTGTTTATTCCATTGGGATCCTTTAGCAATAAATTATCTAAGAGTCCAACATTTTTTTTAACTGTTTAAGTCGTTGCAAACAGATGAGTGGTTTCATTACATTACAGCAGACTTGTAGATGGCTTGAAAGAAATGTTACCATACAAAATAGTCAACGTGACAGAACTGAGGAAATCCACATTATTGCTAAAGGAGAATCCCAATTAAACTTGAGGACACACCCTTTATCTGTCTGCCAAAGTCTCTCCAGCTCACCAGTTGGAATCAATAATGTGATTAAGAGGGGAAAAAACAAGTGAAGGGGGGAATTTTACAGCAAAAATAAAACTTGGAATGGAGGTAGAAAAACTCCAAAAGGAGAAACATGCCTTTCCGGAGTTGGTATTCATTACACACTTAATATCCTTCTGTAAACCCGAACAATGCTTAGTCATTTTTTATTTTTTTTGCAGTTTCAAAGCACCATGAATGACATGTTCAGCTCGGCTTTGCTGCTCCATTTCATTACAGGGAGAACATGTAAACATCATACATGATGAAAAAAGTAACTAATTATAGTACCTACGTATCTAACGGGTAAATATAAGTATTCTAACATTATTTACCCCAAATGTCTTTAATTTTGAAGTCGGAGGCATTCCACAGAAAGGCTGTTTTGGCAGCTCTTGGCTGTAAAGCTGTGTCAGTGCTGGTCCATGCCAGCCCCACCCCATTAAGGCCAAACCCTGCACATCATGTGTTTCCACTTTACCGATAGGGTGGAAATGACCTCAACGCAGTAAAAGATGACAGGGGTGCTAGTGCTGTTCACCAGATGTGAGCAGAAAAAAGAGACAAAGAAAGAGGAGGAGGAGGAGGAAGGGGAGAGAAAACCATTCGCCTGAAGAATTTACTGCAAACCCCTGAGGAGCCCTGTGATTGAGGGTTCAAGTCGAGCTCCAGAGGTTCCTGGTGTATCTCAGCGGCACTCTGGGAGCACATACCCTTCTGGCCCCGCCAGACGCAGAACTGCGCGAACGCACACATACATGCGGCCATACATGTATGCATACACCCATATATTCCCAAAACACCACTGTCATTCCACTGCACCTGCTAGCAACACAAAAGCCACTTCCTCCCACTGTGTCCGGCCAAGCCCTTTTATCCTATTTAGTGCAGCCTGCACCACAACAAAGGCTGAGAAATTAGGGAGCTGCGTTGATGATAGGGCGACTAATCTCTTTGGAGGGACTTATTATATCAGCAGCCTGTACAGTTCTGCAGCTGAAAGGGCTGAATTAAATATGGACATGCAGAGATGGGTGTCTTTGTGAAGATGAGTTCACCAACAATGCCCTGCTATTACCTCTGGAATAATTCATACATTCCATATGGGACAGATGTCCCAACCCGACTGTCATCTTTGCATTTCATTTAACACATTCAGTTGATACAAGGTCAGAAGTGAATCGATTATCTCCAAAATATCGGCTTGTTTTGTGGTATAGCCCTATTCTCTAGTTCAAAACTGTCAGGCAATGTTCATTTTGTTTCTAAGCCTCTCTACAGTATATATATATATATATATATATATATATCATAAAAGGTCACTTGACCTTGCACTAAATACATACTCATGTGCGGCAGATTAAGACTGTTGGCGCCAAAAGGAGAGGTGATTACTTAGTTTTTGATGATAATCTGAAAAGCAGCTTGACGTTCTTTTAAGATGATTCGTGTACTACCTCCTCTCTTCACACCGGCCGTACTCTGCTTAAGACACAAGGCTTATAATAGTCCCCTCATTATAGGATAAAGGGTTAACCTGCTCTATTTCAGGCCCTTGCTGTCTGTGTCTGCGCTTGTCGACTAGCTGGAAATAAAGCCAGACGCTTATCAACGCCACAAGCACAAGGGAGGCAGGCGGCACAGCAAGCACAGTGCGGGGCAACCCTGCAACTATTAGACACCTGCATAAAGGGGGATTAGGGGGGTGAGGGAAGTGGTGTCCTCAGCATGTGAGCAACTATGGCCCATCTGTATGCCTGTCATCGTAAATGTAGACCCTGCTGTATTGATGCGGAGAAAAAGAGCAAAAAGTAAGAGCAAGGTGGGGCAGGTGGCTAAGACTTAGAGAAACCAAATCCAAATGCATTTGCTGTGATTTAGTACATTCTGCTTTTATTAATAACGTAATAAACAAGACTAACAAGGATATGAGGGAAAAAAGGTCCACCTGATTAGATAACGCTGCGGCAAAGAGTGACCATGACGGATCCTGGTGTGACTGTAATACTGAATAAATAACTTTCCCCCCTCGCTGCAATTGAGTCTGCTAGGACAGCTGTGCTGAATTCATTTGATACGGGTGCCTGCTGACAATGCTGCATTGCTCCGTCTCTGCAAGAAAGCATGTCGAGCTGGTCTGAAGAGCACACAGGGGCTGGCAGCTTGTCACCAACACTGAATGATTGTTCTGCTATACAAACCAAAGCTCTTACCTCTGTTAAACTAAGCTAAGAGAAATAAACAATTTATTAGAGGGTCGGCCCGGAGCTCTACAGTACATGCAGATTGTTAAGGGGAAGACACAGTGCTCTTAGATCAGATTTTGAGATGCAATGTCCTGGCAGATACGTGAGATGATAGGCGTCTATAATGGCACACAGCAAAACAGGAGAGAGCTGAAAATAATGTGGATCCAACAAATTTTTTCATTTAGCGGGCTCTTGAAACGAGCCTGGAAAAGGATGTAGAGATGGTTATAAGGTCGTCCTGACCTTATAACCATGTATCTATGTATCTGATCTTTCTATGTATCTATCTATGTATCCATGTATCTATCTATGTATCTATGTATCTATCTATCTATGTATCTATCTATCTATCTATCTATCTATCTATCTATCTATCTATCTATCTATCTATCTATCTCTCTAACACAGAGAGATGACAAGTTTTTATTTCTCCAAAACAAGACAATCAACCCTCACACCCCTGGAACAGTACAGTGATACATGTGTGGCGTATGTAGGCCAGTCTGAATACAGACTGATACAGCATGTGCTCACTTCAGTGGAGGTGGAGATCTAAGTATAATGCAGTGTGAGGGGGAGTGCAGTAGGAGATCTCTGTGGAGGAGAAGAGCCTGTGTGTGTGTGTGTGTGTGTGTGTGTGTGTGTGTGTGTGTGTGTGCGTGTGTGTGTGTGCGTGTGTCTTACAGGGTCGAGGAGGTGTCAAATGGAGGAGATGAGTGATGGTGGCAGGGCAGAGGAGGTGTCAGACATGGAGGTCTCGGTGATGGAGAGGGGAGCTTTATACAGTGCTGACCTGTGGGAGAAGTGTGTGTGTGATGCAGAGTGGAGAGGAGGAGTTGGAGAAAGGAAAGTAGCAGCAGGAGGAGGAGGAAGAGGAGGAGGAGCAGGAGGTGGAGGAGGAGGAGGAGGAGGAGGAGGAGGAGGAGGAGGAGGAGGAGAGACTTTCATTGGAGGTCACAATGAAAGAGGATGGACAGTGAATGGAGGAGGGTGAGGTCTCTACTGTAAGAGGTCTATGCACTGTGAAGTCTGTGCGTACATATATGCATGTGTGTGTTTTGTGTGTGTTCTGGCGCGCTTCTTTGAGCCCACCAGCCAGAGAGCACGAAGTTCTTATTTAGCACAGGAAGAGCAGCTCTGCTTAGCAACCACAGCTGCCCTCCAATCACAAGCGTACGGAGCAGACTCCAACGGAGGACGAGTAATTTTTGAGTGTGTGGAGTCTGATAGAGACCTCTAAATGTTGAGGTCTACACCTGCCCACACACACACACACACACACACACACACACACACACACACACACACACACACACACATTCTTCAGAATCGAGCTCCAAGCTTTTATGTCACGAGAAGACAAAGCTAAAAGTACATTGGTTCTCCTCAACCTTCGCCGTCTTCTGAACTCAGCAGAGAATTCAAAGTTAATCTAAACCATCCTAATCCAAACAATTTAATTATGCATATCCCAAAGAGCAAGGGAATCGTGTAAATCCTTAAAACATTCATTCTCCTTTTCCTGCAGCCACACACAGCACTGTGCTGCAACTTGGCACCGCACCAGTGGCAAGTGACGGCCCGATTATGATCTGCTTGCCATCAAAACAGGAGGCACGAACAAGATTTGGGCCAAATGCTGTCTGAACACTGAGCAGTCTGTTTGGTTTAGCTGCGTGATCTAATCCTTATGATAGCTTTGGAGGTGGGCGGTGGGCGGATTGTAGGCGAGAGCAGCATGCCGATTTGTCATATGGCACCCGCAGGGCCTACTTCTGCTCTGGCTGGAGCTCTATTAGCACATCTCCAATGTGGTCTAACAGTTTTGTAGCTTAGCGCTGAGGGTCATTAAGGAGAGATAGAGAGACATTTTAAGGGGAGAAATATCCTGCTAATGTCGCTGGTCTCTGAAGTCTCATCAGAAAACTTGAATACGTATGTACAATTACACTGTTGGTTTCTCCATGTAACATACTCTCCACAGTATATCTAATTCATGCTCTAATTACAAAATTCCAGGGGGACTGGTTATAAATCATGAGGATGCTTAGAGTAGGCCAAAGGAGGAGTAGAGTCCACGGCTGACATTCAGTCTGTCTGAGTCAATCCGTGTTCCTGAAGACACTGTCCAGAGAAGATGACGGTTTTGATGTGCACTGTGGTCTCTGCATTCCAGGGGTTATGTAGGATTATCAGAGTTTAAACTCTCTCTCCCCCACCCCACCCCCTCGACTGCAGCAGCTTAGTAGCTCAGCCAGCAGCAGATGCAGACTCCAGGATTTCCTGTCTCTGCACCAGATGGGCCTGACTCTTAATCACAGAGCTGGAAATCAGGAGGTGATCGAGGAGGAATTGATGATGATTGTGGAATAACACTAACCCAATACAGGCATCTGTTCTGCCACTAAAGGACCGATGGACTGACTGACTTGTTGACTGCAGTCATAGCCAGTGCTCATCTCCTCCCTCATCTCATCATCACTGATCAACACTAATCATTCTCCTCCCTCACTCCACGAGTTATACAAGACGTTTTTCACACATTAGCACTATGCTGTGTCATCTAGGTTTTGAGAGGAATGGAGCAAACACATGAAATGATCAGAAATAGACAGTATATAGGTGTAATACTGATACTGCAACAAAAAAATGAGACTAGATATTGTCTAATATAGCTATTATAACTTTCTTTTTCAGTTTAAATGATTGCATACAATAAAGTTAGGGTCTTTTCTTATGGAAAAGCTTTCTTATAATCTAATTTTAACTTGACACCATGCATTCATGTGTATGTACATATATATGTGTGTGTGTGCGCGCGCGTGGGCATATAAATGTATATTTGTGTTTTTTCTTTTCTGCTATTTAAATAAACTTTTTTAGTAGTCTCATTATTTTCAGAACAAGAGCTGAATGAAATAGACTATGAATACCACGACCTGCCAACCTTGTATACATAACTAATGACCAGTTATTAGTTATGTACTGTATGTGGTGTGTAAATAGCTTCTTTAAGCAACAACATTCATCCCAAACATAGAGCAGGGAAATGTAACTAAGTACATTTAGTACTGTAACTGAGTAAATTTTTTGGTACTTTAGTATTTCCAATACATTCCACTACATTTCAAAGGGAAATACTCCACTGCAAGATTTTACATACAAAAACATATTATCAATTGAATAGTATGATGCATTGTGTGAGTTTAACAAGGACCTTTGCTTTATATTTGAAATACTTTTACTGAACTAAGGTTTTGAATACAGGACTTTACTTGTTACCGAATATTTTCACATGGTGGTTTGGCTACTTTTACTTAAAGTGACTATATGTAACTTTTACATGTTTCTGAAAGTGTGTAATCTGATGATCATAAATTACCTATAACTGCAAACGAGACTAAAGCGATTTTTCCTGCAAAGTCACAAAATGATTTTTGGCAGGTAGACGGCGCTGCAGAGAACACATTCTGATGGGTCACAGATTTCACCAGAAAAGCCTGTGTTATTGTATCCAGACAGGTAAAGGGTAGTAGCAGATTCCTTTATATAGGTCTAATTGTAGTTACATTTTATTTTAGAAGTTGTCTGTTGTAGTTATGGCTGATTCTGGGGCAGGGCCATCACAGAAATGAAGGAAATTAAACGAAGAACAACTAAAAGCTGAGGGGGAAAGTGAAAGTGAAGACAGCGGGCGAAACCAAGTCAATCTCGGTCGGGCTTTCAACAGATGATAACAATTACGGAATTGTAAATGATTAAAAAACATCCCCGAATTGGCCCTCAGGTATGTAATATATTTCATTAATAAAAATAACTTTACAATGCGCAATGTGGTTGTACGTCAGTAGCCTAGATTAAATTGCATCCCCCTTTCATTTAGTACAGACGTTTATCCTTTTAGTCCGTGTTTGTGTTGGCCTACTCTTTTCTTTTCCCTTGTCCCCCTGTACCTGTGTGAAGTATCCTTGGGTTTCATGAAATGCGCTATATAGGTTATTATTACGTTGGTTGCTACAACAATCTCTTAAAGGTGCTTTAAGTGATGTGACGCGTTTTTTAGGCTACAACATTTTTCGTCACACACAGCAAACATCTCCTCACCAGAGTGATAGAGAAAGACAGAATGGCGACACTCCCATTGGACTCCGTTGTACGCTTTTTCCCACCTACTTCCGGGGTATGCAGCCTCGCATAGTTCCAAACAATCCCTTCACGGCGACGGACACCATTCATTTTCATTGCTGGCCGTCGAGTAACTTCTGAGGTAAGTTGATTAAATAGCTACCTCTTTTGAATTGTCAACTGTCTATATTTTATCAGAGGCCCTTTATGATGCATATACTGATCTTTATTTGTATGTGTGCACAGGGTGATTATATATTTTTTTTATCTCGGTAGCCGACCGATTGCCTGCTAGTTTGTTAGCTTGTTTGTTAGCTTGACTTCGCCAGCTGTGAAGTTATCGTTACACCAACAATTACGAAGTTCAGTAGTGAATCTCTGACACCTTTGATTTAGTTAGTTATTGATGTTGGATTACTAGAATCATTAAGGTTAATTAAGGACGGGTTTTATTTAGGTTTTATCTACTGAACCTGACGGTGTTAGCTTAGTCAGCTGAGTACTGTGTCTAGAAATAAGTTTGCATTTGTTTAATTATACCCTTGAAAGGGCTGTTGGATTTCATGTATGAATACAAGTTATTCCACACACAAAATATCAGTAAGTGACATATGACAATGACATAATTTTAAATATGAAAAAGTATTAAGGCAAATTTCACAGTTGTGGGTGTCTTTTTTTTACTGTCGATTTATTTAACGTTTTCCACTGTTTTTTTAAGTTCAATAATTGCAACATCTTTTCAGAAGTCAACAAGTAATCGTGTTAAATTATCGTGATTTCAATATTGACCGAAATAATTATGATCATATTTCTTTCCATATTCCAGCAGCCCTACTGGTGGTGGCGACGGCTGCTGGTGGTGGCTGCTGAAATAAGAGGAGACTGGAGGCTGTGCCGGGGATGGAGAGGCCAAATACATCCATGGCAACCAGTAAGGTGTTTGGCAGTGGACTAGATGTTATGACCTTATGTGAGGAAGTTTGCTGTGTTGAAATTGCCTTCTTCGTCTGACTCTTGCTGCCAAAGTACCCCTTATCACGGCTGTTTACCCTGATGCACTATGATTGAATCCTTAACCTCAGCCTGATATATGTGGAGGATATTTTTTGTTAATTAATCACTTATACTATTCCCCATATTCCTGGCTCTACTTTGTTGCTCTTATTCATACTTGTTCCCACTTGTTTTTTGTCCCACAAACCTCAGCCTGATATATGTGGAGAGGATTTGTTTTTATTAAACACTCAGCATCTCAAACACTAACCCCCAAAACTTCTGGCTCCAGCTTTACATGCTGTATCCTCCTTTGCAGCATGCAGATGTTAGGCAGTAGAATCTGCATTTGCTGAAGGGTTTTATAACCAGTGGTACCAGCGGTGAATCTTAGTTGTATTGCTTTTTTTTAATTGTCTCCTTTCCCCACCGTATTCACTGTACTTGTTCTTGTGTCACTCATTGTTTAATAAAAATGAAAAATGTATTCATCCAAGTGTATTGAGTTTTTATTCTTTAATATATGTGATACTTGGTGTATGGCTTAGTCTTAAAATGATCATGGTTGTACATACATACACACACATACACACAGTTGTTATTATTTAATATATGTGATACTTGGTGTATGGCTTAGTCTTAAAATGATCATGGTTGTGTGGTCAACTCCTGCCTCATCAGAAGAAGTGGGCTGGACACTAAATGCTGAATGGACCGTTGCTACTCTGCTTTCTCAATCGCTCTCTGACCACGGGTAAGTGAATCGGAATTACAACAACATCAAGGAAAATACAATAGTCCAGATGTGCAAAAAAGAACATCTTGAATCATCTTTGATCTCAAAAAGATGTAGTAAGGTTAACCCTTGTGTTGTCCTTCGGGTCCCCTGGGACTTAGTTTATATTTAACGTTTTTGCATTGGCCTGGCGTTGAGCTTCAAGTCCCCGGTGACCCTCGCGTACTATGTGATGTCATTTAACGTGAACTGGCACGGGGGGGTGTCCCAGACATGTCAGAACAAACACGTTTGGACAGGCTAATACAAAACTAAAGTCCCCGTGACACGAAGGACAATACAGGAAAGTAGCCTAGTGCTATCATGCTAACACGGACGTGAAGCTTTCCCTCCAAAACTTAAAAAGGTATCTATACATAGCTATCAGTTGGCACCCCATTCCAAATGTTAAACTGACATTTACAAATATGCAATAACAATCAAACAAGTACATGGGTATGGGTTTTTATTCATATTTACCATTCAATATCGCAATCGCTGCTGTCAGTCCCATAGGGGAACATGACAGCGCTGCGTGTGTTTGGAACTATACAGGCTTACATGAACCACGTGACCACCCCGCTAGCGAGATCAACGAGTGTCGCAACTCTTATATCTCTATGGCTCTGCTCCTCACTATCCGCTAGCTGCCTGTCCCCTGAACAAACTGTAAAAAAAACGCGGTCTCTGTAGACAGCCCAGGCTCCACAAATGGCAACAAAAACAAACTGTGCCAACCTGCCCCACAAACCATAACAAACAGTGTTCCAGCCAATAACTGATAAGAAGGAGCTGGTTGAGCCGTCACTGCAGCAGAGTTAGCACGTAGGCTACTTCCACAATGCATATTCATGACTCAACCAGCTCCTTCTTGTCGGTTATTGGCTGGAACACTGTTTGTGCAGGTTGGCGTAGTTTGTTTTTGTTGCTGTTAAACAATTTTTTTTTTACAGTGTGTTCAGGGGACAGGCAGCTCGCAGATAGTGAGGAGACGATTGCTGTATGTGACAAAACATTTTGTAGCCTAAAATACGCGTCACGTCACTTAGAGCACTTTTAATGCTTTGGCTCGTGACACAGTGACAGTGATACCCGGTTTAGCTCTTGATACATCTAAAGTAGGCTACGTTACCGTATGCAACACTTGAAATGCAACGATGCATCTGTAACATATTCTCTTATTGTAAATTAATGATTTTCTGTCTGAGCAAAAAATTCATCACAACTATATGACCTCACGGTAACTCTAACTCAGTAATCTACAGTGGGCAATAAAGCACCATAAAGAAAAGATCTTTACGACAGGTGTGGTAAAAACACTACCGCTTTTGTCCAAAGCGGCCGCTAGAATCAACACAAACTGAAAGTTACAAATAGCCACTTTAAGTAAAGGATGGGAATACTTCTTCCACCACTGCAAACATATTACAATAAGTTTATGGAGGAATTTGGTTAAAGGGATTGTGATATATTTGAATTCTCCAGTGAAGCTTTAACATATCTAAACAAAAAGGTAATAGGTTAAAATCAATATAACATCACATCATCACAAACTCATTATTTTGTAAAAAAAAAAAAAAAAAGAATTCATTAACTAATTTGGTTAGATTTTTATTAAAACTTTTTACTTTTTATTAAAAAATTAAACAACAGATATTTGTGGGAGTACATCATTATAAGAACATATAACATATAATTTCAAAAATGATTCTGTTGAAAGATAATCAACAAAAAATATATTTGAACTATGGCCAAGACCTATCTCTATCAGACAAGCAGATACCACTACAGGCTCCAATCTGTCTTTGAGCACATAACCCGGAAACCAGTGACAGGGCAAACTCACAAACATGGACTTCCCATCCTGGGAAAGGCTGGAGGTTACAGACCAATCCACACAGCACCCAAAGAAACAAGGCACTAACAAAAAGAAATGGCTGCACTTCACAGCCTCTGAAAGCCTGGCCCTCAAACAAAGGAGGCGGCAGGTCTTTAGCACACATCGCCCACAACAGAACCCCAGCTGACACCCTTTTAACATAGGGTCACCACTGCCAGAATGGAGGCCACAACCCCAGGGAGCTCCTGACACCCCTTTGCGTTGACGTGCGGTCCGTGCTTTGACCAAAATGCTCCGTCCATAGACGAGGTGATGGTCTTCTGGGGGTTGGGGAGTTGATGGGGGGGTTGGGAGTCAGGTGACTGCTCTCAAAAGAATGATTTCTGAGAGAAGGCTAATTAAACACAACAAACTTGCTTTGCTGCACCGAGAGTGATGCTCTTGCACCAAAATGTGCTAAATCTGAACCGAATGCAAATGACTCCATGTGTATATGTGTGATGTGGGCAGGTTGGGTCTTAGCTGACTGGGTCATCGCTGGGCAGACAGGCCCATCACGGACCAAATAGATGCACGCTGTCAGCTTCCAGGGCTTCCCAGAGGTCAGCAGACAGATGGGAATGGAAATGAGCCGGCAGAGAGCTCATTTTAATCTGGCCTGCACAGCTGATCCAGTCATTACACTCGCCTGTTTACATGCAAACACAACTCATATACATGCTATACATAAAGACACACACATACAAGTGAAGATAAACACACACTTACCTGATACAGAAAGAAGTATTTCCATTCACTTTTACTAACAGTTAATAACTGAAAACACACAACCCTTTACCCTTCGACAGACTTGTTTGGTTTGCTCCAGGTTTGAGGCTAATTTCATCGAGTGAGGAGAACAATGGGATGAGAAATGGCATAAATTGGCCTCAGTTGAATGGCTTTAATATCCATTCCATTAAGGAGGGTCTACACAGTACTCTCCACTCAGTCAGATCACATTGCCCTCACTTTTTAGGGATTGCTTTTCCAGTTAATGCTCAGAAGTATTTGACTAAAAAAACCTTTTGCAATTCCAATCCTCTTTCTTAAAGATTTTCATGCTAATCAGAAAAGTTAACATTTGAATTATTACATGCAAGGTTCAACACAATGGAATAACTCATTTGAATTGGTCTTAGTTTCCAGGAAATAATAAAAAAAGGTAATGTGTCAGCAAAATAATCATCCAGGATCTGAACTAAGAATCACAAAATGGCTGGATGTTTTATTGGAATCAAGCTGCAGTTGAGAGTTTGTTATTCGTCCACTGCATATCCCTCCATCCTTATCAGACAGCCATCTGGCAAGTGGACTGGACACAAGGGCACGTGATTGGATGGTGCAAAAAGAATGGGGGAAGGCTGGGTCAGTGTCTTTGGGGAAAGGTCAGGGGTTACGGCCCTTTGAAAACACATGTCAAGGCCTGGCTCACACACTCTGCATCTTCTGAATGAGAGTCTGCAGCCTCCTCTCAGCAATCTGGCCTCATCTGCACATTAAGCAAAGGGCTGAATGACCAAATGCTAGATGTGATACAAAACAGAGACAATAGTTCACTGGTCTCATTCCCTCCTCTGATCCGGCTTCTACTTTTGTGAGGAGGTTGGTTATGTTTCACTTTCTAGATTCACAGCCTATCAGTAATAAAACTGAAATAATTCAAAATCACACTTAAATCTCTCCAGTAAACTGTACTTCAAAACTATTCCACACAAAAAACATGCTACATCAGCATCAATCTTCTCAGCAGTTTCCTCCAGCAGTGATGTATCTGCACCTTCAACCATACAGTAGATGAGCTGGTGGGAGTCTAGACAGATGATACAGGCAGCGGAGGTAACCTTCGAGGCTCTCTCTTATTAATAAAACACTCTAACAAGAGAGGGAGGCTGAGGCAGGCCGATAACATTGAGTTTTTATTTCTTAGGTAAAGCGAGCCAAGCACGGCCTGTGAACCCCCGTTCGGCCTTTCAGCAGCTTGGCCTGTCAGGCTGATGTATGGGGGAGCGCTGGTGTGCAGCTCCCCGAGGACCAGGCCTGTCTGCTAACTGGGACACAACTGACAGTGAACCACAGCAAACACACACTGCCCCCTCTGCCATGCTCCCTCCATGATGCTCAGCCTCTGAGTATATCACATACACTGTAAGACCTTCAGCACAGGCCCCCCTTATTTTGAGAAAACGTATAAGTCACAGGTGATAAATCAATACCTGCTGACTGCAGTTAGGAAGAAATTAGCCACAGGTGCAAGACTTTTTTTTTTGCAGAGACAGATAATTCTTGACTGTACAGAGACGTCTGGGTCCAATTTGTGGGAAAACAAGATATAAATCAGCTGTAGACGCCTGTGTGCTGCATTCAGGACTAGTAAACTTCTCTATAAGCCAACATTTTCCTGTGAATTTTTCAAAGAGAGTACTGCATAAGCATTCCCTGTGAAACATGCCCTGGCTCCTGCTCAGTCTGGAGCAGCACCATGGTGATGCATACAGAGATGTCCACTCATTAGCAGAGTCCCACACAACAGCTGCTCTGTGACGAAGTAACAGCCATCTCGTCTCCTGGCCCTTTGTCCACACTAAACATATCTGACCCAAGCAAGGAGTCTGGACTGTGACAGCAATAAACACACACACATTCATATCTTATCCTATCCTGACCAGCCCTACCTTTTCTCTCTCTCTCTCTCTCTCTCTCTCTCTCTCTCTCTCTCTCTCTCTCTCTCTCTCACACACACACACACACACACACACACACACACACACACACACACATTTCCGTATCCCAAACCTCATTAAACTCTTATCCCCTTCCCCACCTCGTGGCACCATAATAGGCTTCCCAGCCCCCCTCTCCCCTCTCACACTAATAAAATATATCATCGGGACTCCATTTATCATAATGCAGATGCCCTTGGGTAACCCTGAGGGGTGGGGGATGGACCAGTGACTTTTGGAGGATGGGAGGGATGCTGAGGTGCGTCATCTGATGGTTAGAGGCTTCAGTGTCACCGCTTTCAGACATATATGAGGTGAGTGACACACACACACACACACACACACACACACACACACACACACACACACACACACTCGCCCGCACACAGAAAGATGTGATGTGACATGCGATTTGCATTAACTCTGGGGTGCCTAATAAGACTGGCAACACTTGAAAATATACAAACAAGCAATCAAAGAAGACAATGACATGCTTGATGAGAAGGAAGCCTCCTCAAAATGAATGTTAATGAATGCAGATGCTGTAGTAGGCCTGAGGCTGTTGAAATATCCACATATAAAAACAAAACACTTCAAAGACAATAAGTGATGCTTTATAATAAGGTGAAGCAGATCCGACTTACTCTGCATGATTTACTGGACCGCTTGCCCGTCAGGTCATATTTTCCTTTTAACTCTTTAAGCAGCTGCTCCAGGGGACTCTTCTCCTCTTTTCCGGTGTAGTCCGGGTCTAAGAGCACATAAGCCCGCCAGTTTGCGGAGTCGAATCCCCAGTGGACCGTCCGGTTCTCGAGTTTCTTGTGACTGTGGACCACAAACTTGTGAGGAGGAAACATGAGTCTGCAATCCATGCACTGGATGCAGGCGGCACTCGGGCCGGTGTACAGTTCCGGGACAAACAAGCCTTTACACCGGCCGAAGCATTCATGATAGACTTTGAAACTCTTCTCGGTTCGCTCCAACTCCAGGGAGCCTAACTCCTTGTTGCAGTGAGGAGGGTAAGTACCGCCGTAAATGAGAGCGTTGCAGAGGCGCTCAGCATCCGTCTGAGTGATCAGCCCGCAGGACGGAGCCGAGAAGGGCAGGATACCCACCACTTTAAGAATCTCCAGCTGGTCTGCCGTGCACCTGGAGCAATAGATGTGCAGGTCATCACACACCGAGTTGATTTGCTGGAGGGAGAAATCTCTCAGGACGCTGTTGAGGATCTGCGGCAGGCACAACCGCTTCTCGCCACCGACCACGAAGCAGGAGATGGGCTCCCGCTCCAGGACCGTCTCGCACCTCTCCGTGGAGCGGTCGGACGGGATGAAAAGTGGACCGGACATCACTGGAGGTGTCTGAGCCGGCAGGGTGAGCATCAACTCAACAGATTTTCCATCTTTACCGAAGAACGAGTCCTGGTGCCACCGAGCGGAGAACGCCGCCGGTCCGCCGAGAGAGCGCATGGAACTCAAATGAAACTGCTTCAGAGTTTGTTGAAGTCCGGGATGGGGTTGAAAGCTCGTGCCCTCCATGTTGTCGCCGTTTGGAAAAGAGAGTTCAAAACTCAAAATGAAAGCTGAAATTGACTTATCGAATCGGGCGTCCTCAGCATCCGGCTACACGCTCAATAACGCGCATTTCCATGTCACCGGAGAAGCTTCCCAGCGCGTCCATTCACAAAACTGACGCTGCTGAATTTGCAAGGGCTGTTGTAAGCAGACGCAATTACAGTCGACAACTCCTAGACTTAAAACTTGTATTATCCAACGTATAATCACACCGGGTAGCCTACCGTGTTTCTATGCGCTCCTGCGGTTTTACGCACTCCTAATGTGCGCTCGAAATATGCCTCGTTTGCTCCGTCTGGCGTACTCTCAGTCTGTCTCCCCACTCACTCAATGTGTGAGTCTCTCTCTCTCTCTCTCTCTCTCTCTCTCTCTCTCTCTCTCTCTCTCGCCCTCTCTGTTTGTTTGTGTCTGGTTCAGTCATTGAATCCCAGCCAGGAATGTGACTGACTCCCCGGGCTGGCTCTTCCCTCAGCCAGCTGTGCCTCCCTCTGCTACATGGCAGCTGCACATTAAAAAAAGAAAAAAACCTCTGAACCGAGGGGAGGGTGGAGCTTAGGAAAATTTATGTTGGAAATACAAAAATAAATTTCAGTATTTCAGATGTTAAAGCCTTGCAGGTCAGCATTTTTGTCTTTCTTTAGAAACTTTTTGGAACATGTAAATTTAAAATGAGATGATCTAAATGCACTGTATATTTTGCTTAAGAAGGTCAATCTGAAACCAAAACGTGGTGGTGAAAGGTGACTAAGTGCATTAATAGTCAAGTACTCTACATACAGTCATATTTTAGGCTACTTGAGTATTTCCATTTTATTCTACTTCATACATCAATTTCACTACATTTCAGAGGAAAATGTTGTACTTTTTACTTCACTACATTTACACATTTGACACGTTTGTTACTTTACAGATTAAGACTTAAAATACAAAACAAATGATCAGTTCATGAAATATGATGCAATGCTATAGATTAAACTATAAATAGTTAAATAGTTAAATATAAATCAATTACAATTATCTCCACCTTGACCAACTGCAACTTAAAATGCTTCTTGCACATGAATGCATAACCATTAATCTGATGATATATTGTGTAATAGAATATCACACATAGGGGATGTTTTCTGCATTGAATACATTTTTTTACGCCTGAGAATAGAAATGGCAGTAAAGAAAAAAGGCACACTAATGTTATCTTGTTGTTCATAATTGTGTCTCATTCTTTCAAATGTGTTTAAAATCACAAAGAAGCATTATTGTAATTAGAATATAACTTTGGGATACATTATGGAGATAACATTTAATTAGTGTAGATTTCAATGCAACTAAGGATAAAATATCACTCTCAAAAACTCAAATATAAATTACATACCAATTACACTATCATAAATCCTATATAACTGATAGTGAGAAGTTATCTGAAATTCATCAAAATACCCACCAATTTACTTGACATTGATAACATTTCCCCATACTCATACATATGCAATTCTTCTTGTGTGCCCTTTTCAACCACGGGAGGGCGCTAACAATTAACCAATGAACATTAAGACACATGGAAATTAATGGAATTTTAACATACACAACACAACTCATTTACAGTAACATTTTGCAACAAAAATATAAAATCTTGACACGATCCTAAATTAAATGAAAAAAAACATTTATTCACCACTACACACAACATTTACACATCTAAATACTTATAAAAGTCCTATGAAGCAATGCATGTTTAATTGTTAACATCCCATACCAGAATATTTAATAGTTTTCCTCCAGTTTTTATAATAACCGTTTCCAGTGTTTCCAGTATTTTGCAGTTCACACTGGACGTCATACAGATGGCATTTTCATTTTCAAAAAACAGTTTGTTTAAGACACTAGATTTAAAAACAACTTACAAAACACATCGTACATTCTTGGCCTTAGTGCATTTCCTTTAGTTACAAATCACATAAAGATTGCACATCTAATGCTTATGATACTTAATACCACTTTAAAATCGCTCAGGAAATTAGTTTTCCTTTTGCATCACAACAATCTGGTTTACATTTTTCCACAAATAATTAGAATCAACATACAGTAACATTAATTCCTGGTAAGCTGAAAAACATGTATAAGAGTTTAGGGTTTTGTCTAGTTCAACACATACTTTGCCCCATGTTTGACATAAGTTATGGCATGTCTAAAACAAAATCTCAACTTTGACATCCGATCCTTTCACACAGACGTAGTTATGCTTATTAAAAGAATAAATAAGCCGATCACAAGCTACTGTAATAAAAACAATGTTCTCATTTCAGGCTTCCATCACGCTGCTCGCAGCCACATTTAACCTACTAAATACCAACCTTGAAAATGGGTTCTCAGAAATGTTATCATTAGTCCATTTAACACAGAGATATTTTTATTCATTGGGAGCAGGCAATTAGTGAAAGACACTACCCTAATTCAGGCATCTTATTGTCGTACTGCGGTGGTGGAGTGATGGGTTCAATGGTCACTGGATTGTGTGTGGGGCTGCGGATTTGGATGCGGAAGTCCTTCAGGTGCAGTTTGTCTGACTTGATCCTCCTCACCCGGAGGGGCCGTAGTAAACGGCTGGCCCGGCTGCTGCTGCGAGTGGGCAGGCTGTTGTTTGATGTAAGGCCAGGAGGGTTAGCCTGGTGCTCAGCGGCAGGTTCAGCTGGAGCTGGTGTGGCATCATTAAGAGGGGTGTCCTCGGTGGGGTTGTCATTGGGCTCTGTTCCCTCGTTTTCCACAGCAGCTATGATGTCCTCGTAGGACGGCAGCTGGGAGGTGCTATGGCGAAGGTTGCTCTGGCGGACGGGGTAGTTGTTACTGCCAACGACCTCCTCATAGCTCGGCACGTTGTGTGCCGTTTGTGCTGCAGCTCTGCAAAAGAATGCAAGAGGTGAGCCTCAGTGAGAAAGTGCAGTATAAAACACATGAGAAAAAAATCAAACTTTCAACAGCTTTTTTTTTTTGCCAAACAGTAATACATTTTTTCATCCAGCAGATACTGAACAACATCATCATTCATCATTTGGAGACAGGTTTGGGTCCACCTGTCAAATGTAAGTCCAATATTCACTCTCTTTTACTCTGGTTTTAGTCTCCACCAACTCCTGAGGCAACTCATTTATATGGCTCTTTACTGCTAAATGCTCCACTAGGTTTACTAGAAAGTAGCTAACTCTGTCTGACTGTTGTCTGGTGCTGAGCAGTTGGTGTACAGCTGCCTGCTGTGGCCAAAACAAGGCTATGAGAGCTGTGAGACTGAACCAAAACATGTGTCACGTGAAACAAAAACAATGAGCTGAAAGATGCTAAAAAGCTCCATAGAGCCAAGCTGAATAGCATCTTTCAAATGATTCTGATGGCAGAAGATTTTGTTTCTACAAACATGAAATAATCCCAATGACAATTTGGTGCAATCTAGATGTTGCTTTTAGCACATTCATTTGTTCCTGGGTCGGTTTTGGGGGGAATGCCAAGTAAGGGCCTTTAAATCCTAAAACAAAGTGGCTTTAAATATTCTAGGTTGAAATATTTATATTTAAGACCTGTAAAGCAATAACTTTGTTTGCCATATGTTTCCAAATATTTTCATCATCTAAGAAAAATCTGAGTACTTACGCTAACTCCTGCTGCCGTTCCACAGGGGTCACAAGGGGGACTCCTGTTGCCGCTGGCGTCCTACTTGCATTGCGTCGTCTCCTCTTGCCCCTCACACCAAGGAAAATAGATAAAAACAGCATGGCTGCCCCAACGCCAACCAGCACCATAGCCACTGTTGAAGATTTGGTGTCGTTGACCTCCCCATGATCTTTGCCGTCAGGTCCTGTGGTGGAGTTGCCTGATGGGGTGGGGGACCGGGTCGGGGCCTCTCCATTCGGTATAACAGTCCACACAATCATGACGATACCCAGGGCGATGAGTCCTACTCCCAGGGCGCAAAGGGCATAGTGAGCGCCTGAACCGGAGCCTTCCGAGCCAGAGGATCTGTTAGGACGATTGTTGTCGCCGCATATACCCCGACTGGAACACATCCCTGCAGGACAAACTGCAACAAGAGGACCACCAGTACAGTTATAGAGATATAAACCGTAAAAAGCAGTCATACTGTAATAATGTAAAATGATAAAAGTAATGTGTTTGGGCAATGATGTATTGTAGCCATGCTGTTCACCCGCCTAACTTTACTGCTTATTATGAAAACTTAAGTTGTTTTTTTTTACACTTTGTAGATTTAGTCACATTGCCATTATCGATTAATCTGCAGACTAATTTCTTATTTAATCAATTAGTTGTTTTTGTCTATAAATTGCAAAGTTTGCAAAAAAAAATGCCAATTACTGTTTCCCAGAACCCAAGGTAACATCTTCAAATGTCTTGTTTTGTCCAATTTAACAGTCCAAAACCAAAATTGCAATGATATCTAACAAAGAGCAGCAAAAAATGCTCACATGAGAAAATGTTTGCCGTCTTTGCTTGAAATATGACTAAACTCAAACTTAATCAATTATCAATAGTTGCTGATTAATTCTCTGGCATTTGACTTATCGATGAATCAACATCTGCTTCAGCTTTAGTGACATAGTTCATAAACCATCAATCCCATTTTACCACTAAGACCCATCTTTAACACTAGGTGGTCCATATACACATTTGATAATCATTTTTATTTTTTTCATTTCATTTTCATTTATTTTTCAATCTGCACAACATGTGACACCCTTCCTGCCACACCACTGCATGCTATAGCAATTTAACCTCACTGCCACCTCCCCAGCCTTCTTCTGTATCACAGCATTTAGTTTGCAGCATGTGAATTTTGATTGTGTTTTTCAATGTGTGGTCACGTTCAAATGTTTTACATCTCAGGCTCTGTCGGGGGAGTTTGTTATCTCTGGGACTCTAGGCGTCACATTAGCAGAGCCTCGTCGTCAAACTAAAAAGTGTTTCAATTTAATTAACAATTAAAACCTGTCCTGACTGAATTTCTGCATTATGCTTTTGATTGTCGCTGTAATAAATCTGGTTGCAACTGTTCATAAATTACTTAATTCATGGTTTGCATAAATGTGCTAAGACTGCTACATTTTTGAGCAACAGAATGAGAGGGCAGGATAACAAGAAAACAGGTTATAATTAAACAACATGTGCAGTGGTAGCTCCACACATGTCTTAACATGACAGCAGAGCGAGTTTCATTGAGGGGAATGACTCACACTCAAAGAATGTAGTGACAAAAGAAATGGCCATGGTAATGATGATGGTATAATCATAATATAATACTCAACATTCATTAAAAAACCCCACAATGGAACAGTTTAGAACGTGGCCAAAATAGCATGAACGCTTGTACAATTTCATGCAATTCAATATAACAAGCCTGCAAACAGCTACTTTTTGAAGCTTTTTTTTTGGTTGAGACTGTGTCAGAGAGGTGGTGTATTTAAACTGTACTTTTTTCAGGTTATCGTGTCTCTCTGCGTGTAGTCTCGCATTGCGATTCCCATTTCCACAGCGCTGTGGAGTAAGGTCTGGCTCCTCAACACAAATAGGTTCTTGGAAAGGAGAGAAAAACGCTCTGGGTTGTTTGGATTTCTTTAAACCAATCACAATCGTCTTGGGCCGAAAATAAACTCCAGATGAAGAGACGGTTGCTCTGCAAAATGGTCTTGGGTAGACTTGTTTTGGGTTAAACATTTGCACTCCACAAAAGAAAACACCACATACAATATTAAATGAAGTTAACTATTAACACAATCCAGTAACGTGAGCTATTTGAATTAGCTGGATACACAGTTAAACGTAATATGCTCTTACCAGTGTATTGCCGTGGGTACTTGGTTTACAGCAATCACTACCAATCGGTCACAAAACATCCCAGTTAGATAGTAAATGGCATAAACATATTTCTTGTAAATCTTTACAATTATTCCCCAAAAGAACCAAGCAGAGCTGCCTTATTGCACAATCCACATTTTCTTCAGTGTGGCTTGCTAGCTGGAAGTTTGAAGCAGAATTTGAGAACGGCAACAGACAGAGGGCGGAAGGTGAGGGGCATCAGGCACATGGGGCAATTATGCTGAAAATGTCCTGTATACACGCATTTTATAGGGTACGTCCAACTAGGGTGAGACTCTTTTTTTTTTCCAGACATTCTTAGAATAAAACAGTTCACTTTAAAAATGTTTCTCCTCGTCACCCTTTAAAACAGCATTATCTACTTGGAACCCCTTGATACAGGTTGCGTATGTCTACACGCTGCGTTACTTCAACCAGAGTTATTTTTCTTTCTCAAATTGTTTAATTTGAGAATACATTTTAGAGGGCTAAAGAGTAAACTAGCTAGTATTTTTTGTGTAGCTGAAATAGGATTTTGGAGGGAAATGAACCATCTTGAACCATCAGATTAGGAACCACCACTGCTGTAAAGCATTACAGATTGCCTCTACTGCCTCTATTAACGTGAGTTGTGTGTTAAACAGTGGTCACACAACACAGCACAGATGACTAAAGCCATGGTCAAGTGTTCGGAAACGTGTTCAAATAATGACATCCTGCAGGATGTATTCATTTAAAACAAAAACAGTAGACTGTGGCCGTAAAAACACTGCATCTGGACAACACCTGGTCAGCAACAATGTTGTGCTGCAGTGTTTATAAAATGCTACATTGGCACTAAAGGTGCTGCTGTGTGCACCTTAAAAGTAGCTACGAGGAACTTTTTAATTTTTCTGATACTGTTTAATTTTCCATTTGATGATCATAAATGACATGTAATAGCGAACGAGACTAACAGTGAAAAGAACACTATTTTTATATAGTTTTTAATAATGCCTTTGCCCGGGTCCAATTTTTCCTGCAAAGTCACAAAATGATTAATGGCAGGCAGACAATCTCATCAGTTACACATTCTGATGGGTCACAGCTTTTGGTATAACACTGGAAAAGCCTGTATTTGAGTATCCAGTCAGGTAAAACATAGCAGAAGATTTCTTTATATAGGCCTAATTGTGTTTTAAACACAAGATTTAAAGTGGTGCTTTTGCAGGATTAATGGTGGAGAAACTCAGTTTTACAGATGGTTAATTAACTACATTTATATTGTGCTTTTCTAGTCTTAACCACCTCTCAAAGCGCACAGCTCTGTCAATTAAATCAACTAATCGATAAATCGTATAAGTGTTAGTCGACTAAGAATTTCTTTAGTCGAGGACAGCCCTACAAAACAGATCCTGAATTGGCCCTCAGCTATGTAATATATCTATTTCATTCATAAAATAACTTTACAATGCAAGATGTGGTTGTAAATCAGTAATTTATTAAATTAAGTCCCCCTTCCATTTAGCGCCCAGTTTTTATTTCTTTTCAGTGCGTGTTTCTTTTTGTCCCCCTGTACTTGTGTTAAGTGTCCTTGGGTTTCATAAAAAGTGTTATATAAATCAAAGTTATCATTATTATTAATATTACGTTGGTTGCTATAACAAACTGTTGCTAATGCTTTGGCTCATGACACAGTGACAGTGATACCCGGTTTAGCTCACAATACATCCAAAGTAGGCTACGTTACCGTATGCAACACTTGAAATGCAACGATGCATCTGTAGCGTATTCTCTTATTGTAAATTAATGATTTCCTGTCTGAGCAAATAATTAATCGCAACTAATGACCTCCCGGTAACGCTTACTCAGTAATACAGTGGGCAATACATGCATTCCTCCCATGGACATATTTTTTGCTGCATCGGGCACATTATTGTTGCCTTTGTTATTGTTAATATTCCTAGATAACGGCAGATTTGTGTATCTATCGTGGATATAGTATTTATCCACGATATTCACGTATAAAACGGTTTAAACGTGGATATATTGTTTTCCAGCCAGCACGCGCTAGAAAAGATCTTTACGACAGCAGGTGTGGTAAAAACAATACCGCTTTTGTCATCCGTCATTAGTGAGCCACCACCTGCTGCTCTATTCTCAGGACAGTATTGACACACAGATGACACATGAACAGACGTCATTTATTATTTAAGGGATAAGTATTCAAAACATGTCATCATTGTGTTTGGATGTAAATTAATTAGGCCAACCCTTCGTACAAAGCACACCCTGCAATTAAGCTTCTGTCCTCTTGTTATGCCAAAGAAATTATGGGATGGGCGGGCTAGGGGTCCTGAATGATTCAAAGAGGCTGGAAGAGCTGATGACTGGTAGAGGACAATCAAAGAATCGATTCTCCTGTTAATCATGATGTAGTCTGTGGAATAGGTTATTGGTACACTGGCACCAGTATCACAGTACATTTCCTTGTGATACTAAAGCAGGTGTTTCCTTTGTTACCATGCAGACATTTCACTTCTCTTCTTCCTGCCAGTTCAGCTTTTGGCTATTTAATGGCTTATAGACCTTTTTCACGGCAGACATGTTTACATGTCATAGTAGGAAAAGCACAGGTGTATTCAAAACCATTAATGATGGCTGCATTCCACTTAGGACAGGCCCTGGTATTGTGCATGCTGACTCACTGAAATATCTTACTGGGACACTTGATGGAATTGAGCCATCGTTGAGGTTATCAATTTCAGATGTGCTTTTCCTACTATGACAAGTCACAATGTCTGCTGTGAAAAAGGTCCATTGACATTAAACCGATGGCCCACACACGGCATCTGTGTTGAAAAGGATGATACTATAGGCGATAATTTGATTATATTTGATTGATTATCTATCATATCATAATATTGTTTTACAAAAAGATGTTTAAATATAACAATCTGCCTCAAGAGTAATTTGAGTTCCTTCCTTCCGTTGTTTTAAGGGGGACAGTGTTGAGTGGGACAGTAAAGTCTTAGAAAGTGAAGTTTTGCTGTGTTGGTGATGATTAAAGAAGTTTTTTTTTTCCAAGAAAGAAAAAGCCCAATTATGACCAGCAATTAGTGATTGGAGAATGCTGCCCAATCAAAAATAAAATAAAGATACATAGTGTGTAACAGTAATACAGTTCATTGCATTGAACATCAAATTGAAATTGATTTTATAGATTATTTCAAATGTGCGTCAGATTACAATATATTAGTATTGGGAAAACATTATTAGCAACATTGTTGGGATGTTGAGTTCAGTCATATATTAAAATGATTCCAGTGATACAGATTTTAAATGTGTGGAAAAGGAGAGCACTGCTATTGGATCAGTAGTCTGTACCTGTTGATTCCCAGTAGATGTAGTTGATTTGGTGCACATGCCACTGAACAAAACATCATATTTAGGATTTCTGTGTATTGAAAATGACTCTGCTGTTTAGTGGCCGGTTTTCCTCCTCAGCTGCATCAACACACACGCGTACACATACATGTACTGTAGAACCACATGCACTGGGTATAACCGTAGTCATTATCAAGGCCAACATATGGTGACAGTATGGTATCACTGCGCCGTGGTCTGGGATTCTGTCAGTTTGCATGCTGACCTTCTGTGTCCTCTCTAATGGCTTCCTTTCTTCTTTGCAATAACACACGAACCTCGAGCTGTTCTGCGTGTTACAGGCTGCACAGTGCGCATGGGTGTGTCCTGTTCAACATTAGGACATTTCGAGCATTAAAAAAATAAAAATAAAAACAGTCTTTCCTCTTATAACCACAGGCCATGGGTAACATGGGTAACATCCAGTGAAATATTAGCCTACTGGAGTGTGTCTGTCCTTCAGCCAGCGCCTTTATTGTTTGTAGAAACGGACCTCAGAGGGAGGACCCGCCCCATCACAGCAGCCACGCTAAAAAATCAACTTATCCGGACACAGCTCTGAGTCAACACCTCATAGAGACAAACTCACAGCCCATCTACAAGCTCTGTTTAATGTGATAGTGGTCTTGGTTATGGTCTAACGTGGTGAAGGTGATCTGGAAGAGGCCTTACCTTTTCGCCGCTCAGTGCCCAAGAACTTCCCTCTTCACCGGTGAGTTACCTGAATCACGCAGGTGTTTTCAGGAAGATCACAGGTGAAAAAACGGAAGAAGACATAGACGCAACTGACGCCCCGGTCAACTGAGATTAGGGTTTTAGATCACAAAGCGTTTCTTTTTTTCTTTTTTTAAATACAAAGTTTACCGCCACAATGATTTTAAGAGGAACTTTGTTCAAATTCCAGCCGAAGTGAAACCTCTCCCATGTAAAATGTGTCTGTGACCTGTTTTCCGCTTGGTCCTAGCGCCGCTCCCGTAAACTTCCTCTAGGCACAAAGTGGGACAAGGACACACCCGGAAACAGATGCAATACATTGATTAAACTTGAATAATAATAGTCATATCCCGTTTGAAACGTGCCTGTTTTGGAACGGGCCGATTGCTTGGCCTCTGGTATTGCTGCTTGCAGCTTTCTACAAAACCACAGACCCCCAAATAACTTACAGAAGACCCCAAAGCACTTGATATGCAACCCAACTGATACTACTGACTTAATTACTGTGTACTTGTACTTCAGAGGAAAATACATTTTACTAATACATTGACCAAGAAATCTGGTAACACTGCAGACATTTAAGTACATTGTGCTAATGCTTCTTTCACTCTTCACTTGACTGACAGCCGACTGACAGGCACACACTCACATACACACACACACACACACACACACACACACACACACACACACACACACACACACACACACACACACACACACACACACACACACACACATTTCCTTTAGGCTATAGTTAATAAACCTAACCCTGATAGAGCAACGCTCTCCCCTCTGAGGCCCTTTGACCCCCACCTACTCTGCTCAGAGGCCAGAAGATAGAGACTGTGGTTGTTCAACATTTAATTATGGTCTGTTTATCCTGAGTAATACAATATAACAATAGTTTATTTATAATTTTTTTTTTACTTTACTTGTTTAAAGTTATCCTCAACATAGTTGTAGTGGGTAGCTCTAAGGTGTCAATGTGTGTCATCACTCATCTGAAGGTTGAACAATCATAGGGGGACAAAATGCATGTTGATGCATTATTCAATTCAGAAACTTACTATAACATACTAATCAACAAGCTAATGTGACACTTGGTCAAATTCTGATCATATTTTTTGAAATATCATAAATCTGCACACCACTCTGCACTAAAAATACATAGTCTATCTTCCAAAGTCTTCACAGGATAATAACATCCTTGTTTGTTTTGACAAAGATTTAATCCTTAAATAAATAACAGGCCTATGATGTATATGAGTTGACAATAATTTCACCTTTATTGTTGATGTACATGAAAAGCTCTGACAGCTGGGTGAAGTCATATTAAAAAGTGAACCCCATTTGAGTCCTCCCCTTCTGTTTCCATACAGGGTATACAGGTTTGAACTGGCCTAATCGTCCCGTATTGGTGACTGGAGGAGACGCCCAGAAAGTGGCAGGGAGACAAACCTGTTTTCTACTATTTGGATTGACCTCAGGCATTCTGTTGCACACAGTGTGTCCCTGTGATATTTCATACGTGTGTTTTCATGCTCAGGAGCAAACTTTATATAACTGTGTCAGATAAAACATGATTCAACTGTACAAAATATACCATTACATTCTCTCAATTAAGTGCATAATATAATTAACAGCATTGCCTTTTCTTCAGTGCTCATACAGTATAAACATGTGAAGATCATTTGTTTGCATTTTTGAACACATCACTTTCAAAACTGAACATTAAACTGTATGTTTAATCTACATATTGTAAATGGGAAGAGCTTTGTGAAAACTAAATTCATCAACCTTCACATTCAAAAGAAAAAACAACTTCAGTTCTTTAATTAAAATATTACATTATGTAACACTAATGAGAAGAGGAATTTTTTTTAATACCAGTTTTCAAAAGATATAATTCATGTTAAAGATTGTCATAAAAATTGCACATTTTGCCAATTTTAGCTCCTCCAAATGTAATATATTTTAATGTTTTAAACTAAGGTTTACTATATATTACAGTAATGATTAAAAACTGTGATAACAAACAACATCACACTCAAATATGTAGAGCTGTTGACTTGACACAGTTCAGGTCTCCTCAGAAGATTAACAGCAGATATGTATCACTATAGTGAAAGCAAATTATACTGTAATTACCTTTTTTTCCTACATCTTAAGTACAATTAATCATTTACTGACATGTTAGCAATAGTTGAAAGAGCAGTAAACATCAGTGCTGTGAGACCTATTTTATATAAGGCATCAAAAGAGAACAACACTGTGTTCAGTTATTTTTGTAGGTTATTCTTAAGCCTTCAATAAACTCATAATATAAAACTCATTTGGACATTTAGTTGGAAAGACAAAACAAAACAAAACAATCTACCTCTTCAATATATTTACAACAGCTCCATCAGGTTAAAAAATGATCTTTGTTTCTGTTCAGAGTATGTTTTATTCTTATATTGGGCAAAATAAAGATACATTTGAATTATTAAATCAAGTGGTACACCCCTTTAGGACTTCCACTTAAAAGTCCAGCGATGCTGAGTGCAGGTCACTCTCAGTAGTAAACAACTATACAATAACAATGTAAACAATAGAAACAACAGTGTGATCTGGATGGCTGAGGCTGTTTCAGACGTTGGTGATTTCAACACTCTTGTAGGTATGCATTGGGCTGCCTTTGGCCCGGGGCACGGCATGAACTCGGGCCTCTCTGGGCGGAGAGCCGCAGGTGCCGTGGAAGCCTAGACCTCGCTCTACAGAGTGGCTGTTTGCACGTAACCTCAGCGGACTCTGAAAAAATCAAAAAAAGGCATTAAAAAAAGAATGTGGAGTTTCTTTTTAAAAATAAGACATTGACACTTTTTTTGAATGACTACTTCGGTCAAATATCAGCTGATATTGAAGTGAAACAAATTGCAGGACTACTCACCACTGTAGTTGAACAAATACAGCTTCTGAACAATGCCACATTTCTAAACCTTCCACCAATTAAACTTTCTCTCACTATTTGACAATTTTGAATGATTGCTCTCTGTCATCATGTCCCACCTCAACAGTTCTTTATACAAAGAAATACATCACAAAAATGAGAGATGTGTAATTGTATTAGGGCTTCAGATAGTTTTGTAATATGAATGAAATAAAATGATACCTTTCCCGATCTTCTCATCGACACCCTCTCCTCAGCAAAGCGGTTAACAGCCACAGGCGAAGAGGAACCGACAACCTCACTGCCCTGCTCTGAACTGCTGTGAATACACGACATTGCAAGATATGTTCATTCATGTGCATGAAGTTGAAGTTTAATCCTTAGATAATCACATTTATTTCACAAGATTCACAAGAACATGGTCATATAGTAAAGACAAAAAATAACCTAATCTAAGGATATATTTTTAATATCATAGAACAAAATCACTTTAGGGAAAGTATGCACCAAGAGTTAAAGGGTTTTTAACCCACCTGTGAGGGATGGCGAGTGATTTCATCTCTTCGTACAGGTGCCGGTGCAGCATGTGTTTGTTGCTGGGGATCCCCAGGGCTTTGGCCATGGTGTCTGTGTCAAAGGACGGGTCCAGAGCCATCACAGCTCCATGAATCCCTTTACCCTGAAGATTGTCTGCAAACTCCTGAAGAGCACGACACAGAGGCAGACTTCAGACTTTATCTACAGTCCTACCAAAAGTCACATTGTACTTTTGTACAGGGAAAACCACAGTCATGGTGAAACCTCTAAGTGTTTTAGTTTTTAAAGTTACATGTTGGCCAAAACTAAGCAAGTCACAATAAGAGACATTGTGGATCCAGAAAAACACTTGTATTGTATCTTCTTAAGTGCTTTTCTTCTGTATTCTTTAAGAAGTGGCAAGGCACCACCACAAAAAAGCTATCATTATTTCTGAGGGAGTCCTAGAAACTAGTATGTGGTATCTGGTTGCAATGTGTCCTTCAAATCTCCCGAGCGAAGTGTAACACCGTCACTGACCTCCCACCCACCTTGAGGTCTATGTCTCTGATCCACTTCATTACTCTGTGACATGTCCAAACAATGGGGTCCCGGTCTTGGTGCTCACATTTTGCCTGCTGTGCCTGCAAGGCCTGCGAAAACACAACACACAGATAACTGCGCAAGCATTTATGTGGCGGGGGCCGGTGAACATACAAAGAGAGATCAGGGAAGGAAAAGGGCCTGCTGCAATAATGCACAACCAAGCTATGGTGGATAATATTGGGAATGAAATGTTTTGTGAGAATAGTCAAGTATAACCTAATGCAGTGATTGAGGAACAACTATTTAGTATTTTTCATCTACTCTCATGTGAAACTCGATCTATAATCTGACCTCTTTATCAAAATTGAGGATCTGCAACAGCTGGATTGCCAGGAGCAGACTGGTCTGGTGGAACTGGTCACCGATGTTGAGGAATCTCTCCAGGTCTCTGCGGCTCAGAGAGTTCAGCACTCGGCCGTCCACTAGATGAGTCTGGAAGGTCTGCGAGTATTGAGGTAACCCCACGTCACTCAGCCACGATGTTGCAACCCAGTGATGGTCCATCTCAGACGCTTTTGATAGTCTAGAAAATGATTAAACATCATGATCAGCGGAGTTAGAAGTTTTCAGATCCTTTACTTAAAGTGCTCATATTATCCTCATTTTCAGGTTCATAATTGTATTTAGAGGTTGTACCAGAATAGGTTTATGTGATTTAATTTTCAGAAAACACCATATATTTGTTGTACTGCACACTGCTAAAGCTCCTCTTTTCACCCTGTGTGTTGAGCTCTCTGTTTTAGCTACAGAGTGAGGCATCTCACTTCTGTACCATCTTTGTTGGGAGTCGCACATGCGCAGTAAGTACTGCTAGCTAGTCAGTTGCAGAGTATGAGGTTGTGCCATGCTAGCAGCTAGGCGAGCATTATAACGTGTGTTACAAAGTGACACGTTCGTCACGAAAGTAAAGGCTTGACTACAACAGAGCTGTTTGGAGCAGTTTGTGAACAGTGTTTTCTGTTGGAGATGGTAAGTCCCTTTGGGGTGGACTTTGGGCTTTTTCACTTTGTAAACCTATAACATGCACAAAAAGATATATAACACAAATAAGGAAAGGGGAAAAGCCAAAAAGCACAATATGAGCACTTTAAGTAAAAGTAGCAATACCACACTGTGAAAATACCCCTTTACAACTTAAAGTCCTGTATTAAAAATATTACTAGTATTATAAGCCAAACATACTTAGTGTCAAAGTGCTCAAATTGATACAAATGTCCCCTATGAGTGTTATACCAATATATATTATATTGTTGGATTATTAATACTGGTGCAGGTAGCATTTTACTGTTGCAACTGGTCTAGGTGGAGATTATTTTAACTATTGTATATACTGTTGGATGGTTTAATCCAACAGTAACCAAAGCTGTCAAATAAATGTAGTAGAACAAAAAGTACCCTCTGGATGGTAGCGGAGTAGAAATATAAAGTAGCATGAAATGGAAATACAAGTACCTCAGACTTAATTACAGTACTGCTGCTGATAAGAAATATTAAACTTTTAATCAAACAACTAACAGTTTTGTTAGCTGCTACTCACCCTTGGTCTCCTTCAGCTCTCCTGTAATCCTCAATGGCCAGTCTCAGTTTCCTGCGATGAATGGGGTTACTAATACCCAGACCCAGCTCCAAATCCTCATCTGTGAGGCCTAGCAGCACCTAAAGAACAGAAATCCAGTTTAAACAAGAATAGCATCATAGCCCACTCTCAAGCACAAAGCAAACAAACAGCCACTTGTGTACCAAAGGTGTACCTTGCCACTTTTGACGTTTTCAGAGCAGGCTCGGATGTACATGGGCATTCCCATGACAACCTCCAGCCAGGCCTGGACTGCACTTGCCCTCCACAGCGACATGCATGTGTTTCGAGTGAGCTCCGCCTGCTGGAGGCGATCCAGCTGCTCCTCTCCATCAGACAGGCTCTGCTGTGTGAGGCTGTCAGAGTCTGGATTGGTCAGGAGAAGTTATGGTGTGGCATACAGGAGGGGTTCAGGGTGAGAGGGATATGGAAATCAAAAAAGTGATTCATCTGGAGAAAGGTTAACATCAAAATTAGAGGGTGTTTCCATAAAAAAATACACCTTAACATCAGTTTGTAATGATACAGTGCAACACATTTGATGCTACACTAAAATATCAGAATTGTTTTTGTTTATCAAAAACAGAAGAGAGTCTTTCTGGCTTTTTCTTATGTTTATTTATATCAATTAAAGTTATCGGTCAGCTGAATGAAAAGTAGTTTCAAGCCTTTTTGTCCAATTTTGGCTTTTCTTTTAATTGCCCCTTTTGGCCACTAGATGGAGCCACAATAATTTACTGGAGCTACTCTTCCTGTGTTGTTGATTTAACTGTACTGTATAAGGAAAAGGCTTACCAGGTTTATTAAAGAAAAAAGTAAACAAAATGTCATGGTTGAGTCCATCTACAGCAGAAATACAATGCACTTATTTCTTTTATGAGAGTGAGTTCTAAAACTACTGTATTATGTTTAGTAAAGTTGTTGAAAGACTTCAATAACTATCTGATGATTATGAGGGTATTTAAGACCATTAGGATAATGTATTACAGACACAGGGATTATTCATAAAACATCATGCTCCTGCCCATTAAGCGCCCATCTCAACAACAGGAAAACACTGATTCATACTGAACCAACGAATCCAGGATGAACTGCGTGTTTACCTGATTCGTCTCCACATGCTGACAAAAAACGTTGCATGCAAAGTCCACCATCTCTTTTTCAAGAGTTTCCACCAAAAAAATGACACAAATTGAGTGATATGAATAATCCCCAGAGTTCAAAAACAGACAGCTGGTAATCACAGATGAGGAGTTACTCACTGGCAGGAGAGAGTTGCCATTAGAAATGGCAGAGGCGAGGGAGAGACACGTTAGACTGGGACACAAGAACAAGATTACTCATGGAACAGAAAACTGCCACATAGGATGTATTCAGTTACTGGTTTTATTTTTAAAATAAGATTTCATTTCAATTATAATTCATTTTTGAAAATGCTAAAACCTCCTCAACATCTGGCTGCAACAGCTGCAGCAGATACATATTTGAAGTTACCTCTTCTTTGTCTTTTTTCTTTTTAAATAAAATACTTCAATAGATTTAATCTTTTCAACGTCTCCTAAATTACAAAGCATTTAACATAGAATTGTTAGAGCCACATTTGCAAGAAATGAGGAGGGATTTTACACAAAGCACAACAAAAACTAGAAAAGAAAAGAAAAAGGGACCGTGCATTCATAATGCAAGGAAAGATAACTTGGTAAAAGGAAAAGGTAACACAGAAGCAACACAGGATTGTGGAAACTATTAATTTGATTGGCAATGAATGGACATCTAATCAAAGCAACACAGAGGGATCATGCAGGTGTTTAATGCACATTCCTTTGTCTCATATTGGCACGTTAGATAGCTCTCAGTAAGAAATGAGTCAGACATAAACAATTTTACGAGGCTAGTGCTGACAGTGACAGAATGATGTGCAGGTTTTCTAAAGATGAGTGTTTAGCACTTTGGCACACACGGTTTCCACAGAAGACGAGAGGTGTGCCTGAATATGCATCACTGTTAATCTTTTGTTTGTGTATTCAGGTCTGTGCAAATAAGACTCTTTTAAATAAGATTGACTCTAAAACCTTTATTGGCCCAGACATTATTTAGAGTAACTGATAATATGATGTTTAGCATAAAACGGGTGAGGAACCCTTTATGAAAAAACTTCCTGCTGCCCACGCAGTGATATGTTTAAATAATGTGAGCCAGCATTTGTAAAGTGAACATGATTGCAATCCTGTTCCAGCAATACCGCTCAAACAAAGTACTATTTTTGATTCCAACAAGCAATTTGAAACAACAGCATTTGGCAAATTAAACTCCAAGAGATCAATTTCTTTTTAAGCCAATTTTAAACCAATCTTATTATATCTCCTTTGTAATAAGACATGGGCCAAGGAAGATTGGGAATAAGAAGAAACTTAGAAATCAATGTTGCAAAGCATGATAAAAGCAACTGTAAAGTAACAAAAGCTAGATGACATTTACAGTAAAAACACTAGTTTCACAATAACTCCTATTTACATATGAACAACAGTCCTTCAAGTCTCCAGTTATAAAAAAACATAAAACATTAAGACATTTGGAAGATAATACAGCATAAACATTTCTACACATAATAATAACCCCATGTATATATTTATATGCATGTAAACATATATACATATGCATACATGTACATCTATAAATATATATCTAATTTACAAACAAACAATTTAAGGGTAATATACTGTACATTTATGGGAATAGCAGTCTCTTTTAGGCTTTTCTTTTAAAATGTACTCCCCTCCCCCCCTCCAGACAAACCCACACACAAAACACTCTTTACACACAGTTAAAGCCAGGTGTATATCCACACAAATTTAACACACACACACCACACACACACACACACACACACACACACACACACACACACACACGCACACACACACACACACACACACACACACACACACACACACACACACACACACACACACACACACACACACACACACACACACACAGCATCACCAGTCTGCATCCTCCTCTATGTAATAATCAGGGGTGGCTGTACCATCAAACAGGCCGGGGTCCAGTGACTTGCGCTGCTTGCCTCGAGCGAACACCCGCGACAGGGATCCCAGAGTCATCTTCTCCTTCTTCTTCTTACGCTTCTGGTCCTCCAGGTCCTCCATGGACTGAATGGAGCAGAGAAGACAGGAAGCTTGGGTTTGTCCTATCATACAGCTGAGTTAAAGAAATAGTGTAACATTTTGGGAAATATGCTTATTCAATTTCTTACTCAGAGTAAGATGAGGAGATTGATACTATCATGTCAGTACAGCAAATATGAAGCTACTGTCAGCAGCAGGTTGGCTTAGCGTAGCATAAAGACTGGAAACATGTCACGTCCAAATGTGACTAAATCTTCCTACCAGCACCTCCAAAGCAGGGGCAGGTTTAGCAAGTTTTGAATGAGGTAGCCAGACTGGGCCACAGTTTTAAAAAAGGGGGACACATTTGTAAAATAAGTAAAAATGTGTGACTCAAATCAAAAGCATGGCTTCTTGGCAATAATAAACTTCTTTACTAAAGAGTACTAATAAAATACTTTATTACCTCCGCCCAGGAGGTCATGTTTTTGGATCTGTCTGTCTGTCTGTCTGTCTGTCTGTCTGTAGTTGCTTCATCAGAGGTTTTGTTACCTTTTGACAAAGCCAGGCTAGCAGTTTCTAGCGGTAGGACAAATAATCAATCTTTGATGCATCGCAATTCTCTCTAGAACGATTCAATGCTCAATACTGATAATTTTAAATTATTTTAAAAAATTTTATGTGTTGAATTTATTTAAAAGTTACTGTCTCCAGAAAAGTACAAATCAGAAAACAGAGTGACTGAAAGAGGATGGGATAATGGACAACAACTTAGAGTTTAGGCAAAAAAAAAAAAAAAAAATATACACATGACCAAATAAGACATACATAAAATAACTAGGAAAAAAACATATAGGCTGTTCATCTACTTTATCACATTACATCTGACCATCTCATGTTTTATGTTCTAAGAAGCCAATTATCCACCTTTAAACATGACTGAGCCTCTGACATGGCAGATTACTGGGAGAGAAGGGGACTTTCACAATCATGTTTAAGGCTTAAGCACGGAATGACTACAAAATAAAACCCTCAGTAGACAAAACATTTCATTAAAACTTGTGTGTGACAAATACTGTATATGTCAAAATCTAAGCTTTGTCTAGCTGCTTCGTCTAAGAAGTGATTAGCAAACTCTTGAGTAGCAAACTCAGATTTATATGTATATTTTTAAAAGTAACGCATGGAAATGTAAATAAAATAAAATATAAATTGTTGCATCGAGATGCATCGATAATCGGTTTAGAATCGAATTGTTGGCCTCTAAATTGGAATCGAATCGAAAGGTGCCAAGAGATTCCCACCCCTAGCAGTTTCCCCATGTTTCCAGTCTTAATGCTAAGCTAATTTGCTGCTGGCTGTAGTTTCTTCTTCAATAAGACCAATCCGCGTATTTCCAAAAATGTTAAACTATTGTTTTAAAGTGACATAAAGGCAAAATAACATCACCACCTCCACCAAGCAGGCAGGCTGACACACAGCAGGCCGACAGAACAGACGGACAGAAACAAACAGGAAAAGACAAAGAGGAGGGAGGTACTTATAGAAAAGTGTGGAGGTGTGATTACTTGGTCGAGGGGGCCAGTCAGCTCTTACATTGCAGAGGGAGTGGGTCCGGTGGCGAGGTGAGTTGATGTCGCTGGGCGTGGACGAGCGGTCTCCATCGGCTGCCGAGGCGTCAGAGATGACAGAGGGCTGGCGAGAATGGCAGGGGCTGATCCTTACCACAGCTAGATGTGCCACACATACACATGCGTACACACACATAAATTCACACATGTTGAAAAATACCCATTTAGTATGAGAAACCTCAAGGAAGCCCTCTGTTAGTTTGTTTAGTCTGTAAAAGCAACATCAAGCAGCACGGAGACTGAGAGGCAGAGCAGTTAAGAGACCTTACCCTGTCTGTCCGTGGTGTGTCCATGGTAGAGGGTCTGTTGGCTCTGACGGATGGCCGCAGTGAGCGGCAGGTCGGCCTGCATCACCCACTCCTGACTGCCGTTCACTACAGGCTCAGTCGGCATGGCCAGTGAGTGACGCTTCGGTACGTCTTTTGTCAAGGTGGCGAGAGACTGCTTCGCCTGGGAAACGCACAACGCACAAGAAACAGAAACTGAGCAAAACATTTGTACCTATACGCACATATACACAAAACTGGTTATACAACACAACTAAATATGGGATCTTGGTAGCTAAAGGATTATTGAGCAGTATTCTATGTTTGCTTATTGTCAACAAATCCCATGACAAGACCAAAACCAACAATGATTTTATCCTTGTAAGTCCTGTCTGTGTAGCCAAAAGCCTAATACTTGTCTTATTCATCTGTGCTATAGAGCTCCATTGTTGCACTGTAGTTTATTTTGAGTCAATCCCACATTCACCGTCCTGCTGCTGTAAATACTCACTATGTCTATACATCATCTACTCCTGGTTTAGTAATGTTTGCTTAAAACTACAATGCCAAGCTGTTTTAGGAAGTTATTCAGCCTATTTTGTAATACATTCACCTGCATATTTACGTCTTCAGCAGGAACAAATTGGCTTGAGGCTTAGTGCCACTAGCCTCGTGAGACCGTCCTGATCTCGCAAGCTCTAGTTTTCCACTGCAGATCAGTCTGGCATCTTGAGACAGAGAAAATTTGGAGCCATTCGCCAAACGACCGGGCCAATCAGCGTTGGTTTTGAGGTGGTTTTAGATGGTGATAGACAGATGGTTTATCCAATCAGCAAACCAGTATTTTCAGACAGCGGTAGCCCTAATTCTGTTAACTGCTCCCTAATGCTTTTTTCTCTTGGATCCTTCTTTTGGAACATGGACCGGGAACCTGAAAGGGTGCCTTTTATTCGTAAATTCTCGTTACACAAACGGCAAATATCCTTTACCAACATGTTGCTTGCTGAGCTAACGAGCTATGCTTTGCCTGCAGCAGCAGGGGCACTGGTTGTATTTTCATACGCTTCGTTGATCTGACTGGTTGATTTGGCCCGTCTATCGCCAACATAGGTGATAGACAGATGGTTTATCCAATCAGCTAACCAGTATTTTTGCCCCTTCCCAAAAGTTCTCCAACGGAAAGTTCCCAGATGGATATGCCGAGCAAATGCGAAGCAATCCATCTGGCGGAGTCAGGTTATAGTGCCACAGCAGGGTAGGGAATTTCGTGTTGAGAAATTGAGTAATACATTAACAACAAAAATATTGAATTACAGCAGCTTTACCCTTTGAAGTTAGGTAACAGGCAATATTTCAATACAGCACATTAAAAACTGTCCATTTTGGTGCCCAAACTATACATATTCATTGTTTTCCACAAGATTTCATTACTGGAAGCAATGAAAAGGCATTTCTCAGTGGTAGAGGTCAGTTGGAAATAATATGGTTTTAAATAGAGCGAGAGAGATAACAAGAAAAAGAAGGTAGAAAGCTATTTTGTGGTTTGGTTGCTTGACAGCGATACAGCTCTGGCACTGATGTAGCAACAAATCTAATCTGTGATGCAGCTTGATGTGAGGATCTTGTTATGACTTGCCGAGGGAGGAGAGAGATTAATGACACACAGACTGACAACTGTACCTCTGAGGCACCAACACAGACATAGAAATATAGGAATGAAGTTTTTCCTCAGCCCGGAGAAAGAGTTAATGCTTTGAGAAAGGAAAGGGATGAGGATAAAAAGCAGAGCAGCTTAATGCATGTGTTTGAACTGATATGAATACAGGGAAGGGATCGCAAACCCACACCTTGTTTGCATTTATGCCAAAAACACCAGATAATCATGCTAAGGTGACACAATTGTGCTTGAGTTATTAATTCAACATTAACAACAATAGGCTGTGACTGGGTTTATGTGCAGGGTGACTCACCATGGTGAGCTCAGCCTCCAGTTCTTTGACCCTATTCTCCTTCATGTCCATCTGAGAACGCAGGATGTTGGCCTGTTCTGTGGCTTCTTTGGTCTGCCTCCTCAGGTCCCATTTCTCCCTCTCAAGCATGTCCTTCTCCTTAGCCAGGGCTTTCACTGCATCCTCACTCTCCTGAGGAACACACACAAAGACACGGTTAATCCTCGCCAAGCACACTATGAACGATCAATGGAGCTCGACATTTGTGTCAACAAGTGTGAGCTACATTCTGTGCCATAACCTATTTCCAAACCTGTACTCTTTAAAAGGGTAGATATATGATGATACTGTGAGACAAATGATTTTAGTAGTAGCAGTAACATGTCGGAGAGTTTCAAATGATATATCGGCAGTCATTTTTCTACATCACATAAATAAACATTTATGATTGTGATGAATATATATATATATATATTTAACGTTATACACTAAGTCCACCAATTTAGCATTTATGAGCAGTATTTAATAAAGAGTTTCTAACACACTTTAATGTTTTTGTGCACAGACATAGACATTTTTATGTGTTTATTAATGCACAGTATTTGTCAACAATTATAACCTCTCCTATGAAGACATTATATATTATTACAACAGTGTTTGTCATTCATTAATTGTTTGTAAAGCAGCCTCTACTTATTGGTGCTGGTTTAGGATCTTATAGGCTAGGAGTTATAGTTGCATAGTTGTAACCCACTGCTTATAAAGGTGGACTTTAAGTGGCAAAACTCTGCTAAACTACGTCAAACATGTCTTTGGAGTTTCTGCACTGACATATCTAACGACATACACCAACAACGATAGGCTATATCTACTAATACATCGGCTGAGCCGGTGTTACCTTTCGGTGTTGGTCATAGTTGCGTATGAATTCTCGCAGCTGGTCTTCTCTGTTCTCCAGTGTTGTGTACAGCTGCTGCATCTGACTCGCCAAGTCTGCCTTCTCCACTTTTAAACGCTTACGGTCAGCTTTCATAGCTGTAAAACACAGAACTACACTTTCACACACTGAGCAGCACATACATGTGTAAATCAAGGAGCAATTTAAATGCCAATTCTACTGTCAAACTGAATAAAACAAATATATGTCAGTGAGATTTGGCTGCCTCTAAATCAGAAACAAAGCTATGCAATTGCAGCAAGGAACCACTAGGTGACAATGTGCCTTCATTTAATGAGGGGCTGCAACTGAAGTTTTTTTTTTTCGGACAAAATGATGTAACCATCCTAAAAGATAGGTGGCACAGTGGTACTTGTTGATTCATACATTTAAGGGTTCCAGCTGGCATGTGGAGACTCTGTTAGCTCATGCCGGAGAAGAACAATTGGATCAGATTTGATTCAACTTCATTCTCTTGCAGAGAACAGTCCCGATGCAACTTATGGGGGTCTTTGCAAGCAAAAATAATAGCAATGCTTTCTGGAGAGGTTGTGCTCAACGGAGAGGCAAGACAGGAACGTCTCCTTTCCATAACTGCACACCTGACAATGATATGTGTCTTTCAAGAGGCATTCCAATATGACAGCGTTCATTTATTAAACTCAACATTCAAACCTGTTTTGTAGCAGTTACACAACGCAGTTTACAAGCTTCCAGTTTACCGCATAGTGTCTCGAGCAAAGGAGAGAACCATGCAAAGCAATAGTGTTAAACTAAACTAAATCCACAACTGCCTTTTTCGTTATCCCTCCTTTTTTTTTTTTGCAAGCAGTTATCCTATAATAATAATTATTATCTTATCATAGTTGGATTTGTTTTGAAAAAAATTTAAACAATCCATCAGTGCCCCATTCCAGTCTACATCAATACCACATTAATATTTCAGTGTAAAGCTTCTATAGAATGATTGATGGATGATAATTAAAATGAGGTGAACGTGGAGTCTACTTGGCTGCTCATCAGAGGCGACACCCATTTCTAAAAATGAACACATGCACATACAGTATCTCTTGTCTACCCTCAAAAAAACAATAAGCTCTAAACATAAAAGATCAAGTTTCTCTTCAGGAATATTGTACATTGTTGCACATTTCATACCTTTGGCACATACAAGACAAAACTGGGACAGAGATGAACCCTAAAATTAATTTTTCCCCACAGTATCATCTTTTGATTGGCCCAACTTTTCTTTTTGTTTGCTGAGAGTGAAGAACATGGACTAAACCACAACTGCGTACATCTACAGTATGAAGATAAAATATGAATGTGTTAAAAAGAAGCAAATATCTTTATGGGCCTACATAAGCCACTGGTATTTTACTACTCAATGTTGAAACTGGAAGCTATGTCAGTCTGGAAGAAGAAAAGTGGGTTTCTAATGGATTGTAACAGATCTGAAAATGAGCTTCATTTTGTTTTCTTGTGTACTTTTTACTGGGAGACCCACACTACTGTCTTGACTCAGATAACAATGATGGATGATGCACAAAGACTGAGTTGGCTGTTCACACACACTCACAAAAAATCAACTAGAGCATGTGTTTGATTTGCAAAATGGAAGTCTCAAATGTGTTATCTGTTATTCAATAAATGATTAATTTCTGTTTTTGTACATATATCAAAGAACATATGTTGGTCCAAGATACTTAAAAACAATGATTCTGATCGCTGATAGCTTTTAGACCAATTCATTTGAAGGAAGCAGACTTAATTTAATTTGCATCAAATTGATTTGAGGGTCAATTATGTTATTATCTCATGTTTCTTCTGTTTGTGTACTGTATGAGGCTTACCAGAAGAAGTCTTACTTTGATGTTTGATATATAGCATTGTCTTGCAATCCAATGTGGGAAATTTTTAGCATGACACAGAAATAAAAAAAAATAAAAAACTGACTAACATATAATTTTCTTCGGTGAGATAAAGTGGATTTCATGTAGTGTACAACATATTCTGACTTGATGGAAGTCGAAAAGGGTGAAACTTCCAACTAAATGCTTGGACAGCTGTATTTGCTGTATATTCTAGTTAGCTGTTGTAAAGAAGGGACTAAAGAAGACGCCTGTGTTGGCTCCTGACCTTGTAAGGCCTCCTTGGCACGGTCCAGCTCCTGCTCCTTGTCACCCAGCTGCACACGGAGCTCGGTGGCTGAGAGCAGATCGGCAGAGCAGCCTCCCTGGGTCTCCTCCAGGTCCTTACTCAACATGTCCTTCATTTGCCTCAGCAGGTGGACTTCCTCTTGAAGCTGCGCCACCTCCTCACGCAACAACACTGAAGGAGAAAGAGAGACAGTTTGGGAATTTAGAGTATGCAGAAGAGGAATGAGCAACCTGAGAGTGCTGCATTTAGAATCTAAAATCCAAAGAGACAGGCAGAGGGAAGACTGAAGGAGAGTAGAAAACTCAAGGAAAAAATCAAGGGAAGAATACAGTGAAAAGCTAAATTAACAAATTAACACATCAAACCCCTTCAAGACTCACAGGTCCACCTCAGCTGTGTGGCCACAGGGGTTTAAGAAATTTAGATAAATGCTGAGTGTCAGACTCAGAACTGAAACCTGCGAGGGTAGTGGGTAGGTGAGAACCAGCAATCTGATAAGAAAATAAAATATCAGCAACACACGCTTGAGACGTGCTCCTCAGTGTTGTGTTTCCCATCCGCTCCCAACCCTCGGGGAAAACAGGCAAGCAAACAGGAGCAGGAAACCAAGGAGAGGACACAGAGAAATGTCGAGGGAACAAACCGATGGGAGCTGGTGGACACGTTTGCAGAGCAACAGGACAGAAAACACAAAATCGATTAGAAGAGGTCTTTCATGGGTTCAACTTGCGTCCAGTGAGGAAAGTCCATACCAGCAACAGAGGAACAATATATGTCATGATGATTTATCTTGTATACACATAAGGGCAAAAGGTTTATAAGAGAAGAATGGACAATTTTTATAAGAACAGAGACAAATGAAACAAGCAGCCAAAACATTCAATCTTTGGGCTTTGGATTGTTTTTCGGACAAAATCAGCAATTTGAGATCTATGACCTTGTAAATAGCATTTTCCACTACATTCTGGCATTTTATAGACAAACCAATGAATCAGTTAACTGAGAAATAGTCGACAGATAAATCAATAATTAAAATAATCATTATTTGTAGCCCTGAACATAATGTAACTAGACTAAGAGTCTACAGCCAAGCTAGCGTCGCTGGAGGCTGTGATGCTCATTTTAAAGAAGAGCTAACAGATAGATAACAGTTGAGGTCCAGTATTTGGTTTTGATTCTTAGCAGTTGTGGTGAGTTAAATGTAATAAATGTTCATAGGGTGGTGCCAGAATGTTTTAAGTCACACATAAATAATTAAGAATACAGTCCTTGTTTTAATAGAAAACCCTTATATACTCCCAGTTATTACGTGAAAAACATTTAATTAGAAATAATTAAGACATTTGACCTATGGTGCTAATAAAAACTCTGGGGATCAACAAAGTCACCAAGACAATGAATGTAATAATCTATCCTACAACTGTCGGGACATTTCACTCTGATGCACAAATGTCAACCTGCTGGTGGAGCTAGAGGAAAAGTCAGCAGATCACCAAAAGTAGTAGGCTTCATCCTCTGGGAACTATGCATGTGTGCACAAGATTTCATCACAATCCTACAATTGTTATTGCATTATTTCAGTCTGGACCAAAATGGTGGAACGGACTGACTGACAAACAATCCCATCCCTAGAGGCAGGCTGCTTGCATGGCTGAAAACTATAACAAATAAAAAAAAGTGTGAGCATGCCATTAATTTTATGCAGATCCCTGCATAAAATGCAGAAGACTCCATTAAAAATTCAAGACCAAGTTTGGATGCAACAAAGTATGTAGGCCTATGTGTGTGTTTGTGTGCATGTGTGTGACTCAAAGAGAAAAGAAGTGAAAGGTCTCGGCAGGCCTGCAGCCAGACCTTGTGGGGCTGCAGCAGCTCCGATAAGAGAGGAAGGGACAGTCCATCGGTCTCTGTCGACTCAGGACTATGGAAACACACTGGGTAGCTCTGTGCTGCATGTGAAAAAAAGAGTTTGTTTCCCTGAGAGAGCAATTGTTCACCGCCTTCTTGCAGCCTAAATCCGCTTATTCATGTGTTTACCTACAGGCTCTCCTATATTTGTCGCAAGGAGCAGCAGCTGCTTTCGATGCCACTGGACAGAAGTGTGCATTTTTTAGGCGCTTTATTGTGTTTGGCTTAATCTGCAACTTTAAATTACCAGCTGCTCTTGCTGTGCTGTGAAGGTTGATCTGCTCTAGTCGTTGGGTTTAGCAGAGGATTTGATACTTAGTGATTCTCAAATAAACCAATTGTTGATGAGCCTTTTCCCTTTTTTTACGCAGAATCTATAAGTATTTCACTAGCTTAGTGTAAGGTATCATCACACATACATTGGCTTGTGTGTCATACTACTTTAAGTCAATTAAAAACTGTCAGAATTGTGTCTTGAAGAGTATTTGAAGTGGATATAGTGAGAAATGTGTAATTTACAGATTAATTAGTTACATAATTCTCCCAAATCCAATTTTGCATTCATTTCCAGCTTCAGACCGTCACCCAATAATATACGCAGACCCACAAACATACACAAACACACTTGCACACTTTTTCCTTTTTCAGGTTATGAAATCGAGGCAAAGAAAACTTCCAGAGATCTTCCAATCTTCCCTGAATTTGTGGCCACAAATAAGAAACGTGTGAAGGGACACAGAAAAGCTGCTTCATTGCACACTGACTTGAGATAAAGCTGACACAACCCATCTACCTATAGATAACGGACCTCCACATACAGTGTTTCGTGCAATCTTAAAGCTATTTAAATGGACAGGATTCATATAAACAGTACACTGCAGTCTATATGCTGCTATCCCTTGAGTGGTTGTGCAGTGAGCTTGGTCAAGCTATTAGAGTCCTCCCACAGAAAAAGAGAAGCCCACTCTTCTTCCTCGTATTCAGCAGTGGCCCATTCAATTAACTTCTCATCCAAGCCTGATTAGAGTGTCCATCAAAGCCAGTCAGGACCAGGCCATCCCTCCCAGTCCCTTTTTCTCCCCGCATAGCAAAGCTGTCACAAGCCACCACACATGCGCGCGCACACACACACACACACACACACACACACACACACACACACACACACACACACACACACACACACACACACACACACACACACACAGAGCTGGGGAGAGGTGTGTAGTGGCTCTTGGCTCATGATTAGGCTTGAAAGAAAGCAGAGGCATCACTCTCTGCTTGGAAAGAGGAAGTGGGGGTTGGAAATGTGTGGATTGGCGGTCAAAGACCAGAACTACTCTCCTATTAAGACTATGCAGGATTAAAGTGAAGCTATTTATATACATGAATGATCAAAGATGCTTAATGTGAGCTGTTTAGGAATATTTAGTTTGAATGAGAAATTTTATTTAAAGTTATTGCTCTTGTTGCAAAGACCCATATTATTATTATTTGTTCTCAGTGCAACCGCATTGATTTGCTCTCGTCATTAATCCATCTCTTTCCAATCAGGCAACTTTGCTTTGTAGATTCAGTGTATGCTGATTTTCATTTGATAATGACGCCTTAAGTCTCATTTCAATTTAAAAGGGTTAAAGGGTCAGTTCACCTAAATAATAAAACATATTTGTTAATATATTTTCTTACTATCCTCTGGTTTTGTTCACCACTGTTTTGAGATGTCTGCCTGAGATTTCTTCCACCACCCCAATGAGATCCGGGTAAATGAAATTTAGTTTGTGCTGCTCATAGCGCTGAATAGTTTTAGGGCTGCGGCTAATGATTATTTTTTAATGACTAATGTGCCGATTATCATCTCAATTAATCAATCAATTGATTTGTCTATAAATAGTCAGAAAATTGTAAAAATAGGTAACATCTGTCATCATGTCTTGTTCAACTAACAGTCCAAATCCTAATTCACAGTTGAGAAGATAAGTAGGATCTTCTTTTGGAAATATTTGCTTACATTTTTTTTTTTTAAATTGATTATTAGAATAGTTGCCGATTATTTTTCTGTCGACTGACTCAGTGATTATTCGAGTAATTGACTAAGCTCTGAAAAGTTCCTTTAAAACTCTTCAACAGCAAAATATCTATCCATAAACAATGTACTGGTTACATTTGATAGTACGCAGACATCCCTGTCACAGATTTTATAGGGAGTAGTTCCAGTGGAAAATGTGCACATGGTGGTCTGTGAATTATACAGAATAACTGGGACATTGGAATGACAAATTGCTGTTGAATTGTTAAAATTTATATTTTCAACGCGGCAAATCTACAAACAGCAGGAATCTCAGACACACTAACTAACCTGGGCAAACTAAACTAAAAGTATCTGCATGGCTAGATACCTCTAAAGGTGTTTAAGTGAGAATACATTTCTTGTAATTTGTGTGAACTGACCCTTTAACTGAAATGTCCTATAAAACATAATGAAAATCACTGTTTTCAATGGACCATAGGCCATTTGAAAGCAAAACCATGAAAATAATATGGTACAATTGAGAGGGGTATCAAAAATCTCCAAAGTAACAGCAGCCAACTGTTCTGCCCTGGGGAGCTACAATGTGCATTGCTGTAACTTTTCCACCTCTGTCTCCCTGACAATTCAAATCTGTGTAATTTTAGTTAGTACAGTGGTTCCGCTCAGCTATATCTGTCCAACACAAAGCCAGAGGCGATGCTGCTGCCTTTCCCTCTCCACTAATCTCTCAGGTACAGTAACAGATAGTTGGATAACAAGGTCATACACTATTTTACAACTTTACTACTGTATGTAGACATACAGAGCTGTCATAACTGTCCTCTTGAAGCAATATTTGTAATAGAAGACTCCTGTGAACAACCAAAGCATATTAATATGTCTTGTTGGACACTGGAGGAGTCAAGAGCATGAAACACATCTTCAACCGGTTTCATTTACCTTGAAATACCTGCTGAACATTTATGGCTTTAACAAACGAGCACACTGTGGCATTTCTAAAACAGGTGCTTTAAACTCTTTCCTTACACTGTCATTTCCTTAAAGGTCTCATTTTTCTTGCAGCAGTACTGACCTTGTAAACAACTATAACATACTCATTTATATGAACTGCTGCTGTTTGACAGAAAGGTCAAGTTTGGACAGAAGGGCTGCTTTGGCTACCATGAAACAAATATTTTAACAAGTCACTGGCTAAGAGATGACTATGAAAACATTAATGTTTAAAGATAGCACAGTATTGGGATTTCACATCACAAACATTTGGAAATCGAGACCTAAGGAGTTGAGTTTTCCCCTGCAGACTTTTTCTTCATCCCTGTTGGCTGTAGTGGTATTGGTGCACAGCTATATTATGCTATCTATAAGGTGGAGTAGGATTGTGTGTATGTGTGTGTGGTGTGTGTGTGTGTGTGTGTGTGTGTGTGTGTGTGTGTGGGAGGGGGTTCATGAGAGTTGGAGCTAAATGATGAAAATGGTAATGGCTTTCTACAGAAAGTACTGATAGATTTGTTGCTGTAGCATTGCAGGGGGTGCAGCTAATACAGCAGAAAATCAAAGCAATGTCATTTAATGGCGCATTTCTCACACAAATTACTATGCTGCAAATAATTAAATCAGTAAACATGGGGACACCAAAATATCAAAGTTTTCTTTAAACATAATTAGAAGCAATATGACAAATGTTAACTGGGGATGTAAAAAACTAAAACAACAAAAACTTTTCTGTAACTCGCTGATATGAGCCGAGCTGTTTCAAAAAACCAGGAAAGTCTTTAGAATGCTTCATTAAAGCCTCATAATAAACTATTCTTTCATAAGCTCCTTTTATTGATAAACCTTCCCGAGAAGGAACCAATCAAATTTTTTTTAAACTTGTTTCCCAGAAAAGCGGCCTGCTCAGAGGCTTCATGTGAAACAGAAACATTACGTAAGTGAGTACCTGCAATGCAGCCGATTGTGTCAAACTGTGAGCTAAATGATACAGGATCACTTGAACAAATAAGTTATGTTAGTCTTGCATTTACCTCAATGAGACAATAAGTATAACTTGCATACCTTAGTGACTCTTAGTGAAATTCCTGCTCTACAATAACATGAATTATCAATTCGCCACCTGAGCCTTTTGATCAAAAACAGAAGTACAGGGAAACTACATTAATGTAAACTTCTTGTGTCCTGCACATTAAAAACCAGAATTAAAGATGAAAGCTGGAAAAAAACAACACTAACAAACATATACCAACAGCTGCACGAAAGGCATGCTTAAGCATACTCTCTCAACTCCTTCATAAGCTTTACAAAGAAAATTCACTAACTGTTAATTAAACAGCATCTTTCTCAAATGACAAGGACCAAGGAAATGCACATCTTCGAATCTTAGGTTGCTCTGCAATTATCAACCTCAGGTCTAAAACACCTTTACCTGACAGGTTCAATTTAATCAAGGTTCACATAATACACTATCTAATTCATACAGACAAATTATTTAATCGAGTGCATTGAGTCAAGAGATGAAAAAATGACTTATTTCACTCTAAAGTCACACGTACACTACTGTGCACTTTGCAGAGTGAAGACCAGAAGACAAACAGAAGCTTTGGCATCATATTTTTAATTTGTATCTCATCAGTTATGAGCATATGCTCATCATTATATTAGTCTGTGCAGTGAAGTGTTTTCCCCTGTTGCTGCTGGATTACCTAAATTGTGTTTGAGTGAGCGTGCACGTGTATGTGCTTGTTTGTGAGTCAGTGTATGTCTGCTTACAGCTGGCTATTTCTGCACTGTATTATGAGAGAAGCATATGTCTGCTGAGCTCTGGCCTCCACTAATTACAGTATAAAGATCAGTTGAGATTGCTCTGGGAGAAGACAGCAGTCTGCTTCAGCTCTTGATTAAACTCAACATGCAGGTAACACTATAGCCTTGACAGGCAGGAAAAATAAAAGTGTGGATGGACTGAAATAAACCCTGCAAGTTGTGTAGTGACAATGAGCGTGCGATAAGACTCATCTTATTAATAATCTGTGTTGCTTTAGAGTGCTTCCTCATATGACACTGTCTGTCTCGGGAGAATTAAGCTGCACAGGAGAGAATATGTTTAATATAGTACAGTTAGCACCTGTCAAAACAAACTATCTATTTCAAGGCACCCCCAGATGTCTCAAACCTTATCTGTTTTTTTTTATTGAATTTCAGGTTACAAATCACATCAAGTTATACAGTGTACAACAGTTTTTAGCCACGCCAACAGCATGGCTCTAGGGATGACAATGTGGATCTGTTGGTCCACCACTTTGGTCCAGACTAAAATAGTATTGCATACATTTTTGTACAGACATTCATGGTGCCCAAAGAAGGAATCATCATGACTTTGATGATCCTCAGACTTTTCTGCTAGCACCACCATTAGAGTCACATGTGTGGTTTTAAATGAAATATTACTAAATATTATTAACTATCTATACTAACAATGGCATTCGTGTTCCGCTCAGGATAATTTCTAATAACTTTGATGATCCCCTTCCCTTTGATCTTGCACTACCAGCTGCTCAAAATGTTTAAATTCCAGTTTAACCAGTGTAACACTTCAGACAAAATACCTGCAAAACTAATGTGATTCCCATCACCTTCAACATAGGACCCTTGGAAAATAGATCTATGCTTATGTTGTGCCAAGTACAGCCTTACAGAGCTGCTAGCAAAAAAAAAAACACAACTCCCGTACAACTAGTCCAAATTCTATGGAAATGATAAGTTTTCTTACAAGACGTAAAAGAAACACCCTATGATCCTTGAGCACTCCATTTACATCTCGAGATAAAAGAACAGCCAAAATACTTGTTAAGGATTTATGAAAGAAAAGCATCAAATCAGCATGAAACCCAAATCTGACAGAAAGACAGGAAGGAGGGAAAGAGAGAGAAAAGATGACTGAGACTGAGAGGCTTCACAAACAAACCCATTCATTCTGTCAGCAGCTACCTGCTGAGTCTGAAATCTCTGGGAGGCTGGGTAGGTGGGTGGCAGAGGTAGGCTGCCGCTTATTTAAATCACCGGACTATATTTAGCATCTTCATTGTTAATTTGTGCTATAGTTACAGGATGTACTTGTCTAGTAATGGAACAGAGGTTGTATAAACCTGCGTGTGTTGTATAGATTCAGATTTGACATGCTTAAATTAACAGCGGTAAAAGCAGTGACAAGCCTCCATCTCATACACCGGGAGATCAAAAAGAACCCAGAGAAAACACCTGATGCCTTGCCGAGCACTGTTTTTCTGCATCCTAAAAAGGCCTTGCATGCAAGGGTCAGGTCAATTTCCTACTCAGGGTATTAAACTGCCTCTCTATAATATATATGGGCATTAATAATGCATGTTGCTGGCTCTCAAACCTACCTGACCAGAGTATTCATCACTTAATGGTAATTCATCGTGGTCTGCAGACAAAACATTGCTCTCAGGCTCAGTACATCTATAAAATTCTAATATATCATATATAATAGAATTTTATATAAGAAAATTATCGTTGATCATTTTATAATTTTTCCTCTTAAAGATACTTCACATACTGTATTTGAAAGCAGATACAATGCTAATGTAGCACCACTAATATGGTTGAAACATCTGTGTCCTGCATATTGTTTGTATGTATGTTGATGTGTCTGAATACTGTATCTGTGCATGTTTGCAAGTCGTGTACAGTATATCTGTGCAAGTATACAGTATCTATTGGTACCAGCTTCTATTAATTAATTGCCCGTGGGTTTACATTACAACTGCTGTCAGTGCAAGGATGCCAAGTGCAGATAGCTGTAATTGATTCACACGTTTATTATGCGAAGATTAGGCACGCTGCCAAAGTTGCGCCACTGGAAGAGTACTGAGAACTTGGACAAGGCTATTTAGATTTCTAATACTGCTGTCAAGAGCTGCATTTTGAAAAACATACCCTCTTACATACACGTTATATTGAAATTATTTTAGACAGTGATTAACCTGGCTGACACAGTGGCTCTGAGCAGGAAACAGAGTCAGCACAGCCATGATAACATGATGATTTTGTACAGTAATTGTAGTATGTATAAGCATTGGATATCCTGGTTTTCAATTCTGTCAATCATGATGACCCTTGTCCTTCTTAAGCTCCATAGAGCAGGTCAAGTATCTGGGAATGTCTCCCCCCCCCCAACAGCACTGAGCAATGAACCCTCACACACTGTAACCTGAGTGCAGGAAAGTCTCCTGACGAATTTAGAAGTACTTCATGAAATCACGTTACCTGGACAGAGGCATTTCTGTGGGCAGTAAGGTGTGAGGCAGATATTCATATTGTATTTAATTAAAGAAATAGTTAAACATTTTGCGAAATACGTTTATTCACTTTCTTGCTTTTCTTGCAGAGAGTTACATGAGAATCTTTAAGCGCATACCGGCAAGCATATTTTACAGAATGCCGAATTATTCCTATCCTGGAGTGCTGTTGATTTCCTGTTAATAAGCACAATAGTATTGTTTGACCAACTCAATATATTTGGAGGTCACCAAAATGCCTCATTTAAAATGTGAATAAATGACTAAAAAAGTCAACCTGAGAGTCCTCAAACTCTTGCCGATTTCACAGTGGGACAGTCCTGACCCTCATCGACTTAGTGGGAGCATGTGTCAAAGTCTGTAAGTCCATAAGGTCTAAGGGCCGGGACACATCAGGCCGATTATTGGCCGTGGGACAGTCTGGCGAGGTCAGTGACTCAAATCGGTTCGGTGTGTCCTGTGTCGTCCGGTGGCGCTAATCTGTAATGTTGCCCAGGAAATGAAAACCGGCAGCTGATTGGACGAACGCGTCACATGGGTTTGTTTTCTCCGGAAATTCAAAGCCAGACTGTCATGGCAGCCGTTCAGAATACGATCTCATATTGTACTAAAATAGTTCACTGAAACATGTTTCTGAAAACATTTTAAGCGAGAAATAGGCCATGCAGTTGCTGAATCGGTCTTCATTTCAGCTCAACAAAGGTCAGTTTAAAAGATTTTGAGAACTCTAGTCACCTCATTCCCCTCCCCATTTCCGGGTGAGTCCCGACTGCCCTGTCGGCGACTGAACATGTCAGGTCGGCCAAAATGAACGCCGACAGCCCCCCAGACTGATGACGGCATGGACACACCGAACAGATTCGAGTCACTGACCTCGCCAGACTGTCTAACAGCCGATAATCGGCTAAGTGTGTCCCGGCTATAACACTGGAATTGGGTATTTAGTATCTCCAAAACACTGGCTGACCAGAGTAATCAGTAAAGGGATGGGTCCATTAATTCGACCAACTTGTATAAGCCACTGAGGACCAATATGCCACAAGTACTATTATCCCTGTTGCATCTATAGTGGAGACTTAACATCTGTCCGAAACAGCAGGATCTGGTCTGTGGAGAACTGGAAATCTACATGATTCGATACACGACCTCCCTCATGTCCCGGGGCATGGCAGGATAATTCCACAAGCTGCACGAGGTGCTGGAGCTACTGCTGAAGCTTATGAATGAAACTTTAAAATCCTTACTGAGGAGTTTGAATCATGTAAAATATGGCAATAAAAACCTGTTATGATGTCATTAATATTCAGTCTAACACTGCAGATACAAATAATAATGGTCCTTGATTATCTCAGGGTAGCTACAGCTCACACAGAGACGGAGGAGAAATTATTATAAAAAACTAAATTATGCTCCTATTTGGAGATATGCCACATGTTGTCTCTTATGGTTGTGGAGTGTGATGCTTATATTGATGGTACCATCTGTCTGTTGCAGTGCAATCGGACAGACTTATTGTCTTCTGCAGTTTTGAGTGGTGACCTCAGGGTGCAGAGTACATCAGCTCAACACACACACACACACACACACACACACACACACACACACACACACACACACACACACACACACACACACACACACACACACACACACACACACACACACACACACACACACACACACACGATAACCGGCTCTAACAGAGGCCCTTCCCGTGATATTCAATAGACTTCAAATAGCTATGGCTTCTCTTTACATCCTCAATTGCCCATAGTGCATCTTCACATACTGAACAATATGTCTGGTTTCTACTTTAAACCAAACACAACAAGCTAATGTAGTTATTTTTGTACCTCAGAGTTATTTCCTCTCAAGCTTTAGAATGTCTGCTATGTGACTAAGTTTAAAGTACTGCACAATATCTCACCAAATATCACTCTATTCATGTACAATGATTATGGAAGATTAACAGATTACCATGTTATCCATATGAACATGTCATATCTAGGTCAGTATTTAGTTCTTATCTTAAGTAAAACAATATATTTAGCCTCGGTTATGAAATGGAATTAAATAAATCAGTACTTACTATAAAGGAATGGGCCAAAGAGTTGATGTACAAAAATCCTGTAAAACAACCTTCATTGTATACTGCTGTTAACCTATGTACCATGGTAAAAAAAGGACTTAGATTTTTCACTCAAATAATAATAAAAATGTGTGAATACATTAGATGTAAAAGTCCAGTATTCAACATTTTACCAAAATACAGTAGTATTTTTTTTTATAAACATTTACTTCAAGTATAAAAAGTAAACAGTTTTCAGGATATTATTATATAATGTATATATTGGGACATATCATTGAATTAGTTCACTACTACTACTACTACCACTACTACTACAACTACTACTACTACTACTAATAATAATAATAATAATACATTTCAATTCATTTCAATGCTGCAGCTTGTTGAGGGTGGGCTAATTTTGACTAGTTCGTATTAGAGCCGAAACAATTTGTTAATTTTTTGATTAGTTGATCGTCAGAAACCTAAGGGCAGCTATTTAAATATTGGAAATTAGTGTGTTTTTGTGACTGTGAGCAAAATGGCAAAGGTTCTCGGGTTCTCACTTGCTCACTTTTTATAGAGCAAATAATTCATTGATTATTCAAGAAATTAAAAGGTAGATGAATCAATAATAAATGTAGTCATTGTTGCAGCCCTACTTCACATGTTGTTGGGTAATTTAATCTATCACAATGTATTTATTATATTTCATAAACTGATCAAATGTTTTGTAGTAAAAAGGTTTCCCTCTAAAATGTGCTAATTAAGGACCTTACATTTGTACTTGAGCACATTACTGGAATGAATGTACTTCCCACCACTGCATTTGTATCGCACATTTTCCTTGTGACACTTAAATTTCTCTCATACAATCATCAATGCAGGCAGGCGCACACACACACACACACACACACACACACACACGTGAACTTAAGCCCGCTCACAAACACCCCCTCCCCTGACGCTAGCCACTTTTATGGCCTACACACTATTCCTCCAGTATACACAAACAACGTCTTTCCTCCCCTTGTATCTCCTTTTCTACATGTCACTCACCAGCTTTCCCCTCCTCCTTCTCGGACCTCATGTCCTCCTTGGCACAGGCTCCACTGGGCTCCACTGTCAACTGTGGTGTTAGCTCTCATAGCAGGTGAAATTACAGAAAACACACGTACACGTACAGACCAGTGCACACACCATTCAAACCAACGCACACAATGCACCACCACAACCGGCCGCTCCCAGCCCTGCTTGGTGAGGCTCCACCCAGACAGGTTACCAGGAAGTCTTCCCCTGAGAGCAACTCAGCTACATTTCCTACTCCTTTCTTTATTGTGTATGTGCTTCTCTTTCTCTCCCACTTTCTATGTACCTGTTTAGTGACACACCCTGTGGCAGCCAGGACAACTTTCATCCCACGCCCACTCCTGCTTTTCATCTTTTCCCCCCTAGTGTACAAACAAGTTGTTGAGGAAGAGGAGGAGGGGGAGGGGAATACAAACTGGAACTCAAGCCTCAGGTAATAAACCAGGTGAGTCAGTGGAGCTCTCCCTCCACCTGATGGCCGAGAGCTATCAGAGGACAGCGTGTGCAATTACACTCTGCGACTGAACAGAGAACAATACTCCCCTCTGTATGAAAGCTATGCACTCCCTTTGAGCCCACAGCACCTTTGTAGCCTGCATGAGTTTACATTACTCACTTCCTGAATGTGAATGTGTGTTTTGGCCAGAGGAGGTAGGAATGTAAACTGAATAAAAATGTGAGTGTAAACTTCAACATAAACCCCTCAAAAAATGGATCATGACAGCAGTGAAGTGATATGAAGTTCATGCTTCTAACCAAACTGAATTAGCTCTACACACTTAGATTGGATTATTAATAAGAGCTCTATTATTTTATCTTTAACCCTCCAGGGATTTTTCCATGGATGTCTCTTCTGCCTGTCTGAGTAAGGACAATCTCTGTCATGTTAGATAGATGGGAACTCAGATGTGTGCAGACAGAGTAAATAAGGTTAAGGCTTGTCCAGTTTGCCCAACTGGGCATTTTAGGCCTGAAACCCAAAGGCAGGTACAGATGGTATGAGGAAAATAGATAGGACTGCAACTAAATTAATTCAGGCAGCAGAGCTCAGCTGGATATAAACTTATAATGGAATTTTTGGTTTATGAGCACTTGAGTGCCATAACTAGCATACTAAAGCACGAGTGTAGGCATCATGTGTGTTAATTTGTGCGCAAGAGAAAGACGAGTTAAACCTCTTGCACTTAAAGACGTGACAGCAGTTCAGAGCAAGCGTGCAATTTGTCCTGCCTGTCAGAGGCTGACGCTCAGTGTTTCAGCTCCGTCCACAGATCAGATGTGCTCTAACCAGATACTTGTCACATGGGGCAATGGATCTGTCAATCACACTCTGACACCTCAAGGATTACTGCCAGGCTCATTTCTCTCAGAGCAGATCAGAGCTGGGACAAAAGATTGAAACCCTAATTCTCCCATAGCAGCACAAGTGATGCATCGTTAGAAGGTAATGCATATAATGCAAATGCATGTTTTTCTGTGCTGGTCATCATCACTGTAGTATTACAGCTGTAATATCTTATAGAGCAGGGGTCTTCAATGTTTTTTAAGCCAAGGACCCCTTAACTGAAAGAAGGAGGAGCACCCTAATGAAGATCCCTGTTATAGAACCAGATAATTAGAATTTTTACATATGCTAACTGTACCCACTTAGATTAAAATTTGAACCTGTAGGACCCTAGCTGTGTTTAACTTGTCTAAAAAGCTATAGCATTTTACATGAATAAGAAAATTTCGACCAAATGTAGCAATTCATAATTCCAAGGTCTCGCTGCAGCCTGCCTCTCAGCTACACTGAATCTTATTCCCAGCGTTGCTTTTATCCTGACAGTTCTTCAGTCTGAAATTTTCCACTCCTCAGTGTCCTTATTCTTCAAGATAACTCCCTGTATCACTATGTCATTCATTTGCTTTGCTCACAGAAGAAATCCTTAAAGGCCATCTTTTTCCTACCCTCCACTGTATTGCTCTCCCTTCTCTCAGCTGCACACGGTTGACCTGTCAGTCTGCATTATAAGTCCTGGGTAGTGTTGATAGAGAGCCGGGACGGAGCAGCATTACGATATTAGCTAGCCTTGAGAGAGAAGAAGAGGTGGAAAAAAGGAGGAGGGAGACTGAAAGCAGTGGTAGGCACCGCGGGAAGAAGGAGAATGAGTGACTGAGGTCACCACTGTCGCTGCCCATTGTTGATGGAAATGACATGGAGCCTGTCTAATAGCTGCTGAGCAGGCTCTGCAAGCTTCAAGGGGCTAGATAGGATGAAAAACCTGGAATTACAATTATGATGGGAATTACAATGCAGACTCCCAGGTTTGGCATCAGTGTGAGAAAAATAGAGAATAACAGAAGTCATTATGATGAGAAAAAGAAAAGGCCAACAATACAGATGCGATCAATAGACAATTTATGATCAATACCTTTTGTGGTGTGTATTATTACATGCTGGCAGGTTTGATAACTACACCCTAGAGATTGAGAGACTATTATCCTGAGCGACACAGGCCTCTCTATAAAACATTTTATTTGTCAAACCGATGACAGTGATTGGAGAAAATATGTGGCCTTGCTGAGATGCAATAATTGCATATTACAATACAACTCTGGTGAACTTTAATAAAGCTCCATTCAGATTAAAGCGATTTGCAAAGTAAGTGCTTTTCTCTGGCAAGAAGTCAATCAGTATCACAGTCTTATGCACTGGGGGACAAAACATGTTATTTAGATGCAATCAAACAAAGCCTGCGGTGAACTGTAAGGCCCTTGTGCCCAGGCACCAAGAGCTGTTATCTGATTGTTGTCACACTCTTAGCCTGCGCAGGCCTTTGCGCTGGTGTTAACCTCCCAGTCAAGCTAAATGCTCTGTGTCTTTTAACTGCCAGGATAAATCTCTGTGCACACTTCCTGCTGTCACCAAGGCAACACTGTGTATTTTCGAGCAACACCGTACCTTTGCCTAGCGAGCAGTCTGGGGTGCCAAAGTCCATCAGGCTGGATATCTCTGTCGGGTAGCACATGTCTGTCACCACTGTCTTCTGTCTGTGATGCATTGATGGATCTGCAAGGGGGAAGAAATTAACAATAAATTTAAATGCGCAACATCAGATGAATCAAATGTATATTCTCTCATCAAAACGTCTTATTCTTATTCACACAGCCAGGTTGTTGTTATATGTTGGGCTCAAACTAACACTGTGTGGGCACAGTCGTGTAGCTATAGCAGGCCTGTTAAATCAGATGATTCATTCTGACATGATGTCAATACGGCACGCACTCCTGAGCACTCAGACATGTTGCAAATATGAATCTGTCTTACCTAATAGCTGCAGCTGTGATCGGCATTTGAAAGCAAAAACGAAGCAACGCCGTACACAACACAAACACTGTAGTAATTATACAAGCTTTTTCATTATTTTACAATGTTTGGCAAACTTTTTTACTCCTTTAAGCCTTATTTTAGACCACTTCATTTTAATTTTTCACAGCTTTTCTTTGCCTCTTCTATATTCAAATATAATACATCCATTTACATGATTCCACAATACTCCACTGACACTTCTTTAGCTCTATTCATTCAGCTAATGACACTGATCAAAGACTTCTGAGAGCTCCAGTAACTGAGGCTCATCTATTCAACATTTTCTCTACTCTCACTTAGAAATTTCTTTGCAGAGTGCAAAAAGAAAATGGAGTGAAAGAGCAAAAATCTGATTTAAAATCATCAAGGTCCCCCTTTCCACTGCTTTTCCTTCACTTCCTTTTCTAAATGTTTCACCTCCATGTGTAAAGCATGAAATGCTATTAAAAAACAACAATGATTACTGGAGGCAGCAATATCCTTGCTGTGCCGGGGAATGATTTTGTAGAGCAGATACCATGGCATTGCAACGGAAATGATTTCCTCTTGAAGAGGGCTTCAGATGCAGCTATTGATCTGTAATCTTCAAACTGAAAGTTATTCTGTTGCTCTTATAAATGCTTCTGACACTAAAATGTTGGATTTCATGCCAGATGAAGATGTGAGAGCACCTCCTGTATATGTGCAAATGCAGTGTTTAAAAGAAACCTGTTTGCTAGTATAACCATGAAAACTCGTCAATGAGAACAGCACTCAACGTCTACCCTCAGGTGCCCTCTGAGCAGTATCATCTGCACAACCATTCTTCCTCAACAATGGTCTCTTTCCTAATCTGCATATTTTGACGGTTTCAATTTAATGACGTTATGGTATTTATCTAGATCACTGACCTTCCCCTCCCTCCTCCGTTCTCCTGACCTGTCGATACCTGTTTAGTTGTTGTTAAGCTGGCCTTTTCCTTTAATATGGAGATTGGGCGGGCAGGCTCAAGCCCGGGCGCTTTAAGGCCATTAAAATAATGAGAGAGAGAGAGAGAGAGAGAGAGAGAGAGAGAGAGAGTAAGTCAAATTTACAGACCATCTATTCCAGCACTTAGTTGAAGGTGTTCAAGCTTTGTGCACTTAACAATAAAGAAGTTAATACATAAATTTACGGCCGTAACATACAGCCTGGTTTGGGAAGCCATTGTTTAAAAATGTAATTATTCTGACCAGCATGCCAAATGAGAAAAATGAACAATGTACCATAATTATCACGATTTATTAGGATACGTGTGCTTCATTTAACGAACACGCTTAACCCTGGTACTTCGACAGTTTTGAGGCCCATTGTTTTTCGAGGGGAAAACGCCCCGTCATTGTGTCTGAGTCAGTGATGTAGAGTACACAAATGTGCTCTAGAGAGGTATATCCTGAGGAGTGGGCAGTATATCTGTCAGCTCTTTTCTGCCTGTTGAACCTTTGCTGTGAGAGGTTAAAGGTTATGGAAATGATGAGGCCAAGCTGTGCAGGTCTATCTGTAACTTAACTGATCAAACCAGGCAGAACAAAAACACAAACAACAGGATAATGACTGTGATCTCAACCAATGCCAAAACAATCTGCAGGAGTTTTAGCATCTTTTATTAATCCTGTTGTCTGGTGTGTTCATATCAAATGGTAATTACTATAAAAGTCAGCTGAAATGAGAAAAACATATCCTTTTTGTGCTCAAAAGTCATGTTAAGATGAAATATTTATTGTTTAAGGTAAAATAAATTATGTTTTGCTGATATATCCAGAAATGCCCCCTGAAGAGGCGAGCTGTTATGTGTGTTTGAGCTGACATGGTGAGCTGTTCTCTCAGGTTGAGCTACCAGTTTAACACAAACATGCTTTACATTTTCCCATTCCCATTCTGTCAGACGGGAATATCTAACAAAATGAACTACCTTAAAAAAATAAGGTCACTTTGCATTTCTATATTTACATTAACTCCACCAAAAATAATAATTAATAGACCTTTCCACACAAGACATTTTGACATGCAGAAAAAACACAGGTGTATTTAATAGCATTAATGATGGCTGAATTGTACTTAGTGATAAGCTGATATTGTGTGTGCTGCCTCACTGGAAAAGCTTACTGGGATACTTAATAGAACTGAGCCATCATTAATGTTATTACCCCATCTCACTAGTGCACACATGCACTGTTAAGTACCTTGTGAACCTACAATCAGTCAGTGTCACAGTCATGCTGATGAAAGGACAGGAACAGCATCACATGATGCAAAAATGCTTTAAAAAAGAATTCCTTTTGATTGGCTAAATGCAAATAAGTTCTCCATCTGCAGCGATGGATTCTCGATGACACACCGACTGGTGAATGCACAGACAGGGGACCTTAGTACAACAAAAAGTATTAAATGTAACCTTTTGCCTTTTCTCCCTTGTGTGTATTTTCCTCCAGCGAGAAAACATTATATCTCATTTACAAAGCAGATCTATATTACTGTAGCAAAAATATGCATTTTCATATATGTTGGACTTAAAGGTGCAGTAGGTAAGACTTATAAAACTAACTTTCTGTAATATTTGCTGAAACTGACCCCACATGAAGCAGGTAAAAAAAAAAAACAGCTCCTCTGGCACCACCTACAGCCTGTAGTGCAATTTGCAAAAATCCACCGCTCCCTGTTCAGATGCACTAATCGGGCCAGGGGGGTGTCTAAGGCCGGTTACACACTGGACGCGTCATGCGAGCGTGTCAGCCGCGTTGCGTGTCCGTTTATATTTCGGCTCCCATGTTAACAGGTTAGAGCTTACACACTGCCTGCGTGTGACGTGTGCCTGCTAGAAATAGAACCGACGCCTATTTTTCACACAAGCCGCGAGCGTGTTGGAAGCGTTTCCGGGCAAAATAGAATAGGAAAATATGTTTATATGTCATTTAGACACAAATACATATTAACAAATGACATGTTGATGTTTGAAAGCCTCTAGGTTTTGATATAAATGCAGATAGGCCTATATGAATGTAATTTTTTTTTATCGATTTTCTAATAGTGCACCTGTCAATACAAAACGAAATATTCTGTAGCCTATTTTGCCGTCAATACTGCCGACATTGTCTTTGCTGTAATCAAATCAGTATATATTTATGTTTAACATGGTATTTCATTTTATCAATGGGAAACATCCATGTGTCCAGACAAGGCTAGCAGCAGCAGCACCGCTTCAGACACGTTTCTGGTGTGTAAAGACAGACAAAATCTACGCAGCTGACACGCAGCTGACACGCAACAGAAACGCCACGCTCCCGTGACGCGTGCAGTGTGTAACCGGCCTAACTGCATGTCAATCACTGCTCATGCACAGACATTCATTCTCCCTCATGGGGGGAGGGGCTTAGGAGACTGTTTTGGGCTTCAGCAGAAAGGGGAGAGGGACTGAGAAGTTGTCACTGTTCAAATTTTTTGGCGAAATCCTGGATCTTCGTAATCCTACCTACAGCACCTTTCAAAGTGTTCTTAACCATCTTTTTAAAAATGTAAGAGACTCCTTTACAGACGACAATGGGAAAACACAGCCCTGGCAGCATCACATGGGAAAACACCCAGTAGTTATTAATGAGAATATGCTGAGTGTGTGACTACAGAAAAATCCCCGGGTGTGGTAGGAAGTCAGAGAGGCTATCCAAACATCTGACACAACTAGCTAACACTGAGCTGACAGATGCAGACGACATGTATGGAAAATGATGGAACGAGGAGACAAACACTCGGTGGGAGTCAGAGTGGGTATGTAAGCAGAAATAGGAGGCAACTATCATTGGTGCGCAGACAGCTAATCATTGCCCACCCTCAGCCAACCTTTAATTACACTGGCATTCAGTCCATCATGCAGGCAGTAGACACATTCATTCCTGTATCAGTCATCGCACTGGAAAGGAAAGGAACATCACCATGTTACTGTGCAGTCACAACACCCTCAAACACAGTCCTGCTGAGTGCAATAACACGGCTGTATGGGTTGTATCATTCTGAGAGACAAACATGCTGTAATTACCAGGCTGTGTGTGTGTGTGTGTGTGTGTGTGTGTGTGTGTGTGTGTATGTAAAAGAGCATGCTAGCTTTGAGAGGTGATTGGCTATCAGAGCAGTCCTTGCAAAACAAAATGTCATGTAATGTGTTGTTGTATTGTTTCCAAATATTCTCAACTGCTAAAAGGTTTTTGTGAGGGGAGGAGAGCTACAGTGTTGATTGGGGGTTGTGGTGCACACTAAAATACAGCAATTCAAAGCCTTTGCAACAGATACTGAGGGATATTTTTTGTTAATTGCTTATTTTATGTATTAAGACAATATATATGAAAAAAAGTAAGTAATAGATCAAAAGTGGTGGTGAAAAGCTTAAGCAACACACAAAAAAACTAGTTGAGATGTTTACGGGGAAAATGAAATGTATAGCCCCTTTTTTTAAGCCCTGAAGAATTTCACCATTTTCTGTGGTACACAGTAATTAATCCCAATTGGCATGACAATAACCATAGTGTTCAAATTTCTATTATTTCCTCTCTTGCATTTAAATTGGCAAGCTATAATGTGAGAAGAATTTGAAACACTATCTAAATGGAATTTCACAGTGGTGGTGACAGTGAATACATTAACAAAGCTAAATGATGCCTCGGGGTTTCTAACCTTTGGCACATGACGGAGCCAGAAAACTTTGCCTGGTTACATAAGACAACAGGATTATGTTTGGTTGAGATATTTAGTGTTTGAATATTTCACAAGGGAGACTGCTCATCCCTGACCCCAGCGCTCACAGGTTGCTTCTGGTATTATCAGGCACAGTCACATGGAGCTCATCCAAATCCCAGTGTACAGAATGCTGAAAAAGCACTCCCACTGCACAATGCATCTCCACTGCTAGGTATCATTTGCAGCCTTTGACACAGATGGCAACAAGATGGCATCTAGATATTAAATCAGAAATCAAAATATTGTGTTAGACCAGAAAACGACAAATTGAAGCCTCCATAAACACAGGCTGTAAACGTGTCAAATAATTATTTAACAACAGCAGTGAAATACTTTGGGGAACAGTTGACTTAGTATTCAACACTCTTTATACCATAAGAAAAGCAATAGATAGATTTCTCCTGAGGGACAGATTGAAAGACTTTATGCTGTATATCGAAGGTTGAGCTGTCACATCTCTATTATACAACCCAAATGTGCAGCCAAAACACTGAAGCAAAATGTCATCCCTTTAATATTTCACTTCGCCTGGAGCTGAAAACTTACTGTCTATTAATCTGTGTTTATAATCATACGTGACATAGTGAATCAATACTCCCAGTGCTCACAGAACATTAGGCCTGAAAGGCTTCTCCTCAGCTGCTGTGATCCATAGCCTCTGGATTCTGTCTGTGTGCTGCCATTAAGAGCACAACAGCAGCCTGCCCTGAGGAAACGTGTGCAAAGAAAAGCCCGTTCAGGGACACATCCATTACATCAATGAGGAGAAATTGCTTGAGGAAGACAAGTGTCCAGGGTTACTGGTGCTATCGCTGGAGTTGCTCAGCTCAGGAGTCTGCAGTTATGTTGCATTTCTCTCGCTCTAATGATTTCAGTGTCAAGGGACAAAATTAAGGAAGGATTTTAAAACACATTTTAAAAACATGAAGAGAGGTGGAGTGTGCTCAGAGGCACTCACAAACCTCGGGAAGTCCTGTTCAGTGTTGTTAAGCTGTAACTGCAGAATTTTTATTACATAAAAAAATATATTCCATGATGATATGAATGTGTCCATACTGTTTATGAGGGGTTGATATCCCTTTAAAATCTCAGGATCTATAAGTGTGGCTAATGTTGCAAATGACTGAGTAGAACAGTTATATGGCAATTGTGGATTTTTTTAAATCAATGTGATAACGTTTAGTCATTTGTCACTTATGTAATTTACTGGATTAGAATAGAACACACATTTCCATCTGGTTATTTTATCCATAAAGGACAGTAAGACAATGAGTGGTGAGAGGGGCTAAACCTTATTTACATTTACATTTATCCATTTGGCAGATATTTCGTGTCATGTCATTTCTCATTTACACATTTAAACCCTGACAAAGAGATATATGGCAAGGTGCACCTTTGTGTGTTTATGTAACTTTTATGTATTTAACTAACAGCTATATTTTAAAGGATGGCTGACATAAAATAATACTAAATGTAGAATGAGAAAAAAAGAAAAAAAGACCCTCACCTGCTCTCCCTAAAACCTCTAACTTCCTCTAACCCCTAACTTCAGCCAAAAGAAAAAAATGCCCCCCTCTCCTGCCTAATCATTTTCATACAATTCCTACATTTCTTAATTGATTTTGCAGAAAACATCATAATAAATATTGATATAAAGTTACGAAGATAGAGGCATTTTATTTATATCACATAGGGTCAATGCAATTTTAAATTGCTAATTAAATGATGCGGAAAGAAAATAATATACATAATAGTACAAAACTACCTTCTGACATGTCAACTGAAAGAAATTCTTGAGCACTGCAATTAAGTCATAACATTTTTGTATTCAAGGTACACAGGGGAACTTTTGAATCAGCATCTTTTGAATCACTAACTCTGATAACAATATCAGCATTGCAGAGCTCAACCCTGTGATTACACTGACTACCACTATGTTGTTATGCTGAAACCAAAACAGTTGAAGGGCTCAAGAGAGCAGAAGGTACCTCAGCTGATTATTCATAACAATACCATCAGGAAAACAAGGTTATGGGATGATGCCTTACCTGGAGTCAGTAGTTATGCATCATCCCATATGACTGGTATGATGATTTATGCTGGCTGATGAATAAGCACAGTGGGGCTGACCTGCCAAACTGGAATAGTAAGGGACTAGAGCTTAACAATAAGCAATCTGTATACAAAAAAAGTCACATCATCCTTCATGCTGGCTACCTCATAGATGTAGACATAGGACATATGTAGGACAGTACATCAAGCATTTGTAATCATTATCAATGTGGCTCAACCAGTGAAAACTGTGGAATCCATTATGGCCTAGATAATAGATGTTTCTGTGACCCCGGAGGATTACAGTAGCCACCACTGGTTGTACACTAGTTAATCCAACACAGCCTCCTCAAAGAGCACCATAGTTAGCTCAAGGTTCAGCTGGACTGACATGGGCCTGTCCTCTGCTACAGTGGTGGAGAACAAACTGAATTAGTCCACAGAAAAGATGTGATGTCAATACGAAAAAATGTCATACTATAACACTAATATATAGCATATTTCCAAATGTATAAGTGAAGAAGACTGCACTGTAGTGTTGCCAAAGAAAAGTTGGACTAACATTAAATAAATAAAAGGAAAAATCGAAAGGAGATGAAGTTCTTTCTATGCCATCTCTAAAATGGCATAACAATTACAATGTATGTACACAAGAGAACAATACACAATGATACACAAAAATCTCTCTTGTACTCAATTGTGAACTTGAGCGTGCGCACGCACACACACACACACACACACACACACACACACACACACACACAACAAAGACTTTATGGCTCATCTGGTTGATACTGTGGGTCACAGCTGGTCATTGCAGGGCATCATCCTCCCTGCCATAAACCATAGGCTTTGCCGGACCAGAAAAAGCTAGATGAGGGAGGATTTGAAGATTAAGCAGAAATATCTGCCTGGAAGAAATCCAGCACTGACACAACTAAAAAATGCATCCAGCTCCTTGTGCCAAGGCATTTCCTGCTTTTGGTAAAAGCTGCGATGATGGCAGCAGCCGGCCTGGCCTCAGCTCTTTAATATTGTCCAAGTGTGCGGGGACATTTGGAAAATGTGAGATATTACACTATTAGCAAAACCTTACACTCAAGAAGCAAAACATCAGCCCATATTTGCACAACTATAAGCACATTGTGAACCTCACACTTGTTGCAAAACTCTACACACAGTGATTTGCAAAACACTAAACACACTTAACATACATTACACACAAAAATCTATCATGAAGTCACTTCCTTGCAATACCAAAGCACTGACTGACAAATTACCGCACCGTCCAACCAATTGGTTCAACACAGTCATCAGGTGTACAAACACTTGTTTGCCTAATTGTAGAAACACCAATCAGGTGTATAAGTACTATAAAAAGCAGCAGGTGAGTTCATCGGTCTTCAAGGACAATGGAAAGAGTCAGAGAAAGAGTAAGACAAGGAGGAGAACGAGGAGAACGAGGAGGAGGACAAGGAGGAGGAGGAAGGGGAGGAAGAGGAATCAACAGAGGAGGAATCAACAGAGGAAGAGGAAGAGATGGAGGCCATGCTGGAGGTAGAGGTAGAGGAAGAGGAAGAGGAAGAGGAAGACAAGAAGGTGATCAAAGAGGACAGAATCTGACAAATGAGATCCGCGCAACACTGGTTGACCACGTTGTCAACCACGGCCTGATGCTGAGGGAGGCTGGACTGCGAGTACAACCAAATCTAAGCCGATACACAGTGGCAAGTGTGATAAGAACATTTTGACTGGAAAATAGGTATTGTAAAAATATCATCATATCAAACACATCTGCACGGTTTCAGTAACTGCTTACAGTACTGTATTCTATGCACTATCAGCACTTCTGTTACCTTTTCCTGTGAAATTACTGTACTATTGTATACTGGGTTTTTTTCTACATAGGATTGAGGGTCAGGAACGACAAGGGGGAAAGCCTCCTATGTTCACAGAACAGCAAGAGAGGGAGATAGTAAACATGGTTTTGGCCAACAATGCTATAACACTCAATCAGCTCCAAACTAACATTGTCAATAACCACGGCAGTTTCAACAATATCCATCAGGTCTCAACATCAACACTGGCAGGCATCCTAAAAAAAAAAACATATTCAAATGAAGCAAATTTATCAAGTGCCTTTTGAGCGCAATTCCGATAGGGTGAAACAACTGCGGCATGATTATGCAGAGGTATATATTCACTTTAGCAGTGTGATCTGGCATACTGTCTCATAATCTTTTACTGTACTGTAATATGTATACTACATCTACACTGAACTACACAATTTTGCCTGACACTGTTCTTCAGAGAGTTTTATGAATGGATGGAGAGGAGATCCAGCATGAGTTCATTTACGTAGATGAGGCTGGGTTCAACCTGACAAGAACACAAAGGAGGGGAAGAAACATCATTGGCCACAGGGCTATAGTCGATGTCCCAGGGCAACGTGGGGGTAATATAACACTCTGTGCAGCCATTACACAGAATGGGGTCCTCCACCGCCATGCCCATATGGGCCCTTACAACACAGCACTCATACTTACATTCTTGGACCAATTGCACAACATAACAGCAGCAAATCAAATCGATCATATGCAATACATTGTTGTCTGGGACAATGTGTCTTTCCACCGCTCTGCTCTGGTTCAGAACTGGTTTCAGCAACATCCACATTTCACCGTCCTATATCTTCCACCATACTCTCCATTCCTCAACCCTATAGAAGAGTTTTTCTCGGCATGGTGGTGGAAGGTATATGATCTCCGTCTCCAGGCTGAGGTACCCCTCATCCAAGCCATGGAGGAGGCCTGTGACCAGATGGAGGTAGCAGCAATGCAAGGATAGATTCGTCATTCAAGATGTTTCTTTCCAAGGTGTCTTGCTAATGACAACATTGCCTGTGATGTTGATGAAATTCTCTGGCCAGATCCAGCTAGGCCAAGAGACAATGTTTAGTTTTTTTTTTTACAGTAAATTTACAGTACAATACGTAAAGTGACATTTTGTTACAGTATTATGAATCTCCATGTCAACATTTTGGGCGTGTTGAGAAATAAATGAGTTTCTTCAGTCTGCAACATTGGTCTTGTGTAGTGTTTGGTGAATTTACATTATATTTGTACTTTGTTGATGGTAGCCTACTCTAATCATAGGGAAGTTGAAGTGCTAAAAGTGTTTTAGGTTTATCACAGAAGAGTGTAACTCGTGCAAACAGAGTATAGTAATGTAAAACGTGTGTGTTTCATATGGTAACAAAGTGTGGTTTTTAAACAAAAGTGTATAGTTTTTACAAGAGTGTTTAATTATGCAAAGGATCTGTAGTGTTTTGCTAATTGGGTGTGTGGTTGTGCTAATTGTGTGTAGTGTTTCGAAAACACGGGCCCTGTTTTGAAAATCGTGCTTAAGCAATCCAAAAAAACTGTAACGCTCTTTTCACACAAGCCAGTCCTGCCACACCCGTCCAAGCTGCCTCTGCAGGATCCAAGTGGGACCCTTTCCTTTCTGGACAGCAGGACTAGGGACAGAGGGCGGACCGGGCATCATCTGCCTAACTCTAAAAGACAGCTGGAGGGGGGAGTCTTGGTTGAAAACCATAAGGTGAATTAATAGTTTGTTTGTGAGCTAAAGCACAGTTTGCGAGGAAAGAGGAATGGCAGCTCAAAAAAACATCACCATAATGATAGATTAAAGGGCTCCAGTGAGAGAGCAGAGCCACTTCTCCTGGGGAAACCTTCACCAATCATCAAGCCGAATAATACAACACAGTAACGCAGCCCTTGGAGTGAGTGGGCGTAACACACAGAGCACATTGATGTTCTGTTAGGGCTGCTACAGTATAATAGCTAGCTATAGTAGTATGTGAGGCATAAAGTGCTGACCGAGAGAGAAGCTGGGTAAAGGTGTGAATAATACAACTAAGACTACCATCTTCACTAGACCGACAAGCCTGATGAAAGGATGGGAATCACCAACGCAGGAACCCGCACTGCCAGCTCTACCAGCTAACAAACAGCTAACATAGAATGATATATTCTCTGCAATGTACAACTCAGTACAGCAAGGCTTAACTCAAACCTAGCAACCATACCTCTGCTGGAGCAAAAATAAATTGGTACATGTTTTATTGATTTTAAAAGATGCTATTGTGCTGTGCCATATCTTGCTCTTGTTATAATATGATAAACAGCGCTTGGCTGCTAGAGTTACCACTACTGTTACAGTTGCTAATTGCAGGAGAAAAGCAGAGGGAACACAAAAGCCATGCTGTGCTTCTGGCATCAAGCAAGATATGAAAAAAAGCCACAAGTGCTGGTATGTTGGACCCAACAACAAAGTCTCGAGCTATTAGTCAAATTTGTTCTCTTGCTGTAATGATCCTCAAACTGGCAGACACACAATGATTATGACAGACGTGAAAACATGCATTCAGAAGGAACAAATTTACTAGTATGTCTGTGATCTTGACACAATTTTCCTGTGAAATAATGAATGGATTAAGTAAACCCCTTTTAAATTTAAGAAATACAATTTATAAAATTATCCTATTTGGTATTACAACTCCCCAGCTTGTATTATTATACCAGTAGGAGTGATGAATACATGAATGTCTGATTCAGATCATTATACTTGATTTTCCCTGAGGGTAAAAAATGTCCCTGGCTTTATTTTACTGTAGACTCATCCACAATTACAAAAAGCCGTGTAAATAAATAAATAGCACAAGGAAACTACAAAAATAATTTAAAAAACAGACACACAGCTGTACAAAAAACGAAGCAATCTCATCTACTCATCTCCAACACCCCAGTGCTTTCTCAAGTGTCACTGAAGAAATCTTGCACGAGCCCTGCGGTCAACAACATGTTATCGTTATGTTAAGTACCTTGACTTCCATGGAAACAAATAAATGTTTAAAGCGATTTAGCTGTTCCACCACTAGGTAAAGGCTGGAATTTAGCTTAACGGGGCTCTCACACAATGAGTGCAAATTCAATATTGTGCAGAGCAATGTCAAACATTTCAGAGAGCATCTGTGCTTTTTCAGGCAGCTGCGCGAGCCATAGGTGTCCACATAGTTGCCAAAGTTCAACTAAATTGAACGCTGACCCTAAATACAGCCGATCTCCACAAAGTGCGTCAGTATGTCATGGTGGCTTTGAAACTTGTTCAACACTTTGTTGTTAGCAGTCAATTTAGCACTGCAGTGAATTGGACCTGGTCAGAAGGGTTTTAAAAATACCTAGATTATTGCAGAAACCCTTCACACCCAGTGCAATCCATCCCGCCAGTCATTACTCATATTACTACACGTGAATTACGCAATACGCTTCAATAGAGAAGGGACATATGAGTGTGAGAAATACAAATAGTAAAGTCACTCTGTTATCCCTGGAGGAAGAAATACATCACAAAGAATCACATTGCTCTGGTGAGGTGATGAATTACCCATTGTGGTGGTGAGTTTTACAGTAATGGCAAAAAATTCAGCAAATGAAAAATGACCCACTAAGCTATCCATGCGATGACTTCTACTCACAGCTAGTGTTACAATAGCTGCTAAAGTCTTTAAGGTCATTGCCTTTGTTTTGCAATACCTTACAGTTCTATAAGAACCTGAATCAGCTTTTCGCTCAGCAGTATGCACCGCTCAGAATGACTAATGTCTCTGCGAGGGACCCAATCTCGAGAAGGGAGTTGACCACTTACTCCTCTCCTACCGCATCAGAGAGCAGTGTAGAGATGAGTTCTGTGAAGCAGAGCACCCACATTTAAAATCTAATCATCCTCTCCTCTCTGTCAATGCTTTAGCCTACATTAGACTGTAATTAGTGGGATGACAGTGGAAGTGCTAATTAGCACCTCAGCTAAGTTTTACTTACTTAACCACAGTGCTTCATGCACATGTCATACACACACCACACACTTTTTGGAAATAAGTGCACTTCACACATCTACCAATTTCAGGATTTTCATACCTACAGTTCTAGTATTAACATTTTGGTTTATTTTATTCAGGGTTGTGGAGTTTGTTCAAAGAAATAACGTCCTTATTTTTTTCTACTAACATCCTCCCCTTGGCAAATGGCAAATTTTTGTGCTTTTATGCAATTATTCTTACTTTCAAAAAACACAGACAGAAATGGCTTGTTCATCTAACGGTGGCTGTAGCTACGTTGTGGAACTGATTTTGGAATGTTAATGATCCGTACCGCTCTGATCTACTCTTCTTTACTGGGCATTAAGACACTGGCATATGGCAGACCGAGGCAGGTCACAGAACAAGGTGCAACACCTGCAAAGTCAATTCAAGTATTCCACTGTTTGTGAAACATGATTGTTGCCTTGTTAGAAGTTTTTGTTGCTATTAGCTGTAATTGGAAATATGTTTGGAATACCGGACAGTACATAGTATGTTGGCTATTTTGCATTAGGTGTGTGTTTAAGTCATGTTTACATGTAGGGTTATTGACCTAGCTTACATTCAGCCATAACATAGTTTTTGTAAAGTGTCCTTTGTGAATGAATGTTGCAGGGTTTGTTATCCCAGTGTTGATATACTAAGGCCCTGGACACACATAGTGGACCTACAGACTGTGTCGACATCTTTCTATTAGGGCGGATAACTTATACCTTTAGTCTAATCAGCCAGAATAAGTGAAAACCCCTGTGGGGGTGCGCAAAGCCTTTAAATAACTCTAAATGTCATCCTGTTATTTACTGTAATTGAATGGTATTTGTTGTATTCCAGCACCATGTAACCATGTTTCAGATCCAAATAGGTTTAACTTTGCTAAAACAATACCAATATTGATCATCTTTTTTAGATGTCCTGTCTCTGTTGGCTTTCTCGCCCAACTCGACTGGTCACAGTACACAGATTTATTGATATCAAAGAAAATCATGATATATTAAATAGGTTTCTGTAACATACAAGCAGGATGATTCTTGAATATCTTATAATTAAACTTTACAGTCCTTGATTCAGAGTTATTTAAGAAACACCCATTCATTATATAGTAGTTAGTTCCTGGATTGTTTATTACACATTTCTGAGTATTTGTGTCTTGTTGTAAAGTATTTACCACATCATCAATGGCATTAAATGGCAAGTACAAAGAAGGGAACACCAGTTTCATGTTAGCTAATATAATTTAACCAATAACACTGTGGAAACAGAATTCTCATCAGGGAGAAAGGCCAGTCGGGAAAATGAAGCTAACTTTAGCCGATAGCAGTGGAAAGCGAGGAGGAAAGAAATTTACAGACCCAGTATAGGTCATTCACTAGAGATGAAAATGAGAAGAAAACTGAAGTAATCTAATGTAAAACTTTTGTGTCAAAGTTGAAAGTACTCTTGTCTGATGAAACTATGTCTCAGTGGAAGACAGAAACACTTCCCCAGCAGCTGTCAGGACAACGGTCTGATGCAAGCCGGTGTTGAAAATGTCTGTTCAAAAACCAGATGAATCCTTTTGTTTGGGAATTTAATTATTCAACATTTTTAACATATGGAGAATATGGTCTGTAAGAGTCGTGCTGTTTTATCACTATCCTGATGTCTTTCACAGTGGTAGGCTATAGTTTACAGACTGAGCTCTTTGCATCCTTACTTTGGATGTTTGTTTCCCTGCACTCCTGCTCCAGGCTGTAATTATAATTACTGATAGGAAGCAGGGTGAATAGGCAACAGTCCAAAAAGCTCCTTCACCTGTCCAGGAAGCTGACCGTTTGTGTGATACTGCATATCACAAGTTCAGAGGACAGCCCACTGCATTAGTGGTCCACTGTGATTGATGTCATCTCATTAGCTATAGGAGTTGAAACCGCTGAGAGGAACGCAGGCACTTTCTCTCCGTATGTCAGTGTGTACACTCGTTAGCCACCCTGTCTTTTCCTATGTCACCGACAACACTGCAATTGAGAGAGAGAGAGTCCAACCGCCTATGCTTTCTCTCACTGCCCTCTCTTCCCGCATCCTCCTTCATCAATCAACCTCTTCTCAAAGTTTTAAAGCCCCCAAATCCCTCAACTCATCTAGTTCTTTCTCTCTTAGGATTTTTATTCCTCATGATTATTTAGATTCCTCTCCTACCCCTCTACTGTAACCCCCCGGTTGGTTCTGCGTCACTGAGCACCATCCGTTCGATCCGCTGGGGCCACTTCCCAGGAGAGTAACTGCAGTAAAAAGAGCAGAGAGGCTCTGAGATGCATACTGTTGATGCCCTGCAGGGCAGCCTGTAACAGAGAGCCATAACGCCCCTTTAACATAGTCAAACAGTAAGAGCCAAAAGGAAATGAGACATTTTCAAAAAACAGATCTATAAACGTTAATTTCTGTTTTCCGCAAATCATTATGACACCATGACATAGAAACAGCAAACACTGAAACAACAAGTATTCAGGTCCTGGGTCTCCCTGAGGCAGTGCACTCTCCAGGGACAGAGTTGAAGTGACTGGAGACCTTCATCGCTTCCCTCTTCCTCCACAGTGTTGTCTGGTTAATTAACTCAGCTCAGAGTCTTAAGGCACCATTCTGTTTCTTATTTGTAACATATTTCTGTAGGCAGACCTCCCAAGACACTCCTGAGCATCTGGCCAACCTCATACAATAACCATTTTTTCACTTTGAAGAGCCAAAGAAAGGTTCTATTTCAACACCGGAGATCAATTTACCATGAACGTAACTGTGTGAGATTTGTCTATAGGGAAGTATGCTTACTCTTGTGTGGAGCAGAATATTACTTTAGAATTCACAGACAGGAAAATGTGCCTGAACTGCCTAAAGGAAATAGTGTAACTTATATCTCACTGAAAAATAGGAAATATAATGTTATGGGTCAGTGCTGCCCCTGTTTCATCACAAGGTAAATGTATCTCTGTTTTAAGGATCATTCAAATTTGTTGCAATGTGGGTTTTATTATGGCGTTTCGGCCATTAATCCTATTGGTTCGGATAGTATTTTCCCAGTTTCATATGTATTTTCCGATTCCATTCCATTCATGCTTTACAGCCGAAGGCTAAAAACCTCGGATAAAAAAAACTAAAAAAACTCTTGAACCTGCACTTTCATGACTCTTTGTAGCTTTGCTTATTTAAAGCTAATGTATTTGCACTTACTACTTGTTGTCTCGAGTTTGTACCTTCAAAGTTGAAAGCACTTAATTGTAAGTCGCTTTGGATAAAAGCGTCAGCTAAATGACATGTAATGTAATGTAATGTAATGCTTCACATTTGCTCGGCATATCCATCTGGGAACTTTCCGTTGGAGAACTTTTGGGAAGGGGTGAATATACTGGTCAGCTGATTGGATAAACCATCTGTGGTGATAGACGGGCCAAATCAACCAATCAGATCAAACTCTTGCCGAAACCAGTCGGGAGAAGAGCAAAAACATATTTTCCTCTGAGAAAAGCCTCCAGTGCCGTTTTTTGCTCTTCTTTCAATGAAGGAATACTTTCTAATTCGGATAAAAGTTGCACGATAGCTACGCTCATCTCATCCGTGGAAGCTGCCATGTTGTTTAGACTGACTGAACAGTCACTTCTCGTTGCGTCACACCTAAACCAGCCTCAAAACCAACGCTGATTGGTCGGTCGTTTGGCGGCTCCAAATTTTCTCTATCTCAAGATGCCAGACTGATCTGCAAGTAGAAACCTGGAGCTTGCGAGATCAGGACGCTCTCACGAGGCTAGCTTTACAGTATTTACGGTCAAAAAGACACATTGAGAAAGAAGAGCCCTTTTTTTGTATGTATGCCAAGTTTAGAATTTAAAAATAAAACCACCACAAAAACTCACATTCAAGCACACATGAGAAAAAAGTTAATCATGTTCTAAAGAAAATATCAAGCTTCAAAATGTGGTGCACAGCCAGGATTTTAAACTGAAGGTTATGATGCCAAGAAATGTTTGACTAGCCACCAAAAAAATTGTTTTTCCTTTACATTTTACACAATGATCTAAACCCTGTAACCCTGTAGGACGTAATTCTATTTGTGGAATTAAAATACAAAGTCCTTCCATTTTAACATATTGTTTGGATTAAAGATCGTAGCATGCGTATAAAGCTTGCGCACTGTATACAAACAGACAGTAGAAGAAGAAACTAAACAGCCCTAGTAACCCTTATAGGCTCAATATCTTCTCCAGCAGGAACACAAGCATGTAGTCCGCCATTGTTGTTGTTATGAGACGTCGCAAGATAAGAGGTCGAAGGCTAGAGGTCGAGGGGTGTTGCGATGACATCATCGATACGCAAGTATGCGGCTTCGCTGTCCAAACGAAGACACAAGGGCGCCGTTTTCGAATTTTTTCACCCTGGAATAAAAAAAAAAGAAAGTGCGTCTTCAGGCAGTGCATTTACAGGATTCCATGTGGATGGCCCCTAAGAATATTGGCTCTAAAAATACAAGAATCTGCCTATAAGAATTGCGCAACCTTGTCCTCAGGTCGCATTGCCAGAGACAACACCAAGGACTCAGTGATAGCTGCCCTCACTGCAAATTATTCCTTGTGGATGGAGCAGCATATGAAGGAAAACTCCAGTGTATTTTCTGTTGGAACCTTTAGCTAAAGCCAAACAACTTTATTAAGCTTGAAATTGCCTTTTTGAGATGAACAAAATGGTAGCTTGTTTGAAAGACCTTTATCAGTAAAAAAGAGGCAGTAATTGTTTTCTTACATCAGAAGGTCAGTGCATATTTTGAAAGAGTACAGCGGTGTCGTCTAACAAGTCAATGTTTAAATGTCTTGTTTTGTCTGAACCAACACATCAATTCGATGTACAGTGACAGAAAAAGTGAGAGAATTAGTAAATCCTCACGTTTGAGAAATTTGAGCCAGAGAAGGTTTGGCAGTTTTGCTTGATAAAACAACTTAAGCGAATAATCATTATAAAAAAACGCTTGCCTGTTAATTGTATGCCAATTGATTTAAAGTTTCAGCCGTAACATGAACGTCAAAATGGATAACTGAAGCTTTTATGTCAAATGAATTTCATCAGATGGTGTTTCACCGAGGCTCGTTTAACAGTCACACTTTGATGTCAACAGTATCCTCGAACCAAACAAAATACTGAAGTTTCTTGTCTCTAACTGGCAACATCAAAACAAGCAAATGGAGAGACCTAAACATCCATTGTTGCTCCCTACAAGGGTTGCTAAGTAACAGTAGTGCTGCAACCTTTGGTTAAACTTTGATTCCTCTCTCTAAATAAATGTTAGAGCACATCAGAGAAAGTAGAGCCTCTGAGTAATACAGCATACAATTGATGTGAGGTATTAAAAGTCAAAAGTCGTCATGCATAAGTCCGGTTTAGAAACCCATGGTCACCACACAAAACTATGAAACTACACAGGCAAACATCAAAATCACACATTTACTCTTTTAAATTTAACAGAGATGGTTAAGAATACATTTATGGTACTTTCTGTTAAATGCTCCTACTACTATTTAGGGGTGTCACAATTTTGATTTTATATCGAAAAGCGTAGCTTACAGGCCTGTAGAATGGTAGAAACGTAAAGACCAAAGACACCACAGACAGAGTCGGAAATGAAGAACGGTAAAGCGTGTGGATTCCCATGATGGGCTCTGACCTAGTCTCTCATTGCCAGACCCTCCTCCACAACGCTGCAAAGGAGGGTCTGGCTAGTCCACACAGCATTCTGGGATGGGACAGAAATGTGCTCTGGTTTATTGGAATTTCTTTAAACCAATCACAATCTTCATGGGGGCGCCACTAAGCGCCGCACGGAGCCCCGGTGCTGCTGCAAAATAGCCTCGGGAAGGAACGTGTTTTGGTGGAACATGTGTACGTTCAAAAGCTAATTCGTGCAACAGAAAACTCAGATTGGACAGATAGTCTAGCTAACTGTCTCGATTTACCTTGCAGAGATCTGATGAGCAGTTAACCATATAGTCATCATAAATCGACAGAGTTTAAAATTCCAACTCAAAGAAAGCGTAAGGTAACGGACATCCGGCCAAAACGGAGCAAACCCGGAAGTGGAAGGTCATGGATATAGACTAGCTCTGATCATACAGTCTACGGCTTCGACAGGACTTCGTGGTGCATTCATGTGCTCTTCGTGAAACTCAGGGTGCATTCAATTGCACCTCAAACTGTTGTTGTAAAATACTCCTCTGCCATATAGTGGCTCTTATTGCTGAATTGTGGTCACTGCTGAAAAAAAACCTTTTTAATCGAAAATTGAGTCGAATCATGGATTTGGAGAATCGTGACACCCCCACTACTATGGCACATTTGCAACATCCTCTGCATCAGTTCTGAAATATTCATTATGTCTTCCTCTACGTTTTTTTTTACAAGGAGTGCTTTCATAACAAGCTGGCTAAGAGATAACAGTTTTATGTTCATGTACAGAATATTTTATAAAATGTATATGTAATGGATAGCAGCAGGGTTTCCTACAGTGTTTTGTAGTGGTGGTGGACCATCTTTCCTGAAACAAAGACCAAACCAATACATAACCTTTAGGGAAAATGCAGAGATGCTCTCTCACACAGTGGATGCCATATAACGTGTCTCACTATTGGTTAAGATTAATTAGGCTTAATATTCTAACTACAAGATGTGTCAGGATCCAGGTGGCTTACCATTTTGGCTAAAAAGATTTCTCTGGGAAACCCTGAGCAGTGTACCTTTAAAAAAAAGTACAGCCTAGGTACAGCTATTAATATAGATATAAACCACTCTAAGATGAAGATGCAATGAAACATTGAAATAGTAAAAATACTTTGTGAGCTGTCTGAGAATTTGACAGACAAAAAATACAAATATTTTAAATTCATCTTTCAGTGGAACTTTCAGAAGTTGTATACACCAGCTGTTCTTGTTAGATAGATAGATAGATAGATAGATAGATAGATAGATAGATAGATAGATAGATAGATAGATAGATAGATAGATAGATAGATAGATAGATAGATAGATAGACATTTATTGATCCTTTCGGAAATTCATCTTGCACCATACAGCTCATCAAAAAGACAAACAACAGACCATAAACAACAGACAACAACAAGACCACCAACCCCTCCCTCCTCCCCACACACCCCAAAACCCATTGTTTTACAATACAATAAAATAAAAGGGCAAAATATATCATACAGTACATACATATATAGTAGCCAAATTTACAGATAAGTAATTTAAAAAAGATAAAACAAACTCTGCTGAAGCTCAAGTGAGTCTCTCAAACACCTAAGTGCTCTGAAATAACAAAGTCAGTGGGTGGCTGCCCTTTCTTAAATTAACCATTCTTCATCTTCATACCTGATTCTGGCCTAGAAATGTCAGAGCAGCTGGCTGCTGCTGGATCAGCAGGACTCGAGCTAAAGAAGCTAATTTAGTGCTTAAGAATGTCAGGAAATGGCAAAGCCACCAAACGCATAAAGAAATATTTAAACAGATTTAGAAAGCTCATTATAACAATGGCAAGGGCAATAGAGCTGACGGTATCAAAATAATTGACAGTGTAAGTTTAGCTAATTGCTGGATTGCATTATCAAGAAGCTGTTGGACACACAGAAATAAAAGGTAATCGTGATGTGTTTATGCCCCCCACTCGTGACACAAACTTAATTAATTGAAACATATCACCCAATCATGTGCATTCGCTCCTGCACAAACACATACATACGCACACAGGCATTGACCCTTGGCTTCAGTATCCAATGTCCACATATTGCTGATTACAAGGTTAAATGATAGCATTGTATGTTCATATCCATACATATCTCATTACAAGGCTGCAGAAACACAACCTCATAAATCAAAAGTTACTGCACTGCAGCTGCATGACGGTGACGCTGCATTTCTGACCTTGGTATGAAAAGTAATGCATTGCTGCTGTACCTCTATTCAGCTCGGGCCCATGCAGTTCCCATGGTATACAGCTGGGCCGCATCATCTTCTCAGCCCTCAACATGAAGGAAAAATCCATATCTGTCCTTCAGCGTTTGCATTATCTCTTTCAGTTTTCTATTTCAGTCTTAACCTTTCCACAGTTGCTGCAGCATCAGTTTACTGCTCTGAAGATCCCAGATGAGGGATTGGGACACAGATTACCATGGGGCCAATCCACGGCACGCCCTCCCATCATTTCCATCCCCCCACCTTACCCTCCTCATCAACTATGGTAAAGCTTAGCCTGTACCATCCTGCAATGTACTTTCCCATCCCCTGCTGGTTTAACCAACCCCAAATATCCCGCTTTATTATCAATCCCAGTATGGCAGATGGGACAATCCTGTACAGGCTAAAAACACTGATTCACTGCTGACTTACAGTCATTCTTAAGCCAGGACCCCTTCAACCTCCAGCTGTTTAATCAGACAGTTGAAGTAGAATGTATTAGAAAGCTAATACGAGGTAGTGACACTGAGACATATGTAAGGCCTGAAACAATCTTACTGTAATCCTTTGACATCAGCAGTATTAAAGGATGTACTTGGAACATACAGAACAGAAGCAACAATGTCTCCACTTCCTTTAATACCAAGAGCCCATTTGAACAAGAAAATTAGACACTCTTGCAAAATTAGCCACTTCAGTATCTCACACCCTTGTTGGAAAAATCAAATGACGTCAATATGCTCCTCTCCCCTGAGAGTACTTAACCAGCACTGTACAAGTGCAGAAATCAGATAAATCGACAGAATGTGTGCTGAAATACTGTAAGCACTGTAAGAGATGTGTTTACAGTACAGGCAGACTTTGCCGTTTTACAGTAATGATAACCATGCTCTCATATTTATTTCTTTTCTATTATTGTCCTGGACATTTTTTTTCTGGAAACACGTCTTTACTGCACCCATCTCTTTCTTTTGATCAGATCATTTCAACTTCTTTCAGTACTTTCACCTTTGAACAACAACAAACATTTTCAGCCTACAACTTCCACCGTTCATGCACAATTTACTCCAACTGCTTTCAGAGCTTACACTTCAGCTGACACCTTCTTTTAGTTTGTACACTTGGACTGGCACTCATTTCTTTCATGAATTTCACTTCACCTGAATCTCCCAACTCCCAAGAAGTTTATCATCTACACTTCGACTGACATTTCAACTTCTTTCAGCACATTCACTTCAAACAATACTTTGAGACATCCGTCATTTCAGCAAGAGCCCCAAATTGACGTCTCTTTACATTTAATTGACCATGCCTTTTAGCGGCCTCAATAATTGTAACAGGAGCAAATGAGGAAGCCAGTAGATATTCTTATAGAACGATAAAGTCTGTGTAAAGCGGAGGTTAAGGTGGATGGGTGTATCAATAAACCATTGGACTTTAACACGGGGGATTGTTGTTTGATTCCCCATTTCCATCTGACCTTAAGAAAGTGTTCATTATTGTAACCATGTAAATAAAGGTTCCCTAAGCAATCAGTTTAACCCAAACCATGATCTTTCCCTAAACCTAACCAAGTCGTTTTTGGGCCTAAACCTAACCAAACCTTAACCATTGTCACATTATAAACCAAATTTTTCAGCAGTGATTTGTTACGGTTTTGAAAGGCACAGGGAATTGATGTTGCCCCGCTGATTGGGGCATCTGATCAGAAAACGCTTCTATCTGTTTAGAGGGTGCGGACAAACATCTTATTGATTTATTACTTCTTCTTCACTCAATACTTGCATTTACACTTCAGCCTTTTTCATTTTTGCTTCTGTTTTTAATATTGTTTTACTTTGTAGCACTTTGGGATTGATTTTAACTTTGAAAAGTGCTCTACAAATAAAATGTATTATTATTATTATTATTATTATTATTATTATTATTATTATTAGCCCTTCCATTTAAACTGCCACTTCAACTTCAGTATCGCAACAATTTGTGAATTGTAATTTTTAAGCAGCAAGCACACGTAAATGATGTAAGAAGAAAATGTAGCCATGTCGATGTGGGTTCAAATGAAAAAGAAAAGCAATATCTGAGCATATCTGAGAGATGTGATGTATGCATGTAAGCACATTTTTCTAAACAAGCAGATCTAACACTGATCTAAACAATTAGGCTCTGGGTTTGCAGCAGCCCACTCAGTCAACCACATAGCCATGGTTTCTCTCAGCTACATGAGGAAAGACAGGAGCTGTGTCTAAAGTAGGGAAGCAATTAGTTCTCTCCTCCATGGCTTGTCACCTGACAGTCTGCTCATCCACAGCCTGATGGAAGAGCCTCTCCAGCCTGCTCATTCAAACCAATTAAGGTCTGGAGGTGTATTACCACACACTCATTACCTGCCTCCCACAGTGCTCTGCTGCTCTTCACATCGCAGCTCATTGGTCTGCTGAATATCTCAGAGTTTTACCCTTTCACATCATCTTGTCTGCTCCATATCATCTCTCTTTCTAGTTTTCTTAGTGGTCCTCTGTGTTCCTACCTCTCTTTATATGTTTCTTTCTCTCTCTCTCTTTGTTAGGATATACAGGAAGCAGCAAACATATTCTCTCATAAGCAGACCTACAGAGAATAGCCTATGTGCCTGTGAATGGTTAATAATCAGTTTGGACATATGTTATAATTTAAGTTAGAGTAGGCACAAAGACACGGAAAAAAAGAAAGAGGAGCGTGTGTATGAACTCATGAGAATTCGAAATATGGAAATACCCTTCAGCACCTAATGAAAACAGTGCAGAGACATCCATGAATGCACAGACACCAACAAAAAGCTTGCCTCTCAACATTTCCCTTTTCTGTTGGCACACACAACAATAAAAGAAAACACTCAGATGATGGGGTACAAAGGGCTGAACTGTTGTCACAGGCAGAGAGAGAGTGTGTGTGTGTGTGTGTGTGTGTGTGTGTGTGTGTGGTGTTGCTTAAGATGTCCAAACAGTTTATCCGTGTGAGATGGATGACATATCTGGAACGATTCAAATTGCCACATTCCCTCTTGCAAAACACACTACAGACCTGGAACCATAAACCTCTGAGAAATTAGCTGTAATTTCAGAGCACACTTTGACTCAGCACTGAGATGGTTCCTCCCATGACTGTAGTGGTGCTGGGAAAAGCAAAGAAAAAGACATTATTCCACCACAACAGCTTAAGGGAACAGGAGAGTGCGACAAAAAACTGTTTCACTTTCACAAGAGCACCTATATGAATGTTTCCATTTCATAATCTGCATTACTGCTATAGGTCTATTAACTGAAACCAGCCTTGATAATTATTGTACAGCTCTCCTGATCCAGGTACGTACATATCTTTTCATTTATTCATAAAGGTAGCACTGTGTGAGTTGAAACCATTTAAACCCCTACTGGGCCTGTGTTAACTTGTTGAAAGGTCAAAACGCGACTAATAAGGAAATCTATTAACAGATATTAATGGTCAGTTCAGCTCAACAGTGAATACCAGGACTTCTAATTAAGTCCAGATAGACGACCAGCGAGTCCATTCAGCAGAACAGAGAACCTATTTCAAGATTGAGTTCGACGATACTAAAACGATTCTTTGGACAGCGATACGATATATGCTGATATCACAAAATCTGCCACGATGCAATTTAGATTTAATTCAATTTAGGGGACTACTAAAATATGACTTGACTTGCTTTATCACTGAGCTCTTCCATACATTTAAATGAAAAACAAACTACTCTTTTAAATAAAATTAACACATATAAAGTGTAAATTTCAAAATAAAGGTGCATGATATGTATCAATATTTTCACTTTGCATCGATAACACTGGATCATTGATCATTGAATCGATATATTGATCCATATCTTTGTATCGTTACACGCCTAGTAGAGGGCTACATTGGTCCGGCTGCTGTTGAGATTTACTTTTGTGTTTATGTGGCTCAATATTTTTGAATTGAATCCTAACTTGTTTCATTTTTCTTGCTCGACTAATAACATCATATTGTAACCATGAGGTGCAAGCAAGTGACACACAAGGATGGATTTACAATGTAAAGGTGTGTGCTTTTGACAAATGTGTGAACCTTTCACGCCTGGTGAGTGGTGGTGGAAATTACATTTACTATTTCCATTTTTTGCTACTTTATACTGCTACTCCACATTGAGTGAAATATTGTACTTTTTACTGCATGGAAATGATTTCACAGCTATAGTTAGTTACTCGTCAGTTTGAGATCTTACATATAAAACATACAATCCTATTATAGATTAAAATACTATAGTTATATAAAGCTGTTAAAGTTTGCTTCACCTCAGCCAACTACAAAAGTCCGGCTTTCATACTAATGCCTAAAAAACAGTCCACCAATATAACACTGACAGGACCATATGCATAATGAGTACATTTTGATTTTATTTATATTTCTGTGCTTCTACTTAACACATTTTTGAATTATGACTTTTATTTGTAATGTGGTATTTTCATAGTGTAATATTGTTTATCTTAGATATACGCTGTAGTTGTACATGTGTGACTCTATGCTTGGGGCTCATGTGACAGCAAAGAGAGCATACACTATGCACGCAGAAAATTAACTTATGAGAAAGGCAAAACAAATAAACTCATACAGTTCAGGTACCCTCTGAAGCTAATTGGCTAACAGGAGCGGTCTGACCACCACCTCGGCTCTTGTCTCTAACAGCAGCTGTGGTTAACACACCACACCTGTAAATTACTCCCATAGCCCTGCCAGCCTACACTTTCTGCCAGTCCTCCCCCTCTTCACTAATAACACCATAATGATGCCACTGTTAGTACAGTGCTGAGGCAGTGTGCTTTATGGACTGACCTCAAAATCAATTCAGCAGCACACAGGGGCTATTAATGGAGCTAGGTCTTAAACTCCTCATCTCCTCTCTGTTCTCATAACCTCCAATATGTATCCCCTCTCCTTCTTTTCTAGCTTGTGCTAAAGATCCTCGACGTGGACAGTAAATTACACACCCCCAGCTTGTTCAGACCAGTTTTTTGGCAAAGCAGCGGACGTTCTGCAGCCCTGTGGCACACATTAACCTCATAAAGGGAAAGTAATAGAGCCTGTCTCAGCTGACACACAATAGCCATGACAAAATGTATCATAGCACCAGTACCTTCCTTAGACTAGACCCCCAGGTAAACTCACTCAGTAAAACACACAGGTATGGCAGGCAGCTACTATCCACAGCATATAAATGTGTAATACCATGAAATAAACTGCTTTAGGTTTGTTCTCATTAGTATCTCTGGTGCAGATAATTTGAAAATGAGGAGGTTTTGCTGCAGTGATGGAACAGAGGCATACTTGGGGGTTTGGGAGCACATTCCTGGACAGAGAGAGTAGCGGAGTCTCTTGCCGTGGTTAATGAGGGGAGTCTGTGGGAAACCCCTGAATCTGAAACCCCCGTCAAAAAAACCACACCACTTCAAGTAATGGCTGCCATGTTGAATGGAACTCATTGTTCGGTGGCCCGAACGGAAGATTCCATCGTCAGGTCCAGTCGTCTAAGCTGTCGTCCTAACTATGAGAGGGCCAATACCAGAGAGTGGCTGCGGCAGTAATACCAGACGACAGAGGAGTAATATTAAACATGCCGAAGTAGTCACAAGGAGTACTACACCACCATGTCTTCCTGAAATGTCTTCTGGAGGCTTTAGGGTACAAGTCTTAGAACAACCCTGGTGACATTGCTAGGGTTATCTCAGCTTTTGTCTTTTTTTTAGGAAAGGCCTGCATTACATGCAAAGGCAAAAAGCAAGAATGAGCTGTGGGCCGCCCCATTCATATCAATAAGCGTAAATGTTAGAAACACCTCTCAGTATAACAAACTACAGTCTCAAAAATGTCTATTACATTTAAACAACACATCTCTATATAACTTTCTTGAACTAAGGATTCATTTCAGGGCGGTTTTATTAGACTACATTAAAACTACATTACAGGGCCTTGTTGTCTAAAAGCCATTATTGTTTCATTATTTACTGCACTTCAGTGGTCGATATTACCAAACAAATTAAATACATTAATACTTTTTCCCCACAACTTGACACACAGCAGACCTTGGGTCTGTGGGGCCCCTGAGGGTCTGTGGCCCCAGGGCACTTGCCCGCTTTCCCTGGTTACTTACCAGGCAGCAATGAAGTTGAATTATGGGTAGTATAAGATTCAGCATATTCAGACTTCGACCTACACCAGCAACTACAAGTCGAGATATCTCAGCCTCTGTTGTATCATCCAATACTAAACCACCTTTTGAAGGTACAAATGTTGGGTGTGATTAATAGCACCCAAAAATCAATTTTAGCCAGAATACAGTTTAAAAAAATAATAATAACAGTTTGAATTTAGACAAAAGAGAAAACACTAACAGAACAACATGCGGAAGATAAAAACGGTGAATACAGGACAGTTAACAAAAGTTTTGTCAGAGACACAGTTTTAAAGTGTCTGACTGACATGACATGACATGACATAATGTGACTGTCCCACATCATGGGAAGTCTAAAGAAATGATGCTGTGAGTGGTGAAAAACAGCAACTCACCCTGACATATAAAACAATGTTAGCGTGAAGAAAATATAGTAATTACTGTGCAATGCCAAAATATGATGTGTCAAGGAAAAACATTTTTTTTTTATTTATTTACTTACCTATTTACTTTACTTTATGTATTTATTTTATTAAACATACAGCTTTTTCAAATAATAAATGAAATAGAATAGAACTTTTTAATCGAAACATCAGATTGAGAGTGACCCAGCAGAAGAGAAAACAATATAACAGTCAATCAATAAAGTGAATAACGGCAGCGTGGAGCCATACAGATTAATTTGTCTTATTGCTATGCATGAAACTGAAACAATGTTGATACAAAAGATGAGTCTAACTCAGCAGTAGCCTGCTAGGAATATTAACGCAGCTTTCTATATTCTTTACCCTATTCCTCATAATGGGAAGCAGATACTGTAAAGCTAAAGAGAAATGCTGAATAGAATAGAAACAGCTGATTGTTTCATTCTTATTTTCATTGCAATTTGCATAATTCAGGATCAAATGGCCCATGGCAATTTCATTGAGTAGGCTATGCATACATGTAGTCAATTTGGAATTATAGTTCCATTAGCTGAAATAGATTAGCAGGTTTATTTTTGGTGGTTTGTTTTTATTGAGGATGCAGATGTATCCTAATTTTAAAAAGGGAACAATGAGTGTAATTAATCCATCGCATATTGGAGATTAACGTGTGGCAGGCAATCAGATCCTTTTATGTAGAAAATTGAGGTTGAAAATAGATGCTTTTAAGAAAAAGAAAGCAATCTCTCTGGCCATTGATCCGGCTGCCCGCTAGCTGTGAGCAACTTTAAGAGGCCTGGTGATAAAGATGCCTCTTTGAATTGCCTCCTCTAAAACAGCAATGCACAAACATGCTTCAAACGTAACACGTAAACTCTGAGGAACACCGCCTTGTTTACTGCTTGGTGGAGCACATTTGGTTTGAGGTAAAAAATTTAGCGAGACACTTATTGCACACAATAAACACATTTACTGTAATGCATATACACAACCATCTCAACAGAGCCACAGCATGTTTGTGTGTGTATATGCCTGAGCACACAGGGTACAGTAATTGGCGACCTGATAAATATTTGTGTAGAACCTCCTCAGCAAGAGAAAACAGAGAGGCGTGCTTTCAACACTAATGCCTTCATGCTGCAGACCAAAAATAATTCAGGGATGGAGCCCACTTATATGCTTCATGTCAACATTTCAGGGGGCCTGGGGAGATGATGATGATGATGCTTCAACAGACACATTAAAATGTAATGTTGTACTGTTTTGTATTGCAACTGGTTATGGGCTTTTACCAAAAGAGAACATGATCAAATACATAACATAAAAGAGAAATGTGTACAACAACAACAAAGAAATGAAAACAATGAGTAAAAATGTCACTTTGATTCCGGTTTTGGTCGATAACGGGTTCCCAACAAGTAGCTTTAATCAAACAGATAGAAACCAGACAAAGTTTAGTCACGTATTTTCAAAGTTTAACGGCGTTCTTTGACAGGAGTATGTAATATAATTTCTGAAGTCCATGTTCTCCCTTATGATGAATCAAACACTGAATTGATTCATTTTAGAGTAATTGGAAACAAACTGAGCAGCGGTGCTCGTGGAATGCCACCAGAAAGTAAACAGTGAGGTGTGTTGCAGTGAGAGCAATCTGTTGTTGAGACGCAGTGTGAAGATATACTAAAGCTATTTGGAGAGAAATATGGAAAGTCAACCACGACTACAAGATGCAGACATATATTCTGATAGGGAAACAACTCATGATTGTTTTTATTAACAGTTAATCTAGTTTTGTGGCAATCTGTAATTGTTTACCCACAATGAAATCACAATTTCCAGAAGCCCAAATTGCTTATAAAGTCAAAGTCAAAAATGCTCACATTTAAGAGGCTGCACACTAGAATGTTTTGCAATTTTGCTTGATGAACCACGCATGTAATTATTAAAATAGCTGTAAATTCATTTTTATGTCAATCTTTTTAAGCTGCATTTAACAATTGTTCTCAAGTAACCTGACGATTATTTTCTCGATTAATCGAGAAAACTGTGAGAAAAGCTTAGGGACTGTTCGTTATTTATTTAAGGTCCCACCAGAGGAGTTTTGGGACCTTTAGTCTAAATAGACATGACCCTCCCCTCGCCAGTATTAATTTTTCTATGACCCTCCAAAACAATTTGAAATAAGGCATGACTCTCCCTAACAATTTACTGATGACCTATGTTCTAGTTTGCGCTTGGCAGAGATGTGCAGACACCCTTTGATTTTTTACAGCTATGACGTACCTGAGTTAACTTCTGCTTTCTCATCTTACTCATCACTCCTCTGTTATGGTGTGGTGGCCATTTCAGTAGATTTACTCACTAACATTGTTGTGGAAACACAATAAGCATGGAAACTAAATGCACACTTCCTGCATTACTGCATTACTTCAAATACAAAGTTACTACTCTAGTAAACTAGTATCCACATGAAATAAAACAATAAAACATTGAGACCATTCAGCAAAGGACACTGGGAAATAAATTCAAACACTGGTTGCTATGGACTCGTCACTAGGCTTCCTTAGTCATTGTATGTTTTAGCACAAGTTGAACATTATATTCAAAACATATATGTTTATTTTTAAAGCAGATTTTAAATTACAAATTAGATTAAAATGTAACAATTTAACAATTCGCCCTTATGAAATCCAATCGTGGCATGGCTGTCTTGGAACACAATAGACAGACGGTGGTGGAATAATTCAACTAAAATGTAACAGTAAACACTCAGTGTTCGACCTACAGTCTGTTGAGATGCCTCTCCAAACGCAGAAACAAAGCGCAATCACATAAAACATTAAGAAAAAAGATCCGTATTTTGCAGTAATCCAATGACACGAAAAAAAAGTTATCCACAGCGATCAGTAGATCCACAAATAGAGTCACGGTGTATCCAGCAAGGCCTATATGAGCGCCACAATCACCAGCCAGCTCCAAACAGGTGAACGAGGCCTCTCCACTTCACCGTTTAAACAAAGTGGAATAAACATATAAAAGTCCAAATCTACACAAAAACAGCAATCAATTAGTAAGATGACATCAAACGTATATACATGGCATTTAGGAAACCTTTATTGCAATCTTGGCACGGCAAAGTCCAGACATAGTGCAAGAGTAATTTTCGTTTTTTACATCCGCTGCTCCTATCGTCAGCCAGGTAATATGTTTTTTACTAAAGCTGTATGTGAAATCAGATGTATTACCTACCACCATTTAGTTTTGTGTTATTTAAGATATTTATAAAATATCTGGTCATGCCAGACGTAATTATTCCACTCATTTTTTAAACAATGCAATTACCCGTTTCAGCCACCAGGGGAGCAGTGCTCCCCTGCCCCAAAGCAAACTCATGGGTCAGACCCATCTGGTAACGAAGGAGGGTCAATACTGAGCTACATGGAAAAATATGCACCAAACAAGCCACTTTGAAATTTTGCTGTTTTATGAATACAAAAGTTGGGTGAACCCCCCCTATAAGCCTATAGCAGCAGGAACAAAAGAGTTTTTGTGTCTGTTTATCCTGCATTTAGGCAGACAGAATCTGCGGCCAGACGGCAACAACATAAAGTAGCTGTTCAGGGGGTGGCTTATATCAGCCAGGACTGACTGGGCCTTCTTCAGGGTCTTTGTCTCATATAGCGATTTTAAAGTCAGTCAGAGAGTTGTGGGAAATTTTGCCACACACTTTAGTTATGTATTGCAGCCTGTTTTTGTTTTTAAGAGTGATGGACCCAAACCAGCTCACAAAGGCAAAAGAAAGAATAGTTTCAATAAAACAACAATAATTACGCAAGAAGCTCATATTGTCCTGATGTTTAGGATGTCTTCAAACCATCAATCTTGCAAGAGGCCTGCATGAACCAGATGATTCAGAGAAGTGGCAAAGTGTTCTTATCCTCCGCTCTGCTGGAATGTCACGCTTTGCGTCCTCTGGATACAGGGGGGTGTTCTGCACTTCTTCAAAACTCATTTTCCTCCATGTCTAGTCCGTTCTCTTTTGGGAATGGATTGAAACTGCAGTCAAGGCAACAATGTGTACCAGCAGCAATAAAAAGTCTCCGCTGCTAAAGCGATGAGGCATTTTAATAGGATGAGCTGAGACTGTTGTGAAGGCAACCAGGCTTCCTCTCCATTGCTGTCTGTCTCTTCCTCTTTTTCTTAGAGTTGCAATTATTTGAATTTTGGGATTTGGATGATATAGGGTGAAAACAACGGGTTAGATGTGTAGAGTGCAGGCTTGAGAGAGACGGGGGAGTTGGGTTTTTAAAGTCTGATCATTTTCTGCACCTCCTGTAGCGAAGCGGACACCACAGCACCGAGGCAGTGGCCTTGAAACACCCCACTTGGGAGAATTATACTAAACACTCTGTCAGAGCTCATTCTTTCTCTCAGCACAGACGTACAGGGAATCTTTTACACTCATGAGTCCAGTGTGTGCCAATAATGGAGACAAATATCCTCCCTCACATAAGATTCTGCTGTGTCGAGCCAACACATCCTCATACCTAAACAACATTATAGGTCGATTTCCAAAGACAACACATACGTTTTATTTAATGTCTCATGCTAGGGGTTTAATCATGTGACCGTAATCATATGACTGTTATATTCAACGTAACGGGCGCAGTTTTAAACTCGTATTAAACATTGTTAAACGGAACTAGTTAAGTTTAGGCAACTAAAATACTTAGTAAGGGTTAGTAAAACATTAGGGATTGGCTTAAAAGGAATCACGTAAAACTACTAAAACATGTAACATGACACCACAGACGTCATTGCGTGACGGACTAAGGTCCATAAAACTCATAGATAAAGATAATTATCGGTCATTATGAGCTTCTTGTGTAATTGACCCATATGGTCGTTTTCTGGGTGAGGATGGGCTGGGCATGCTTCAGTCTGACACCCTTTATCATCAGACCTCAGCATAACTCCATCCCAGTTTACAGTACTGTGTTTTGTACAACCTTAGCCAGAGTCAATGAAATCCTCATAAGTGAGCTGCTTTTGCACGTTTCCCAATCCTGGACCTACAGTCTGATCCTCTCCAGATGCACATGATGCAGATGAAACATCCAGTAGGTCCATAAAACACAACCAGGAAGCAATACCTCACCCAATCCATAACATAAATTCTCTACTCTGACATATGGTGGTGATGAATACAAGATACTCTACAAGATTCCTACAGGCATTTCCTTTTCTGATGAAAAAAAAAGCAATACTTTGCTGCATGCAAAGTTATGATGAGGGGCCCATATGAAGGAAATGGGGGAGAAAAAGACTATAAGAGGGAGCAATAATGATGAGGAATTTCCTCATTAGTCAATTTCTCTCTCTACTCCCTAGCCAATAAAAGCCAGTCTCATAATGTGCTCTTAGCCTGAGCCATGACCTAGACACAGGAAATCTATATTAAACGGCTTCTTCATCAAAAATCATCTAGGAAACAAAGACTGTTCTGAGTTCTGAGAAGGAAACAGTTAAACAAGCACTTTGGCTTGAATGGAATTAGTATACATAGACATATCAGTCTCACTGATAAGAATAATATTATCTCAGAGACAGAGTGTCACACTGGTGAGCAATTCAACGCTTAGTGTCACGGTTGGAGTACTCCTCAGTTCCCCTTGAATTGGCTTTCAGTGACTAGCTCTGTGAACTTTCATTCAGATAAAGCTTGCCTGGAAAATTTAAGTGCAGAGGAATGTCTGTTGGAGATGTATCCTGTCTTAGAGTTGGCATCTTTGTTACAGCTCCTATTTCTGGTTCTGCTTCACTGCCTGTGTACCTGCCCTTTTGAAGGCTCATTCTCCCTTAGGTGGCAGTTTACATCAGGGGCCGTGCGTTGATGGCACTGCAGCCATCTGCCACCCAAACCGAAGGAGTGCCCCCTCCAGCTGGCGTCCAGGGCAACACTTCTGTCACCTCTGCCAATAGATGTAAGACACACAGGGGTCAGCTGTCTTCTGTCAAATCTGACCCTTAATGAATGCTGCAACATGAAATCAGTAGCACACCACAATGCCCTCCTGGTGAACCTCAAACTTGGAAAGATTTCAGAGTGATTGGAACAATACAGGGCATCTTCCTCTGCCCCTGTATGGACATGAAAGTGGATACATGCCGCCCAGCTGTCCTCCCTGCTCTCTAGGCAGCCAAATTCAGAAGTGGAAACTCTTTCACAAGTCAAAGTCCACAGGGCTTCTGCTCCAACTGACAACCTATGCAGCTCTGTCAGTTCATTACCTGGGTTTGCATTCCATTACAAAGCAAAAACAAATAAGCGGAGCTATTATTTATTTAAAGCCATTACTGGCCACTGCAGAACAAAAGCCGCCAAATGTGCCAGTAAGTACTTCTAAGCACTGTTCAGCTATTAAATGCCGAAACACTCAACTAAACTTGAAAAAAATACAGAGGACAAAATAAATTAAGCACAGAAAAAGGAAGGAAGTAAATAGCAAACGCTGCAATAAAGATGGGTCATTTTACTTGGTGGCAAGCCAATTAACAGTATTTGTTTTCTCTTTATACTGTATGCATGTGTCACATCTCTTTTGGTTGGTTTCAACTTATTTTTTCTTTTTGTAGTGACAGTTTGTTTTGAATTTGTTGTCATATTTTTGTCAGCTTCCCTTGACGTATTAATGTAGTTATACACACAATATAATGATTACATGATCTGTATTAATCTACATTTAATCTCAGCTGGGTTCCAAGAAAGTAATGCAATAAAAATGTCATGAATTCCTAATTTTAAAGTGAGCACTGTAGGCCATTAGTTTACCATCATTTAAGAGGATAATGAGGAACTGTTAAATCACTGCCTCTTTCTTTTGGAATTATCACTGTCGTCTGAATCTTCTCCAAATGTAAGATCAAATCCTCCCCTCCCCCTGGCGCCGGTATTTTCATCTGGTTTTGGAACCCCAGGAGTCTCGCTATGCCATGATTAGTTTTTTTTACTGGAGGAAGTCTAGTGAGGAAGAGGAAGAGAGAGGGAGAAATGTTAGGGGAGTGAGGGGCTGCCTCTCTCTTGCTATTGTTTGGACACAGTTCCTCTCACGCTGCACTGACCACAGACAGGGCGTGGCTGAGGGAGGCCAAGCAGGGAATATGAGGAGGGGAGGGGGTGAGGTATTCGGGTGGTGATGGATACAGGGGGAAGGTTAGAGCGTATTGCATACTTTCTCTGCATGTGGACAGCGAACAGGAAGGCGGGTGGTCCCTGGTGAACGTTACAGTAAAAGAAAGAGAAAGAGCTGGAGTGGGTGGGATTTTACCCCAGCAGTTTGGCGCTCTGTTCCCAGCCCTGCTCATGTGCACGATGAAGTAATGAGAGACCCGGGGCCTCTGACAAACTCAGGCCAGATGGGGAGAGGATTCTTCGCCACAATTACTCTGCAGCAAAGAGCATTAAAGCCAGTGCAGCTTCTCTCTACAGAGAAAAGATAATCACTGGGAGAATACTTAATCAACACTGTTTTTTAGCACTATTCACAGGAGATTGTCTTTAAAAGGTTTCAGCTGTGGTATTGTCCTCTATCCCTGAATTCAGTATCTGAGTACGCTCAATAGCACCTAGGATAGGGTTGAAGAGGATCAACTGGTTTTCAAAGTATTTTTTACCAATCTAAATTCCCATTTGAAACTTTACTTTAAATATTATTTTCAATGTTCCTTAACGTACTAAAGAAAAATAAAAAAGGACAAAACTGGGGTACATTAATAAACTGAAAACAGCTTAATAAACAAAAACTATTGCAAGCAAGAGAGAAAAATCCAATGCACTCTTAATTCTGATAACAATAAAAAAATCCTTTAATATTAATGGCTGAGACCAACGCATGAAACAATAGAAACACCAGAGTCTTCTTAATAATCTGACAATTCCATAATGGCCATCAGTGATCAGTGAAATCACGTTTTGTCTGTGGTATGGTGGATGATTGTAAATGTTAGCCTCTGCCATTGTCACCAATGAGAAAAGGCCAGTTGCGGGCAAGAATTAGCCTGGGAAAACCCTGAAGAACTTCCGGCAAATTTGAGATTTGCTCTGCAAGTCAGTCTGGCCGAGAGCCCATTAAAGCCCATTTCCAATTTTTCAAAATCGAGCCACCAATCACAACTGTTGAGGCAGGCTTTACACAATGACGATAGCGCAGCGACGGCAAGCAGCTTTTTGTTTACATTCAACATGACGGCCACCGAAGCGCAGCAACCCGCTGATGCTGCTGTTGCTACTATGTCACCCGGATCTTTGGTCTGATTGGTTGAAGGACTATCCTATTGCGCCCAGAGGCATTTGAGCGGCGTCCGTTGGTGACGCCCCTTTGAAAATGGGCTGTGGATGAACCTTGCCCAGACCCAGTTACAACTGAGAAGGGTTTGCTGTCAACCAGGCTAGGCAAGAATAAGAGCTGTAGCAAATTCAAAACACTTTGTCAGGGCAATTGGGAACCAAACACACAGCTATAGTTGCCAAATACATTCAAAATTGTCCCCAAATTGCGAAAGTGAACTGCTAAATGTTTCATCAAGTTTCTAAAAAGTATAGTCTTTAGCCTCCACCGACGGAATTCTCGGAAATTCTCCTTGGAAGTAGACCTTTCACATCTTCTCTACCTTTAGCTTTCTATCAATGAACCAGATATTTTAGAACACAAGTGCTCATTTTTTGTTCAGCCTGGACAATTGAATCCCCATCCAAGTCCTGTAAGTGCTCCAACTGCAAGTTGCCGAACATTATCTATGCCGAAAACCCCTCTCACTTTGTAAAGCTATGGCCATAACCTTGAGCCCCGTATTTTACCGTGACCGTAATCAACTATGATGCTCTGGGACAAGAGAAAATGTGTCCAAATGCTGTATGAGTCACCAAAAGCTGCCTCATATTATGTTTTAGAAAGGGTTATGGATTAGTATTGGCAGATTTCCATGAGTTTGTTATGAGCACTTTCTCACTGCCTGACTGCAGGGCACCGATCTACCAAGAGGATAACAGTATTAATAATGTAACATCCCATAAGGTGAGCTAACATTGATTTTAAAGGGCACAGTATTTTCATACAGTCTCTGTTCCCTGAGACTAATTAAGTGCAAGCTGGATATTTTTCCTCACAAGTCAGATGGACATAAGCTATGGCAGCAATGCAATCAATTGGCGCTGACACATTAGTGTCGTTTAGGAATGTTAAACAAGGCTTTGACAACAATGTGATGAATTAAGAGGAAAGGCCAATAACGACATTACTGCCATTGGCTTGAATAGGCAGGTAATTTAGCCAAAGACCTTTCCATTGACTCTGTCAAAACGAAGATGTGACGTAAACAAACAATATATTGTAAACCAATATATGCTTTAAAATATTACACAAAATTTACAAAAGCAAAAAGCTTAATTGAGTTAATCCTGAGCGTAGGGACCAAAGGTTTTGGGTGATTCTCTTGTTCCTCATGATAAGTTCGGTAAGAAGAGACTCCGCGGCCAACGGGAACAGCAAGCTGAAGTGCTGTTTATAGTATTGTCTGTCAGAAATGATGTTATTGAAGATCTACAGGGAACCCGCAAAAATCCTGACATTTTGGCACAGTACAATATTTTTACAGGAAGTAAGTTCATGCATATGAAAACCCCTTTTCTGTGCAGCTGCTTTGATCCTGCACAGGACAGAGTCAAAAAATTGACTAACAAACAGCCTGGCCGTGAGAGGTTTACACGCCTAAAGAACATTTAATCTCCCGAAGCCACAGCATGCTGATGCTGGCTCATCACTCACCAAACTGTCTAACCTGAGAGATCTCTTAGACGAATCATCTTAAACTTAAAATCTTAAAGAAAAAACATCCTTAAGCTAAGCGGTTCTCTGACTCATCCCTCTTTATGCAGGTAAGGTGAGGGCTCTGCTGTGTTGGTGGAAGACTGTGTGGCTGTGTTTGGTTTGATTAGTCACCTGACTGCTGGCTTGGCCTCTGGGAACAGGAAGTATGACATCACTGACATTCAGGAATGTGGGAATGTCAGGCTGCCTGTTAACACTGCTGGAACGAAACAGAGAGCATGCCGGATGGACACAACAGATAACTCACTGCAGCAGAGTTATTCCAACCCTAAAGATTAAACACTAAGACCCAAGTTTTCAGACCAACTTCAGCCCTGTGGGGGAATAAACGCTACCCCTCATTTAAATGAGGCCACTCTGTTAACACAGCAGGGTTGTCCAGCAAATAAGTAGACCCCGGCTTAACATTTGCCACAGCGTAATGCAGGGCGATGTATTAGCCGATCAAACACACGCAAGATCACATTTCTGAAAGATAACTTTGTGAAGTAAATATCTTCTTTGAGAACTTCCAGTTTGCACACCACAAACACAACTAAACAGTGGTCGAGGATACTTAATTGTTGATGAGGGCACCGGAGAAAAAGCAGCAGCAACAATCTCTATTTCTCTCGAATAACCACTTAATCATAGCCATTGTTGTTGTGATTTGTTCACTGTGTGCTGCTGACCTTTAACTACACCCTGATTAACTGCCCCCACTGTTCATGTGCATAGGGGTGTTAAATCGATTTAGTATTTCACTTTCATAAAGTTGGGGGACTTGCAAGAAATAGAATAGAAAATGTTCATAACCAAAGCTTATGGATTAAACTCCAAATTTACTGTATCCTACAATTCCCTTAATGCAACTTGATAGCAAAATGTATATCTAAGATATCATCATTATGAAATCATTGTTATTTTATCAGACCTTATACAGGGTTAGGGTTACATCATGTGTGAAATTAAGTTCCCCTTTAATTGCATCTTGAGGACGAATCAATGCATTAATTCCTGAGAATGTGCACAACCAAGACTCTGAAGGAACGCAGTATGCACAAGATTCACATGCCAACACAGAGCTAAAAACAAGTACCGTACATCAGCGCTCTAAAACCACATTACACACAGATCAGCCCTCAGGGCCAGCAGAAGATATTAGGAATCACATGCTGCTCAACTACATAGGCTCAACACAGGGAGTCATTTAATGGACACTGAGAGCAAGCTGCCTGGTTGGGTATGATCTCAATAACGCCCATGTTTCTAAACATATCCAAGGCAAATACAGAACACAGACACCATGAGGCCAAAGACCTGAAACATGAGGTCTTTTTAGTGGCATTTTCACTATTTCCACAAGCCAAACGTTCTGTACATGCAGGCGATGAAACAATTAATTTGTGGTGTAATTTTATATTCTGACAGCTTTGTGTGTCATGTCTAGTTAGTTGCTCAATAAATTGATTTGATCAGGCAAAGGGTAACAGGGTACTCCCTTACACTGTTGTTCCACACAAAATAAAACTCATCATTAATGAATCCAAGATGTCAGCTATATAAAAGTAGCTTAACAGAATCTGTCATAAGAAGGTTTAATTAGACACAGGCCATTGTCTTAACACAAGCTGAAGCAAACATAAAGTAGCAATAAACATAAGAAAAGTGTCATTAGGCATGCAACAACTAAATATAAAGCAATGTTTATTATTCTTAGTCTATTAAGTGCTATTAGAAAATATGTCACTGCATGAAATAAACCAAAATGTATAAAATGCCAAAACTTTAACATTCCCAGGAAAAGTTCAGTTTAAAGCTCATTCCTCATTCATCACATCTCTTTCCCAGCAGTGGCAGTGCAATGGTGTCGGCAGCCGTCGTCAGAGATGTTGGCATACAGTTCCTGGGCCTAAAGCTCAGTTTGAGACTCCTTGCCAGACACGGGAAGAGAGCGGAGAAGGAGCCAGAGCTGGAGGGAGTGCAGCCCCAGAGGAGCCCAGCTGCTGCCTGGGAAACCAAACCCGGACCGGCTCTGGCCCACGCTCTCTAACCCTGGCCCCTCCCATCTATAACAACACTCAGTGTGTCCCTTGTTCTCTTTCTTTTCAATCTGCTCTCTTTCCCCATGTAATTCTGATGTGGACTTTGGGGGAAAATAAGTCAGTTGAGGAAGGGTGGAATGATATTAGTCTCCCTGCTGCACATTCCCCGAATACTTTCCACTGTTGATTTCAAAACATTCACACATGTTCATGTTCTCACTGTCACACACACACACACACACACACACACACACACACACACACACACACACACACACACACACACACACACACACACACACACAGAGGAAGGGGATTAGGTGTGAGTGCACACACAGTCACTGGCACTCAGACACATCCACATACATGCACATGCTGTGACACTCACCCCGATAGTGGAGGCTGTCATCGTGGTGATTGTACTTGTGGTGGTTCTCCAAGGCAGGGGGGCTGCTGGCACCCAGCTCTGCCAGTCTGCGGCTGGTGGCGGAAAGCTCAGAGCGGAGGTTGGTCACTTCCTGACTGGCGGACTGGATGGCCCCATCAATCCTCTGTGCCAGCTGTTTGTTGTCTTCCATCATTTTAAGAATTTTCCCCTGAGGACCAAATCCACACAGAGCAGCATGATGTCAAGTGGAGCATTATAGGGGGTGAAGCTTCCTTCTCCTCTTATCCCCCTCTTCTCCTTCTCCTCCTCCTCCACCTGGGCTTCTTCTCTCACAGTTTACTTCACACATATAAAAAAAGAAAAGCCAAAACACTGGTCCCTCTTCTGTTCTCCGCTGAGCAGCACAGAGATGATGTCTACCTGTTACTGCACAAAGAATAACGTCTGTGTGGCCATGCACCACGCAGTCAGAGAAAACATGTGTGTGTGTCAGTTGGTGTGTGTGTGTGTGCAGGGCAAAGGAGAGCGAGAGAGTGAGCGTGGGAGAAAGAGAGAAAGAGGGAACGTAAAGAGAGCAGAGAGAAAGAAAAGAAGACAAAAGAGAAAAAGAGATTTAGCTCAGCGGGCAGAGGGGAAAGTGAGTGCTCCCGCAGAGGAGAATGTGCTGTGAGCAGCTGCTCTCAGAGAGGACCCAGCACACACTGAGATGACATGCAGCCTTTTAAATGGATTGTACCATGTGCTGGAGGACCATGGGAGAGGGGGGGATGCAGTTGGACTGAGCTGCTCTCCAGTAACTCTCCAACTGCAGAGCGTGTTGTGTATCACACACCCTATGGAGTCTGTAATGAGTAGCAATCGTGTCTGTAATAGGGAAAACAAGTACAGATTGTTTCTCTTTACTTCTTCCTCTCTCCATGTCCCTGCACTCAGAGCTTGGCAGCAGTATTGAACCCTTTGACAAGCACTTGTCAAGCCCTCTATATCTTTACAGTCCTGCTCCCACTCTCCCTTCCTCCCTCTCACTAACACACCCGCTGTCTTTTTGTCTCTCCCACCCCCTCTTTTTTCATTCCATTATATATTCGTCTCTTTGTCCTGGGAAAGCTCACCCCCACATCGTTGGAAGGAGAAGGGGGCTGGCTCAATGCATCCAAGGGGAAAACATTTCAACTCTGAGAGCAAACTTAGCAGAGGGCAGAGGCACAGCCCTGTAATGGGCTAAACACAAAGAGGAGAGGCCCGGAGAATTACAATCGAGCTGTGGCGAGAACATAATGGAGCTTTACTTCTTTGATCAAAAACAGTTGAAAGGATTATATTTCAGTTTTTCCGTGGGCCCAGCAAACAAACACCACCGCCATCAATTCTTATCTGTAACAGCTGTAAAATTCCATCACACGCACAAAAGGTTAGACGGGAATTTTAACTTAAAACAATCCCGGATATTGCTGAGCCATCACAACTTGGAATCTGCATTTGACATTTCATTTCCCAAGTAAGAAAACACATCCTGTCTTTGGCAAGAAACTGAGGCAGATGAGTGATACATCACTGAGATGCTGTCATCTCATCGAGGCTCGGGCGATAACGGCTCAATGCTCATTGGTATTCACACAATGGCAGAGAGACAAACAAAGATGGAACTGCAAATGTGCGGGACTAATGACCGAGCGAGACACACAACTTGTTGGTTACACTGCTAGTTTGTTCACTGCTTTATGATGAATTCCGCACACTGACGTGTTAAATTAGTGTTGCCCCTTGGAGAATATTACAACTGGCCTGCCTCAACTTATCAGCTCCTGTACTCTACAGTATTGTTGTGCGATAAAGCAGTGTTTGCGGTGAGACATGTATTGAATTTCCAGAATATTTACTTTAACACAATGTCTTTGCTAGAGTGATATAAAATAGCATAGGTTGTGGGAATTCATTCCCCAAAAGAAATCTTTGATAAAAGTAGTTTAAAAGCCTCTATTATCGTGGCTGCATGGTTAAAACAAGACCAACATGGGTGCCTGGGTAGCTCACCTAGTAGAGCGTGCGCCCATATACAAAGGCTCAGTCCTCGATGCAGTGGCCACAGGTTCAATTCTGACCTGTGGCCCTTTGCTGAATGTTGTTCCCCCTCTCTCCCCTTTCATATCTAAGCTGTCCTGTCACAAATACAGGCCTAAAATACACCCCCAAAAATGTTATCTTTCTATCAACATCTGTGCTGTTTAACTCAAAACCAATGATTTGCAAACAGGACAATTATTACAGTAGGTTACGTGAAAAAACTTTCACCAGAACTGGCATGTTTGATCACATCACATGTTAGCAGATCATTATCACCGTCTAGACAGTCACATCACTGTCCCCGATTAGTGCACTGGCCCTGATTTGTAGCTGATTAGCAAAGGACAAGAACGATCTGTAGCACAGGGCGGGGAGGAGGGTCATCTCCACTTCGAGCTTTACACAGAAGGGTCCGATTATTCCAACACAACTGGTTTTGTTAAAGAACGTGACAGCTAAGTCTTCCTTCATATGAAACCACAACCACAGGCTGCTATGAGCTATGTGAGGGCTTTCATATGCTCAACTGTGGAATGCGAGGAAATTAATAATTTTGGGGTCAAGGGTCGGGAAATGTCCCAGATACACATCAATAACCAGATGAATACTCTGAGGATTCATAATTGTGGTGTGTCCAATACACACAAAGTCCTCCTGTCTCCACAACTGGACTGAACGTATGAACGGCCATGGCAGAGACCTTCAACCAGGGCAGGAACTGGGTTAACTCCCTTAAATAACCAGTTCTCCCATCAGTGCTTCTATGGATTTGGTTCACTTTTCCAAACTCGGCCAAGTGTTTGTGTTGTTAGTTTGCACACTTGTTTGATGCTTTTAATGGGAAGTTTAATTAAGTGTGCCGACGGTGTGCAGTTAAAAAGAGGTATTGATAAACAGTCTCCATGACTGTCTGCCTGGGTTAATTGAATATCGACTAATCCTCCGCGCACTGGAATGCTTTCCATTTTTTCCCAATAGCAAAGTGATATAATGCCCTGCTCAACTATTTATACAGGTCTTATCAGATGCCAGGGGAAAACATCCACTTTACTCCACCAGACTTAGTAATGTCCATCAAATGCTATGAGAAAAAGAAAGTTAAAGTGCCTGTTAGGGTGTCTGAGTATGGGATAGTTTTATGTGTGAAAGGGAGGAGCTAGGTAAGGTGTAGAATTGAGAAATAGAAAAAAAAAAAAAAAAAATTTTTGTGTGTGTTACAAGGTGTGCCAAGTCGTCCGGATGATGTGTTCATCACTCCGTTCCTATATGCGCCCCTAAAGCCACGAAGAAATCAGCAACCATGTTTCATAGATGGTGACGATGTGTTCAGAGGGAAAACTTGACTCTGAAGATCTCAGAAATGTGTTGGCCAGCAACTCTTCCCACATAGCTACCTGGTGGCACACAGTGCAGGGTTAAGACTTTCACATTCGGTCATTCGGTGAGGAGTGAATTGTTGACATCAGGATATGTGGCTCGTGTTTGCAGATAGACTGAAGGGAAACTCCCATTGGTGAGCACATACTGCAGGGGTGAAATGCACAGTAACATCTCAAGTTGTGGCTGTGCCTTGGGCTCAAGGTGTGACGCGTGAGGGTCAGGACAGAACACCTAACATGCAACTGATGCCACAATGTCATGACAAGCAAGGAAGCCAGAAAATTGTGCCTTGCATTTGCCATCTGCATGTCCACTTTATCCTAATTCCATGGTATCACATCAATGGCGGATGTGTTGCAAACAGTGGCAATAAGGTCTGTAATTGCTCTTGTACAATAAATCCTTTTAATTTGATTTCCAAATGAAACCTCCTCGTTTATGATTAGAGCAGATATGAAATTAAAATATTTGGGGTAAGTAATAACAGTCCTATTTGCTAAATTGGTACTGAGAATGACAAAATAAACTCCTTTAGGAATGAGGCCCCTTCAACGCACAACAAGCATCTCTGGAGGGCTTTATTACAGCACACTATTAACATTATGTCTGATTATTCTGTATATTTCAGATATATATGTAGAAAGTAGGTCACAGTCTCCATATACAGAGGTGCTCTGAACCTAACCCTTCACAAGCAGTTTAGTAAGCAATTTCTAAATCTCTATGTCAAAATGTTCGGTCTGCTGTGGACTGAAAAAAACAGCAGGATTGAGGACATTATTCTGGAAACAAAAGCTGTCTCGGCACACAGGACACTGTCTGCCAACATCAAAGAGTATAACAGTTTTGACTCTTTACTTGTAGACAAGTTAATTGTCATCGCATTTGGATCATACTTTTGTCTGTTTACCAGCAATGTAGTGTGTGTTTGTGTGAGTAAAACAGTAAAAAAAAAGAAGTTTGAGTTAGTGTGTCCTTATAAATTAAAACAAGTGTTTTCTGTGCCACTACTTCTTGCTGTCTTTTTCCAACATTCGTGAAAAACAAGACACTTGAGACAAAATTGGCCTTTGATATTCAAATATGGCACCACTTTCACACACCAATAATCCTGCACCGAAACATTTGGTTGATGGTGGTTGATTGTTTTGTTAATTGAAGAATATTTACTGATGTAACATAAAGAAAGATCATCAAGCATGCTTTACTTGACAGCGAGTAAACAGCAAAAAAATATAGAAAGCTGAGTTTATGTCACTAACAGTTCACTGCTTTAAGCATTCACACAGAATGCAGATTTATCAAATGCAAATGTCACAGCTGGAGAAAAAAAATGGGTATTTATGTCCGTGCAATTGACGGGGAGAGAAAGCCTTTTGCCCCGAGTGGTGACACACAGGGACAGAGGGGCATTGATGGAGTAAACAGTGAATAGCAGGGAGCGGAAACTCAACTCTTTCTCTTTGTCTGTGTTGTTTTCTTTCTTTTTAACTCTCTCGCTCCACTAGCTTTCTAGTTAGTTACTTAGTAGTTTTATTGACAATATTGTGAAAAATGTGATGTTGTGGACAACGTTGTCACAGTGTAAATTAAAGCAGCTTTAATCAGTATTACTATATGAACAATGGATCACATGAGGTGTCTCCTCAATAACTCACTACTACTCTCACCGCTCTCATCAGTGTTGTTTTTCAGCCACAGCAGGCAGCTGTTTTCCGTGAAAAAGCTGTACGTGTTGTAAGCACTGTCAGCTACCTGCCCAGCACCATACAGCAGACAAACAACGTTAGCGACTGGCTGGTGAACATTGTGGGAAGATTAGCTGCTAGAAAAGCCAGATATTTCCTTCAGGAGTAGGTAGAGACCAAAACAGAGCTATAGTAAAAGGAGAGTATTGGACCTACATTTGCCAGGTGGCCAAAAGCATGACTCCAAATGAATGATAATGTTGCTACATGTTGTTTCTGGTTGTGTAAATACACAACTGTTGGATAACAAATACACCTTTACAACTTTATTAGGTTATATGTTAATGTGTTCACTGCAGTATTCAGTATTCTAACTGCATTTTAGCTAGAACGATTTGCTGTGCACATTTGTGGTGGCTCTTATTTGTCTATAATGCTGCCTTGAAGGTAAAAGCTCAGGGTGTAAAGGATCACTTATGATCTGAATATCTTTGCATTTACTTTATTCTGGCTTAATTGTATTTGGGGCTTCGCTAACATTTTTGCTATCAAATGCACCCATCTACAGTCCAGTCAGCTTCTGACGACGCTATATGCACTGTGGTCTTTAATCACTGAATGCTCGCTCAACCTGTCAACGGGGTGCTATCAACATGTTGCTGAACAGTTAAAAGCAGCAGCTCCACTCCTCTGTGGCTTGAACCCTTACAGAGAGCTAAACTCTCTTCCCTGGCTCTACGGAGGCTGAGATAAGACCTGGAGTGAAGCACCTATTATCGGTTGTCAAGCTCAGCACGTCTGTCACCCAAAGTCCTCCCCAAGTTCCACTCCAACGCCTTGCAGCCATGTCCTTCTCCCATTTGATAGTTTGGTAATAATAAACAGCTTGACAGCCCCTCCACTTGGAGATAACGGTCGACAGGGTTGCGGATGAAACGTGGTGCCAGAGGCCTTGATGAGGATCAAGATAAAGGCTTGTCTGCACTCTGTGGGAATCGAAGGGAGGGAGGAAGGCTTGGTTATGATGAACTTCAAGACCTGAGGGAGGGGAAATATACGTCTGATTATGATGAAAAAAAAACTGCAGAAAATGAAATTTCTTCACTATATCACATGCCTTCTCTCCACCAAGACCCACTTAGCGCATTCCCCCCTCAATCTCACTTCTGCTCCCTGCTGGCTGTTGTCTGTCATTGCCTCTTCTCCCAGTGGTGCCCATAATGCATTGCCAGGCCTCAGCCCATTATGTTGGCTCAATTCCACTCTGACCCAGTCATACTTTTGTTTTCAACACGTACTGTAGAGCGGTAGAGCTGGATGTTGCAGTCCTTTCTAATGACATGCAGATTGCGGTGAGATCCCAAACAGAGCTGGCGTCGATACAAAAGGTGCATGTTTTGCACATAGCTTTTCACACTCAGCTACTTTTCTGCTGTCTAATTGAGTTCCTCACCCCTGTCTTTGCCCTCTGCTTTCTTCTGCAGGAGGCACAATTACACAGCGATGTTGAGCAAATAAAAGATGTGCCTATAGCTCACAGGGAAGATGGGAAAGATAACTGACAGTGTTATAATCAACATAATTAAAGTGTCATTTGAATGAATCCAAGTAACGCGGAATCGTAGTATCCGAAGGCCGCTTTATCACAGTCCCGATCCTAGAAAAAAAACTACAGGTTATAACTATTGACCAGCTGTTCAATAGAGCAAAGCAGCTATCACTGGGTGATGCCACAAGAGGATATTGTTCAAGGTAAAACATTTTCTTACACAACAGAGAACCTCATTCATTGCCAAACTCTCCTCCATCCATCCATCTCTCTCTCTCTCTTTCTTTTCTCAGAGCAGCAGAGTGATTTTCAGAGGGCAACTGCAGTGGAAATCACTCTGACAAAGATCTCCCTGTTGATTTATGATATACGTTTAGTTATTTATTGGCTAATAATGGCAGGCTGCTGAGAGCAGGTTAGAGTACACCTCCGGAGACAACTGGGCAAGCCTCGGATAAAGAGATGAAGGAGCAGGACTGCTGCCTGGCTTCTTCTGTAAATAACAGAGAGTTCGGGAGACACTTGTTTCCAAGGCTAAATAATGAATCTCCAACTAATGGAAGAAAGGAAGATCACTTAAAGAATAAGTTTGATGTTTTGGGAAATACGCTTATATTACCACTCTCATGTCTGTGTGGTAAATATGATGCTACTGTACAGCTCAGCACAAAGAAACAGGTGGAAACAGCTAGCCTCTGTCCAGAAGTCCAACAACTCTAAAGCTCACAAATATACACAATACATCTCATTTGTTCATATTAACTGCACAGGCATGAGTGGTATTGATCAAAGTGGGTGTACCAAACATTAAACTATACCTTTAAGTGACCAAAGCTAACAGCATTAACATGTGCCAACAGGAATTTTCTGCACCAAAGAAGACCACTCCCAGGTTAAATGTAGCACTGCAGGCAAATAACTGACAGATGGGTTTAAGGGGGAAAAGGCTGTGCAGTACTGAGGATATATTTATCCATAGCTGATGGAGAGCTGTTTTGGTACAGTGTATTGATAAGGAGCTTATTCTCTTGTCGGCGGGTGTAAAGGCACATCTGCAAAGCCTATTGATTGAGAGACTCATCTTACCATCATGTTTCCACTCTAGAGGACAGTTCCAATGAATAGTAACACTAGAGACAGTAATCCCTCCATCATCGCTTTATAGGTGTCCTTATTCAGCTACTTTGTATGCATGCCAATACACTGTACACTTCCAATTTCTTCTTGTCCAAGTGACATCCTCAGTCCGCTTCTTATTAAAAAATGTATATTGCAAGCAGGAAGATAAAATGCCTGTCCAATTATTGCCTCTGTAATTTCTTTAAGTGCTTAATTTTTTTTTTGCACAAGATGAGAAAAACTATTAAAATGTTTAAAAAATGTATAACATAATAGAGTGAAATACTTGTTTCATTGTTAAAGATAAAATAACAATCCTGTTGCACCAAGAAAATTGTTCCAAGAACTACAAGTCACTATGCATTGGGAATTACTTTCTTTATATGCTAAAGCTAATACTACAAGATATGAAACTTGTTGGAACAAGTTGAAAAATGAGCAACAAGGGAAGCGTAGAGAAAGATAAATAAGGTGGAGAAATGGAAGGGCAGAGTGTGAGAGAGACGAGGTTGGAGCCAAAACATGTGAAGTTGCAAAGTCATTTATTATATTTTAACATTTATCTCTGCTAGAGAGAGAGCCGAGTTATCAGAAGGACTAAATTGAAAGACATTCAAGCGTGCAGTAGGAGTCAGTAGAAGGAACACTGAAAACCAGACCGGTGCAAACTCTCTCAGTATTCCAGACTTAGCATACTATTCTGCAGAATAGAGAATAGAGAGCCTTTCATGGACATAAATGTACCACGCATGCATGCACGCACGCACGCGCACACACACACACACACACACACACACACACACACACACACACACACACACACACACACACACACACACACACACACACACACACACACACACACACACACACACACACACCTGTACTCACATACATATGCCTGTACTCACATACATATGCACACGCAGATAGCTCAAACATTAAAATGCAAAAGAAAATTAAACACAAGCCACAACAGTGCAGAATAAGTGCCAACGTGACAGCAGGACTTTGATTATTTTAATTAGGGCAATATGGCTGACTCATCCATGAATATAATTGAAGGAAAAGGAGGTTCGTTTTCCTGCCTGAAAACCTGTTTAAGACTGTGACTACAGTTAGAGGGTTTGACTACTTTACATATGCTTCAGTGCAAAAGGGCAAAGCACTTGTGCAAATGTGTTTGGATAGACAAACTGTGCTGATGAGATACTTTTGTATTATGTCTTTTATTTAATGGCTCCAACTTATTCTAATTGTAAATGTATGTGATTTAAATGTGTTTAATAAGCTGGCTCCTGCAGGGGCTTGGAATTGCATTAATCTGCATGCTAAATTAGTTTGTCTGAATCCAAAACTTGTCTGGCTCAGGGAGTTGAGCTCTTGTAAGGGATTAGAACAGGGCATTAATACTAAGATCCATGGCAAGCAAAACAATGAAATGTTTCTAAAAAGTTTGCATGTGGGCAAACTAATTACCATAGTATAATTTTACAGTCATGCTGAACGATGAATATGCTCCAGAGTGTGTACCTAAGCAGTTTCCTTGCAGACATGTCCTTGTGTGTTTATTGCCCTTGGTGTTTAAAGTGTTTGTGCATCTAATAAGACTGTTTGAGTGCTTTGTATGTGCACGCGTTTGGGTAAATATGTCTGCCGCCTTGCTGTTTGTATTTGTGATTCTGTCAGGAAGAGGAGAATGAAATGGAGACAAACACAAAGTCAGATCAATTAAAGCGGGAGTGAAGCAGGAAGAAGGATAAAAAGAGTATTTTTTTATCCACAATCAAAGGCACTTTGTAACCAATGATAACAATCACATTGGACTACAATTCTTCAAGACCTGAAAGCTACCTTTCATTACACAAGGCTTTAAAAACATAATGGTCATCCCACTACTCCCTAAAGAGACATCGCATGACTAAACATAAACCACATATGAGGCAGAGAGGCTGGAGAGTACAGTATAGCGCTCGTACACTTAAATACACAGCCGCACAGTTGGTACATCCTCTTTCTGTCTTACCCTGCTGACATGACTGTATAAAATCTCAATTATAATCCAACATGATGGAACATGCATTAAAGTATAATATACTGTAAAATGACAAAAAAGTCTGTGTAATATTCATAAAATTGCTGAGTTGTTGTTTAGGTTATGAAATAAATGCTACCTTGATTATGTTTTTTCCAAGGTGTTACCTTTTTGTACAGCACTGACTGAAGGCATGAATGGTGGGTATATAAAGTGTCTCCTCATTATGATGTGGTGACCTCTCCCACTCTGCCTGCCTGCTAACAAGACTACAGTCATTCAAGCAGCTCTGTAAGGCTGTACTGAGGCACAGCATTTGAGCTAAATGAGCTAAACATCAGCATGCCAACATGCTCACAATGACAATGCTAACATGGTAGCAGGTCATTTTAAAGGACAGGGTTGAAAGTATGCCATAATCTTGAGCTGCAACGATGAATCGATATGTCAATGGTCGGAAAATGTATGCGTTAATATTTTGATACTCGATAATTGTTTAAGTCAGATTTTAAACAATAATGACAAACATTTACTGGTTCCAGCTTCTCAGATGTGATGATTTGATGCTTTTCTTTTCTCTTATCACAGTGATAAAATCTGGCTGCAGAGAAACAGACAAACATATATCTAGCCATCCACCTGGCAAAGTACTTAAAACTGCCTCTGTGGTAGTTCCTGCTACAGTAGGTGTCTCCACGATCACATTTTGCCATGATGACACACGCACACACGCACACACACACACACACACACACACACACACACACACACACACACACACACACACACACACACGCACACAGACTCACAAGGTGAAAACAATACCAGCGTCGATGTCGCGGCTGGTAACTAGATTACTGAAAAACTAGAAAACTAAAAGAAGCAGAAATGCTAGTCATCTACAGCAACATTTCTCAAATTGTTGTTCCAATGGAGGTCTATTTTCAAAACAGATATGCTCTGAACCAAATATGGTGCTATCTTGCATGGTAAACAAGCAGAACTGATTTCAGCCTGACAAACTGGAAACCTGCTGAGTCTAATTTTGCAGGGACCTGGGAAAGTTTTTGAAAATATAAAAAGAAATATTGTAATAAAAATGTAAATGTCCAGACTGAAAAAAATGACTTAAGATAAAATATGTTTAACTTCTGATGACTTACACAGTACATTAAGTACCGTTCTGGAAGCTCAAAATACATATAGATCATTAATCATTCATTCATTTTTAAATAATAAAAATTAAGTGAATTTAGACCTTGAACGTGACTCCGTGGGTGATTTACAATGCCCAACAGAAATGTTGAGCCTCACCATGCCTCCAAATAAAAACAAGTATAGCTCTCCTTAAAAGCACCTGCCTGGCAGTTTACATCAGGGCTGCAAAAGGACAAGTGTCACATTAAAATGTCTTCTGTGGAGTTCATTAAAATACCATCTGCTTACCCAAAAAAAATCACAAAGATTCATGACAGAGGAGAATTGCTCTCCAGGGAAAAAAAAAAAAAAAAAAAAAAAAAATGTTAAGATTCAGTAATCTCGCAACAGCGATGCATGATTATGCATGCTGATAGGCTTTTCAGCTGAGATCCCCGGAAACGTGTTCTCACTGAAGCAGTCAAACTGCAATAAGTGGAGCATCCAAGCAGAGCAAAGCGCTGCAACCAGCCAGCATCACACACTCACAAATTCATACAGGAAAAACCATAGGAGAGCGTAAAAGGATTCAGAGTAGGAGTCGAGGAGAGCAATTGTAACCATGAATACTAACCAGGCTGGGAAAGAACAGAATAGCACATTAAGAGCATGATTCATTACACAAGAAGACATAAACAGCACAATCGAACCGACTACTTCCATTTTTAATAATAGGCTTATACAAACATACTGAAATTAGGTTTTTCCATTACAAGCATTTGTGTTTGACATTTCTGATCCTATTTCCTGCATTTACACTTTGCCATGCTTGATTGGTAAATCTTTCTGTTTTAATATATGTGGCCCTTTTATTCCTTTAGCATGTCATCTTGTTTCCAGGAAGTGATGAGATGAAGCACTGAAATTTTAATATAGGAGCAATATGGTAAATTGGTAAATTCAGTGGGGACCGTGTGGATTAGGGCCAAGTGAAGCATGATATATATATATATATATATATATATATATATATATATATATATGTATAAATATATTCAGTATCATGCATCCAAAGCACAAAGTAAACACATTTAAACGAACTAAATATGAGACACCGAGGGAGAATCCCCACAGATTTAAGCATAAAAATATTTACTAGATTTTGCTTTTACTAAGCTGTTACTGTAGGGTCTCTAAAGTCTCTATGGCTTTACCTGCTGACTGCTGTAGCACTGAATTCATTGTGTACCACCTAAATTACCTTAATTTTCTACACTTTCACGTTTACTCTTTACTGTACAATTAAGAACAATTAAGGATGCATTGAATAATTATAACAAACCAAAATAATAAAGCATAAAGCATGTTTGATGGATTTTAGCAGTTTGACCTAATCTGTGGGAGAACAGTGTGTTTGTATAATGACCACCTAGCAGTGTACTCTTCACAGAGCAGTGAATCACTGTGTCTGGACCCATGAGACGGGTGTAATTTTGAACACCAGTGGTCTTTAACTCCCTGATTTACATGGTGGAATTACAACCGGACAGCACCTCTGTTTATTTGAATTACTCCAGATATGACCAGATTACAAGATTACATTACATGTCATTTAGCTGACGCTTTTATCCAAAGCGACTCACAATTGCTATATATGTCAGAGGTCGCACACCTCTGGAGCAACTATGGGTTGAACGTCTTGCTCAGGATCACATTGGTTGATGCATCGCAGTGGGAACTGAACCCAGATCTCCCACACCAAAGGCATGTGTCATATCCACTGCGCCGTCACCACCCTTGTGTGGTGATTGTGTGGCAGGAGACCACAAACGCACAATTACTTTCAGAAGGGGCAAACTCCATTAGCCATATGATGGGATTTCATGTATTGTTTCTGGGTATTATATGCTGAATTATTGTCTTTGTTTTGTGCATTGCTAAAATTTACAGTAAAACTTCCAGAGAGATAATAATAAAGATCGTTAAATTCTTAAAAAGTAAAGAAAAAAATATCTAAACATGTCATATACTGTTATATTTACTCTTAATATCCTATGTTGTTAACTGAAAGTCATCTATAAACAGTAATGTTATTAGTTATAAATGTATATTACTGCTTCATATTACCTCTTTAAGAACCCCTTTCCTCCCAATTTTTTAATCTAATCTGTTATACTATTAGATTTTTACATTAGTTCTACATTAGTTGTTTTGGGATTTTTATTTCTACATTTCTTTTTGAAAGAGGAAGAATGTGAACATCTCATACTGTAGAACAAACATTTGAACACTGAAGTAACTTAATCACAACTACAAACCCTGCTACCTGCACAAAGGTGCATCATATTAGGATGAATAAAAGTTAGAAGCATTTCACAGCATGTAAAGCTGAAAACTAATAGAGCTACAAAACAGTGAAATTATCAGTGGCCAAATAAAGGTACAGGGATCGAATAAAAAAAACCTAAAAGTGTGTGTTGTTTAAGAAAAAAAAAAGTGTGTGAAGCAGCTCTGGGCCACATGCCCGCCTGGCCTGACTCCTCAGAACGATTGCTTCTGGCAGAGAATCAGGGATAATTATTTATATTTCCTGCACAACCCCACAAGCTGTGGAGGCAGGGGAGCATTTAAATATTGACTAAGGTCAACAGGGAACTCAATGGCTTTGATAACAAGTATCCCATCTTTGATTCCACACTCTTCTCGTCTCTGCAGAAATTCTGCCTTTGATTAGGGGTTGTGCAAGAAGGTTTTAAAGTTAACAAGACAGGATGAACACTGTGTTCAGGAGGCTGAGCTGACATGTTTGAGATAAGCAAAACAAAAGGCACACCAATGTTGTTCTATGTCACATTATTGTCCCTACTCATGTCCGCTGTGTACACAGAAGCAGCTGTTTTCTCATGAATTATTCACATTTCAGTCCTGTGGACGTGAATCCAGCAGCAACACAAAGATGCTAGGGCTGAATGCTAAAAGAATTGACTAATAGATCCATTTTTTTCTCTCTGAATATGTCAAAACAAAATTAAGTAGAAGGTGGGCTCACATATATGCTGTGAAAATCTCTGAGGGAACTTTAAGCTTTCTGTGGTTGGCAGAGAAAGTCACAGGAGGACGCAAAGCCGCCTCAGCGCTGACCCAAGCCAATCCCAGACACTTATCCACATCAGCCAGAAACAAACAACCCCACAACAAAAGGGCTGCAATGAACACAAACAGTATGTCACTCAAGAGGAGATTGACAGGGAGAGAGGCATTTTATATCACCCAAACTCCTCTGAAATTGAGGTGAACACCTTTGGTCAGCAGAAAGATGCGTGTAGTGATCCGGATCAGCTTTGTGACAGTGCTCTGGGTTTCCATAGAAACATGCGCGCCCCGACCACGTCAGACTTAAACATCCTGAACCGCAACAACAGACAGTTTCTGGAGAGGCTGAAGGATGATGAAGTCTCACAATCTGGCATACATCATTTCGTCTGACAGAGGCCATATTGTCATCTTAAAAACATCCTCAGTGAAAGTTAGATACCCCTTTAGTTACAAAAGCATTTGTTTGATTGGATGAGAGATTACCGTGTGTGTGTGTGTGTGTGTGTGTGTGTGTGTGTGTGTGTGTGTGTGTGTGTGTGTGTGTGTGTGTGTGTGTGTGTGTGTGTGTGTGTGTGTGTGTGTGTGTATAACAATATGACGGGATCTGGGAAGAACACAGAAATTAACCAGTCTGCCTCATAGCATTTGGAATCAATTGCATCTGTCATGCCATATCAGGAAATATAAATCTACCGTAATTTTATCCCTGCACTCAGGTTTGCCTAATCATCAACTGTGACAGACGTTTTTTTTTTAAAATCTTTTCTACAGTCAGCTCCAATATGATCATTTTAATGCCTACTCATTAATCTTTTTTGTTCCCTTGGTGTTTCTGAGTGGGTAGTACAAATATGGAAACTGGTGAGAGTCGACTACCAGCTAAAACTGCAGTGGTCTGGACTTTGAAGTCCAGACCACTTCAGCTCACACTGCAAAACAAGGGCTGTAACTTTGAAATACATGCAAAGGATTCGCAGTGGACTGATTTCCAATAGGGTAAAACACATCTCGAAATGAGGCATGAGATGATAACTGAGGTTTCTTTGTTTTCAAACATACTTACCGAACAAAGACAGCCAGACATAAAAAGGATCTCATAAATGATAACCTAATTTCAGGATTGGGTTACATTTTTGCTGCAATCCCTGGACCACCTTTGTCCTCTTTGTCCCTGATTATGTATCTTTCTCTGTTTCTCTTCTCCATCTCTCTGTGTGTCAAATGGTTTATTAGCTCATTGTGCACCAGATCTGAACTGATCCATTTTCTCACTAACAAGTGCAAGACAACCCAAATCTCACTGGATCATTTATCTAGCCTCCAGATCTATTTGACTCTGGGCTGATATTGCTCCTTTCATTCTTCTGTGGTCAATAATGAATTAAGGTAGATCTGCCAACTTTGAAATTGAAATGAAAATAAACTGTCAGCTTACTGCTCTGCCACAATCAGCTACGATTTCTGGCTCATACGTAACTCTTCAGTTTCATTTCTTGTCATACGTTGCTGAGCTTTCTTTTGAACCCACTGACTCTATGCAAAGATTATGCCTCTTTGAGACTGTGAGGCTGCAAAGGAGAAGAAGATAACCTGTCAGTTGAAATGTGCATTGTAATGAAGTGTGCTGTGTAAACTGTTAATAGAAATAAACAAGGTAGATTTTCACTTGACTTAAACTGTGGAAATGGAAGTTAACGATGGTTAACAAGACTTCTACAGTCATGCTAGTGAGGCGTTAACTAAATGCTAACGCCAGCATGCTAACATGCTCAAAATGACAACATTAGCATGCTAATATGTAGCAGGTATAATGTTTACTATGTTCACCATCTTAGTTTAGCATGATAACATGATATGGCGCCACCACTCAGCATTGCTACCAATTTGCCCCAGTGGCCAATCACATAACTGGTATAAAAATAATTTTCCCCATAGATTGTTATCAAATAGATGTGAAAAACTGAAAGGACACTTTCAATAACAAAAACAATAATTATTCAATTATTAATATTATTATTATTCGGTCAATTATAACTTTATATTATGATTTTTAAACCATGATGGTTTTGTAAAACTTTCCCAGAGCCTAGAAAAGCGGGGAAAAGCCAAGCGAGGAAGGCCAGGCAGATAGTAGAAGTATTTGCAGTACGCTGCACAATGCGGACGCAATCCATGAGGTGGGAAACATTTTCAGTTTATGCACTTTGTGGACAATTTCCATTCAAGTGAAGGGGCGCCATTCTGGAGTCCAATATCCAGTTCTTATAATAAATCCATTAGGGGGTCACCAAGGGTTGGGGAACATGAATTTCTGTACCAAATGTTCAAGACATCCATCTAGTAGATGACCTGCTGGTGGCACTAGAAAAAAGTCATCACCAAAGTTATTAGTTATTTATCCTCTAGGTGTAGTGGATATCTGACCAAATGCCATTGTCAATCCATCCGATAGTTGTTGAGATGTTTCACTAAGTCAAAGTCTCTTCTCACCCTGAGAGAGTGGATCAGATCTCTGCATTTTTAGAGAATTAAGGTGAGCAACGTCTCCTTTGTCACGCCATCATCAGGCTGCCATTGTAGCCCAGCTGACTCCTCAACCAAAGTAGCTAATGCAGTGCAACATTCCACTTTATCAATTCACAACTTCCACACCCTCTGAAATGCATTTGATTAGTCATCCCAGCACAGCAACAGGGACATAAATAATTCATCTGTGCAAATGACAAATGAGGCAATCAATTCTGGGACAGCATTCAAATAGAAACTATTCAAATCCCCTCTAAATTAATTTTCTGCCTTTTAGTGGCCGTGGACTTAAAATTTAAATGCTGAATTCATCAGATGATGTTTTTACCCTGATTTCCACAAACTGAACCATTTGGTGTGGGATTTTTTTTTCAAAAGATACAGTACACATAATATAGAAAAACAAGGTTTCTTGACTGACAGTAAGCCTTGGAGGGTTCTCTCAGACCAGCAGTTAAAGTCTCACCACACTACTGGCAGCACTAAATACTGAACATCAGAGTCTGAAATGCAGAGAATAGCAGGCACTTTGAAATGGGAGACCAGGCGTTAAAACAAAGAGTAGAAGAGAAGGAGGGCTAGACTACTTTCATATTTACATCTGACAGCAGAAACACTCTTCATGAATGCAAAACCCTTGGATTAGCCAAGCTCCTCTATGTGGGATAAGATCACACTTGACTTTGACCTCTGAGACTCGGAGAACAAAGAAATCTGATGCATAATATAGCCACAATTATTTTGTCCGTCTGTTGTAGCCTGAGTGATGATAGGGAGCCTCAATGCTCAATCTTGCTGCTCAGATAAGGTGAATTAAGTACAGAGACTAGTGTTGTGTCTTGAATCTGAATCCAGTATCAAATACAGTTCATATTAAATATGAAACCTTTCTAACCTTTCGTCTCTAATTAGGTTTAGCTTTTTAACATTTACAAGTAACTAGAGTTACCTTAAGTTGACCTCATCATAGGTATCATTTACACTTATGATGTGTGTCATTTACACTTACACTTACCCACTACTTTTTGAAATGGTTGCTTTTGGCCCCATCACTTTTTAAAAGCAATTATTTTTATAATGTTCTGAAAACTAGAACACAGAAAACACAGATATGTGGAATATGCATTGAATGTGCAGAAAGTTTGGAAAATTAGCAGAAATCTTGCTGAAACACATCTGAGCTATTAAGGTCCCGGGGTTTATTAATGAATTAAAATGCATTCATTTATCATTGATGTGAACAGGTGCCACATGCATATTTAAAAAGGTTACTTCCCCAAACTAAAGACACAAAAGAGGAGAAAGAGTAAATCATGCCTACATGTGTGTTGACTCAGCAGAGATAACAATAAATGAAAAGAGTTGATCTACACAAGAATTTATTTTTTGAAAGTAATACAGAATGCCTGAGAGGCTACTGCATCATATTTCATATTTTATGAAACCATAACCTAAAGCAAGCCCCCAACTAAGGAGGTATGCTACAATACAGGAAACTCTGTGTCCCAAACCTCTTACAGTATCTTTCATTTAGGATCCGGTCTCGTGTTAAAGTTCCCCCCTTGCATGCCGTTTCCCTCTTCTACAAACAGTGTTTCCCGTATCAAAAGAACCCAGAGACTCCCAGTTTGGGACACAGTATCTCTCTTTTGGGCTTGGCTGTAGCCCCAGAGTAAACAAACATATTGTCGTAGCAACTGTCAGTCACATCACATGTCAGCATCCCCTGCTGTTTTGTTTCGTCCTGACAGTTCAGAGCAACAAGCCCCCAGCTGACAGAGGCCTCCATCCTGCATTCCTTCGAAGAAAGAAACTTTAGAACATGTAAAGGTTGTGGGTGTACCGTCTGACACAAACAAGGCCAGCAAGCAGAGAAAGCTTTCATGCTGACGTGCCTGAGCGCTTCACTTAACATTGAACTACAGGCAAACTTTTTCTCCAAGTACAACTTCTTGGGGAGATAATCGGCACTCCATCCGCGGCTGAGGTTCCCACTCATCCATCACCTCCCAATGCTATGTTCCTGACTAACAGAAAAAAACTGACTGCGGGCTAACAATCTTTCACTCCAGCTTGCATACAACTGAGCTGAGGTGAAAGCAATGGCCTTTGGCTGAATTACCTTCCCTTTAATCAATGACACCACGTCAGAGAAAATATCTCCAGGAGAATGGCGGCGGGGGGGACTCCGTATCCATCATGCACGTCATCACTATGTCAAGATTCATCTGACATTCATCAAAATGTTGAAGGAATATAAATGAAAGGACAAATGGAAGCAAAACTATAAGGATGAATTATCATCGGAATCAGAGAAGAAAGAGGAAAAGATGTATTATTTTGATTATTTATTTTTTTTAAAGCAAAACATGTGAAAGCACACATGATTTGCTTTACCCTTAAGACTTAAAGTGATTTGTATCTCTAGAAGTAACTCTAAAGAAACTACAGCCAAGATTATTGTATAGAAACAAGCATTTCCCTTCCCTGGATACTGAGGATTAAAAGGGAAAAAAACTGTTTAACCATCAGTTGTTCATAACATAGCTGAAGTTGCCAAAATGTTCACAGTGTTGGACAAACTGTGCTGTGAGCAAATGTTTCATTCCAGTTCAGGGATGAACAAACTGTGGATTTAACCTCGAGCATGCGTCACACTGACGTGCCGTGGGAAAAAGAGACTTCATTGGATAAAGAATATGAATGTACATACACAAGTACGCGGAATGACAGAGTGAGAGGAAGAATGGGTCATTGTAAACTACAGTGACCACCTAATTAGGACTTGTAAAAAACAGCAGCATAAGTTGTTGTTGATACATTTAGGGCCATAGATTTTAGAAATACTGATGCCCCCCTAAACCCCCGAAAACATTTTGACCAAATTAATTAACATTAACAAAATAGGAATGGTTGTTTATTATTGGTATTTAAATATACTAGCTTTGTCTCAAAAGTCTGGAAAAGAAGCCAACATACACTAATATTTACTTTGATTTCTCCAAAGATAAAGGTCTAAAGATTTGATTGTGAAAGTTGTTGGCTGGTTCTGGATTATTTGCATTTATGGTGTCTTGTAAGTGCTCCTTAGATCTCTGCATGGTACATTGAGACAGCTAGCTAGACTATCTGTCCAATCATAGTTTTCTCTCGCACGACTGAAACAACTTTTGAACGTACACGTTCCACCAAAACAAGTTCCTTCCCGAGGCTCTTTTGCAGCGGCTCCGTGCGGAGCTTAGCGCCGCCTAAGACGATTGTGATTGGTTTAAAGAAATGCCAATAAACCAGAGCACGTTTTTCTCCCATCCCAGAATGCTATGTGGACTAGCCAGACCCTCCTCTGCTCCGCAGCATGTGGATGGTCTGGCAAAGCGAGACTACAGCAGACCACACTGAGCCAGGCAGATGGTTTTGCTTGTGTAAACCTTCTCGTAAACAACTTGCACTAAAACCTGTATCTTAGTCAGAGGGACAAGCATGCACTGAGTAACCTTTGACTGTGAGGAGACAGAGGCTGTACCTGAGCATCCACGAGTAGGTGTCTCATCAGAGTCATGGACTTCTTCAAGGTGTCCCTCTCTCCCGGCATGAAGGCCTTGTCCTCGTGAGCCAGGCTACAAGGTCTGGTCACCATGAACTGAGCAATCTGGTCGTTCAGGCTGTTGAGAGACTGGACCGCTGCAAAAGAGGCAAAGGAGAGTTGTAAAACCACATGAAAATGCATACAAGACACAGAAACACAAGCATTCATGACGATCTGATTTTTCCTGTACAGCCATGGAGGCGCTCCTAAGTTTGCTTCCTCTCTCTCTCTAGTGGGATTTTCTGGATCAGACTCATGTGATCTGAGACACTTCCTTCATCCTCCATTGTTCTCCTCTTCAGAATAATCCCTCGTTTGGACAAGAGGGGAATCATTAGGCTAAATCCATTACTAAGACACAGAAACTCAACTCAACCCATTGTATAATTTTTTTTATGGAGAGTCCCAGTAATAATTTCTATTCTGTTGGGTTTGTTCAGTCAGAGGCAATGTGGAGCTCAGAAATGTCTTTGTTTTTAGAGATTGCCCAGAGTTTGCTCAGAGGGCAGTGTGGGTGGAAATATAGAAATGTCTGATCAATACTTAAATGTTTTCACTGACGTAAGTCTCAAAACAAGCCAGCAGGGTGATAGAAGAGCATTTTGTCAGAGCAGCCCAGGAGACGTGGAAAACATATATAGTAACTAACATAACATGAGTATCACAGCTCGTGCTACAGTTTACAGATATTTACATGATCTATCATTCGTTGGATTATTCGGCCTGCTACAGGAATTACTCAACTCATGAAGCCAAACACATACTTCTATCTTACATTCTAGTTGAGAGCAACACTTTCAAGTTTGTGATTGATTGATTGATTGATTGATTGATTCCTTTTTATTTTACATGTAAACTTAGTGAGAGCATGTTCACATTTGCAGAAGTGCCCTGTTTACAGAGAATAAGTGTGACAAATAGCTGCATGCAGTTACATGATAAAACACAATATTGCCACCAAAACAAGAGTCATATAAATGATATCAAGGACAAAGTCAAATGATTGAGTCAAACTGCGAGACACTTATTAGTATGCAAAGTTTCCAAAGATATGGCAGGTTGAACTTCAAAGAGATGTGTCTAAAATGATGCACACGAGATCTAGAATATTTCCATTAGATGGAGCGGTGCAGTCACGAAAAACTTGAATTTGAATATTTCACTCAGTGTCAAAGTTATACAACTTGTGGACTAAAATGATTTTTCCAACTTTATAACTACTGAAGGGGAAACAAAAGGCGGAACTGTATGGTAAGGTTTTTTTCAATTGTTTAGGTTATGCAATGAAAGAAAAGAGAGACAGAAGAGGTCTTCAAATTCTTTCTTTTCTTTGATGAACCGTCAAGAACCCAAATATATTCAACGTATGATATAAAAAGCAGCAAATGCTTCCTTGAGAAACCAAAACTAGCAAATATGTGGCATGTTTCTGTAATAAATTAACAAATTAATCAAATCAAGCAATCAAATTGATCAAAACCATTGTTGATTCAATTGACCAACTGTGTTCGTCACCACAGGGATAACATGTTTAAAGGAGGTCAAGGCACTTTTTTCACACAAATAGACACCTAAGAGGTCAATTTGGGGTGAGAGTGACAGAGCGACTGAGGCAATGTGTGACTCACTGACGACAGTCAAGGTCGGCTTTTCAGCAGAATGATCAAAGATTTATGGCCAAACCTTCGAGCACTTCTCTTGCACTGCAGGAGCATGCAAAAACAGGCATGTTTACGAGCACACGGCGGCCCTGCAGGCAGCGCAGCATACATCAAATCAGGTCCGGGTGGGTGGAAGGGGGAAATAAAATGTTCACTACAGAGGTCGACGATTGGATTCTAATTTCACATTCAATATTTACAAGATGTACCTCTCTGCCCCAAAGACAGCCAAACGTGTCGGGTAATGGCACGTTGCTGCTGAAAATGACATGTTGTCAAAGTGAGAACAGACACACCTTCTTCTCCTCTCTGCTCCACTTTCAATGTTTTCTGAATGCATTCTGTCACACGCTGTGATACATGATGGAGAAGGCGGGTGACTTTTCATAAAAGCAAAGTTACTTTGACTACCCTAAATATGTCAACATACCATATCTCAATCAAAATGCCACAGCTCCTGGCCAAAGCCATAAAGCCCCAGAGATACAGTATGTGACAGAAACACCATGTGATGCTCAATTTGTTGATACCATTTGTAATAAATGATTGCTTCTCACACGTGAAATTACAACAAATGTTAAAACTCCAGGCTGCTACATCTGCACCTTTCCAAAACCGCCTGCACATTTAATATTCTTCTGGTTGGAGCGAAGCAGACCAGGCAGCAGCATGGAGATCCTCTGCTGAGAATAGGTACAGTAAGTGAGGAAACGTCAAACCATGTTTTCACACTGTTGATCAGATACAACAACAGCTGGCTGAAGCTGACCATTTGTGACCTGGAACATTTTAATAGTACAGAGAAGATGTCAGGAGAGGAATCTTGATGAGAGAAAATCATAGATTAGTGAGAAATAGCTATTTCCATTAGTCCAGGTTCATTACATTACATGTCATTTAGCTGACGCTTTTATCCAAAGCGACTTACAATTGCTACATATGTCAGAGGTCGCACGCCTCTGGAGCAACTAGGGGTTAAGTGTCTTGCTCAGGGACACATTGGTTGATGTATCGCAGCAGGAATCTAACCCGGGTCTACCGCACAAAAGGCGTGCGTCATATCCACTGCGCCATCGCCACCCCAGGTTCAGTTTGGTTAATGTTTGCCAACTTTCTATACATTCATTTTTGTCTTTGTTTAGAACATTTTAAACTGTCCTTACCCCTCAGCTACAAGTCTGACTTATCATTTTGTCAATATAACAACGTATAAATCTGCCAGCAACCCAAAAATACAAGATAAATTAAACCGACGCCTATAAAAATGTACAAATCTAAATATTATTATAGAATAGAAAAATATATAGTTTCACTATTTCTACACACAAATACAACAGAAAGATGTAAGAAATAAAACAATAATACAGTAAATGTATATTTAAATTGATTTCATGCCATCAATTTTTTGTATTTATGTATGCCTAACATGTTTATTAGTTAAATGTTTTAAAAATGTCTTTCAAAAACCTTTTTCATGTTCTACAGACATAAATAGGATATTGTGTAAAGTTTTCTCAGCTTTTCTCTACATGCCATAATATTAAAGTTATTTTACTATAAAAAAAAGAGAAATGTTCAGTGTATTCCGAGATGAATAGACAGAGATTAATGTATAATTGTTGAGTCCTTTTTTATTTCCAAAAACATTTCATGAATAAATCCTTTATTCTGGAGCATTTTCTAACAATGTGAAAGATCACCCCCATCAGGTTCGTATATCTTCACATCTATATTTCTGATGTAAAATGTACAATCACTTAAATCAGAGGGACATTGTGTTTTCTGTGACGCACCCTCCCACACACAGGTGGCCCAGTGCTTCTGTGACTGTGAGATGTGGACAGCTCATTACAATTTTTGTAGCCACCCACAGGAGCAAAACAACATCAACAATGAACTCTAATGAGGCATGTTGGGGCTTTGTCAGGCTGTACAACCTTGTGAAAGGAGAATAATGTGCATATGAAAAGAAAAAAACAGCTCACTCATAAAATGCAATCCCTCCTCTGGGAAAATACCCGTTCCAGTGTCTGTATGTTATTGTTGTTAATTTGCAAAATCGCACAAAATATGAACAAGGGAGGGTTTCTTTTTTTGATGCAGATGTGCAATACAGTAAAATGTATTCCAATGTGCTCAGTCAGCTGTCCCACCAAAAATCGTGATGAAAACATAAAAATTACTCTTTTGCTTCTGCTCGCTTTGGGGACCAACTGTAACAGCCACAGAGTCACAGTGGCCAACAAGCCTCTGCCAAGGCATTTTAGGAAGCTCCAAGAACTTAACACTTGGTGCCCAAAATACCCGGAGTCGGATGAAAGGATGGGGGAGTCTGAGTGAGAATCTGAGGCAATCCCAAAAGAGAGAGAGCGTGGCAACATTTCAATTACACCGATGCCAAATAAATACACAACACAATCTTGTTGTGGGACAAAGCCTGCATTGAACCTAAATCAGGGGTATAACACCACAGCGAATGTTAATTTTGAATCTTAAGAAAACATGCCGCTGTAAAGCTAACTGCATGTTTGTTCAAACGTAGGGATTTGGACAGATCAGTTATAGCTTAGCAAAGTTTGCCTTGCATAGAAAGAACTGAAGCCTTCTGCATCTGACAGCATCAACACAAGCCTGTAATTTAGCTGTTTTCCTCATTGTTCTGCATTACTATCTGCAGCAAGGTCCAATTCACCCGCTGATGGTCTGCGTGTTGCAATTTCCCAGAGAAATTGTACACCTTACACCAAAGGAATACTATTCTACTGTGCATTGCTAGCATGTTACAGTATCTTAAGTCTTTTTTATCTTCATGTCTGGCCCACACACAGCAGATACTTCACATTTCACTCCAATGTCACACTTCCACAGTTCAAAACACATTTGATCCTTTCCCTCTGGCTAGTGTCCACTAATTTCTGATGCAGAGCAGATGGGAGTTTTTGTGTGTGCAGAGCTTTGTCTGACTTTATGGGCAAAGCTGGGAATATGTGAACATGGAGTGCATAATTGTGACAGTGGATTTAGAGAGATTGACCTCTGTGGAAAGCAAACTACATGGGTTTTGGGTTTCTTTGCGTTGTTGTATTCCCCCAGAACTAAAGCTCTGAGAAATCAGAGAATCTGTCCAAAACAATCAGGCAGGCAGGAGCTGAGGCAGACTGCCAGGCGTCTCTTCTCTCTCCACAGCGAGCGAGAGGATCCCTTGCGACCCTGTTTCATTCTCTTTTCCACAGTTTCCACACCTCACAACAGCTATGTTTTAGCTTGTTTAGATACTAAACTGTATTTGATCGGCTCAGATCTTCATCCAGACACTCAATTCAGCCAGGTCCAAAGAGGAACATCACACACACCTATTGTGCATATTTTGTACCCTGTTTTACTGCATGTAAGCAAGCAGAATACAGATTTATGTCATAGGCTTTTGATTGCATTTCTGTTACTAATGAGTCTATCAAGAGTCAACTGTTCACTTGACACTAGTACACTTGATGATTGTCTCTCATACAGTAATAAAATTAGAAAGTAATAGTTAATGGTTATGCTAGCAGCTTTGTGAAGCTGCACTTACTGTAGGTACAGCAGTGCTTTGCACCTAATAGAAGACTACGCTAAAACGCAGATGTCTAGCAGTTATAATGTTTACTATTATGTTGAGCATCTTATTTTAGAATTTTATCATACGAACATTTGCTAATTAGCACTTAACACAAAGTATAGCTGAGGCTGATGGGTAGGTCATTAGTTTTGCAGATATTTAGTCAAAAACTTACTAAATACTGGGCAATTAACATTTTGACCTAAAGTTTTTGGATCACAAAACTGACAACAATTCATCCCGAGGAGGACGGATGGATGTCTGCACCAGATTTCATGTTATCTATCCAACAGTTGTTGAGAAATTGCACTCTGAACCACAAATGTAAACCAATGGATCACCAAAGTCACTAGGATTCATCTTTTTTGGACCATCAACGTCAGTACTCTGTACAGATCTTCAAATCAATCCATCTAACAGTTGTTGAGATATTTCAGCCTGGACTAAAGTGGTGGACAGACTGACCAACAGACAGACAGACAGACACTAGCATGGCTAAAACAATATACATGGAAATTCAGTTGATGGGTTAATCGACAGTTATTCTGAAATACTCCAAATTGTACATGTCTCTGCATGAGTTGACAGGATACATGAATGATTATCTGTATAGAAGTTACCTCTATTCATATTTCAATTATGTAAAGACATACAAGATATGTTTCTTAACATACTGCATGCTTCCAGATGTTGTATAAGGGAACTTCAGGCACATTGTCTTATTTGCAACTGCAATGTGAAAACACTGGAAACATGTTTAGTTTATTTAGATGCATGTCAACAAGTCATGAAACATAATCTGTGTTCTTTTAATATTAAATATATAATATGTTCACAATGGTTCCCCAATTCTAATAAAATATATTGACTTTAAGTTTGATATGCAGTATATACAACTTTCAATGAGCCAGAGTTACCCTTAAAGGTTGATTGGTCAGTACACCCTAAAAACATCATATTTTTCATATTACAAAAATATAAGAAAAAAATGTTTTTGTATTATATTATATTAGGGCTGCAACAACGAATCAATAAAATCGATAAAATTTGATTACTAAAAAAGTTGGCAACGAATTTAATTATCGATTTGTTGTGTCGCGCAACTATTAGGCAACCTAGTCGCGGAGATGAAAGAAAATTGAGTTGAGCGCGGAGCAGAGCGGAGCAGAGCGGAGCAGCGCGGAGCGAAAGAAAAGAAAAAAGAGCAGAGCGGGGGTAGAGGAAATACGGAGAGACCAGAGAGACCCGTAACGTTGTTCTGAAACACTCGGCGGAGGCAGAGAAATCAGTACGACCCAAGTCATCCAAGTTGTGGGAGCATTTCACACTAAATAAATCAAAAACGTGTTAATTGCAAGATAAACAAAAGCGACAAGGCATGGCACGGGCGCACCACAGTGATGAGTCAGCACCTAAAACGTAAACCTGTTGAGTCCTTGATGAGGAGTGTTAGGTTTAAACAAGTTATAACATTGGTGATGTCTGATAAAAATGTACTTTTAGTTGAATGAACACTGTAGCTGGAGGAAGCACTGAATCAACCGATTGCATCACACCACACTAAGCATTTGACTGCCTCACCCAAAACCTAGCTTCTAAAGAATTAATTAGGTCATGGCTGTTATTTAGTATACTGTAGGAGACTCCTTGTCCCCACAGGAAAGGTAACTGTTGTCTCTTTTTGGGAAGCCGTCCCCTGTTGAGCTAGACGTGATTAGAACAATGAAATTGTATTCATTTAGTTGGAATGATTGGGAACGTACACTTTTCTTTTGAGAGACATCTGACCAATAGGGGAAGATTTCATTTGAGGAACCACCCAGGTGTAGGGAATAAATGTGTGATCCGGAGAATGTCTCAGGACTGTTTTCGATGTGACTCCACAAGGAGATGCATGGATTCAGTCCGCTGTCAGCTGCAGTGTAACATTTGTTTTGTCATGTCGCATGGCTGCTAACTGTGACCTGACAGGGGAAGCATGTCTGCATTCTGCTGCTGGCAGTGTTTTATGTTTTATGTTTGATTGTGTTTTGACTGTCGTTTTCATTGTGTTGTTTTATTAAACCTTTTGCTTAACTTTCAATTCGACCCCAGCTTCTCCTCCTTCCTCCAGAAATCAGAACGACCACGTCTTTTAGACTTTTCTTAACAGGAGGAAGGGAGTTCAACAGCAGGGTAAAGTCACTACACTATCCTACTTCTGTTCCGTTCTGAAGTGAGGAACGTACCGTCCCTCCAGTAGCTCTTCTGGTGCTGCTGTTTACTCGTTATCCAGCTGACTAGCATGACAAGCTAGCGTTAGCTCGGCAATAACAGTAATAAAGCAGGGGTGGTATAGTTTGCAAGACTAAAGACACGGTTTTATTCACTCGCCTTTTTTGGCCCATTCATTTTTCAATCTGTTGTCATGTATATATTATGTGCTTTGTCCCATATCAGTTATTGTTGACAAATATAATAGTTTGTGGTATGTACTGTATGGTGATGGTAATAATTTAATGAATAAGTGTGTGTGTGTGTGTGTCTGTCTGTCTGTCTGTCTGTGTGTCTTGTCTGTATCTGCTATTTGGGTTACTTACCTTTACACAACTATTAACTAAAACAACAAGTATGTATGTATTGAGTTGATGTAAATTAATGCTTTTTTTTTTTATCGATTCATCGATTAATCAAAAAAATAATCGACAGATTAATCGATTATTAAAATAATCGTTAGTTGCAGCCCTATATTATATATTGTATTTTTTATATATAAATGTAACACCAGTAGATTCTCCTGAGGATATTAAATCAAATCAATAAATTCAAAATAATAAAGCGAAAGAACTTAAGCCAAAAAGCTATTTATCTCTGAAAACAGTTTGTAACACAGTTTCAAGCCATGAAGTAATTCACACTCACTTTTTTTTTTCTTGTCTGCTATTCAGTTCAAGTGAAAGCTGTTAGAAATTAAAGCTCTTGAGGGCAGCCCAGAGGAAAACATCTTCACAATGAAGACTGCAGGGCAGGAAAAGTTTTCTGCTCTCCCTGCAGATTCTCTACACCGCAGTTTCACCAGGAAACACTGAATCAAAATTTTAAAAAGAACTAAATAGAAGAAGGTAAAACATTCCTCACTCATTTTTTCACAGTTTTTGTCAGGGGAGGATTCAATTAACCTTCCTGTTTCAAGTCTGTTAACATATAAACACAGTAATTTATTTCGAGCTTACAATGCAACAGCATGCTAATTACCTCCAAGACAGACCTTCAAGTGAATTAAAACAACTCACTGACCATTTAAGTAGAAACAGTTAAACCATCAGAGGACATGGTTTAATCTGTAGCATTTTAAGATTGCTGACAGTAGCTAGTTGGCAATTAACAAAAACAGATTTTCTTAAAAATGTTAAGGGGTATTATATGGCCAAAAATATTGGGACACCTCAAATTACACCCGTATGTGATCGTTGAGTATCTCATTTCAAAACTTGGGCAGTAATTTATTACCAGCCGTCACTTTCCACAACATTTTGTAACCTCACTAGAGGGATTACTCTATTCAGCCTCAAGAGCAGTCATAAGGTTGGACACTGACTACATTTTCCATAATGCAACTGAATAGCATATTTTGTTTGATCCTCACTGCCTTGCAAAGGCCTACATCTTTCAAACCCCTCAACTCCAGTTTGTAATGGAGTCTCCAAGCCAAAACTGAGATGACAAACCAAACCATGAAAAACAGCCAAAAGTATGAAAGCATGATCTTCCCTACCTAACTATATGGGATAATAAAGATCAGCACAGACCACTGCTCACATGAATTTCAAATTGTTATATTATGATGCAATTTGTGATTTGCATATCTGAAAATATCAGCTACTGGCTAACCGATCAAACACTTCTCTCAACACTGCCCATTAATCCTGAAGGTTTCTCTCTCAATAGTTTTATCACATTATCTTTCAAGATACAAATGTATGATATACTGTACAGTTAAACTTTCAAGAAACAGTCAGCTGAGGTAAAGCCCTTTAAGACTCATTGGGATGGAGAGAGCTGCATCTCACTCTGTCAACCAGCTCTGAGCAAGCAGCATCAGAGCACAAAGCTCCAATGTGGAAGCAGAAACTGCAGGAGGGATTTGATTTTGCCCACAGCAACATTGCCACCACCTGGTAGCTTTGATACATGCTGCAACCGCATGAAACGAAAATGTACGTCTCAACTGTCTCACTGACCACGGCCTGAACAGCTGAAAGTGAAGCGGTGACAAAGACTGGTAAACACATAGACCCTTCATAACATCTGCCATGGCCTCCACTATGTGAGGTCATAAAGTTATTATTATTAATTAATCTTCGCGAAGTGACTCTAAACCATCACACATTCAAAAGGCAAATTGTGTTACTGGTTATACCCGATGCTTCATTCATATTAACCCATTATCTCTAGAACAAATCAACAAATTGCACTTTTAACAATAAAAATATAATTACCTCCAAATGGTAACGGAATTTATCACAAGAATGAGTTGAATTCTGATCACTCCAAAACCTGTTCTTGATGTGTAATTAAAATATTGTTTTTACCAGTCCAGAGAAGGCCAGGAATTAAATGCTCTCATATTGCATTAAGTTGATCAGTGTGCCACCTTGTGAGAAGTACAAGAGATCACCGTAGAGCGATCCAGGTTTCTCTTTCTTCCTTTGAGTCAAAGAATTTAGAAAAACAAATCTCAGGGGAGGGGACGCTGAACCATCGGCTGAACATAAAAGCCTCCAATGTGGCCAGGTTGGGTCAGTGGTAGAGCAGGCGCACATATACTGAGAGGTTTATGTCTCGGCACAGAGGTCCAATGTTTGAATCCAATCTGTGACAATTTCCTGCATGTCTTCCCCCTCTCTCTCACCTAGCTGTCCTGTCAAAAATTAAAGGAAAAAGGAAAAGAAGAAAAATAATCGTAAAAAAAAAAAAAAAAAAAAAAAAAAGCCTCTTTGATAATGTGTCTGAGGCCATCTCTTCAACACCTAATGAGCGACTCGGAGAGGATTGTGGCTCTCACTAAAATGACGCCACTCACACAAAGGTAATTCATGTACAGATAAGGTGCAGCGCGCCTTCATATCAGGTGTAATGGTGTGTAATGGCAAAAAAGGGCAAGTAACTGCTTTTACAAAAAGGTCAGGGGTCAGGAAACGTTTGAATGATTTAAATGTATTTTTGGGATTATTCATGTTAGCATCCATATAAAGTCTTATATAACAGCTTCATTCAATTACAAAGCAGGAGCAGGAAAATGCTGGACAGAAGGGAGTGAAATCCTTTAACAGCTGTATATAAATGAAAGGAAAAAAATTCACCTTTGTTTTTGTTCGGTGCACTCTAGGAGTCCCTGTGTTTTAATTGATTTCATTGGTGGACCTACTTTCCTGCAAATTGTCTCATCTACTCCTACATTCGTTAGTAACTTTAATGTTTCCCAAAATCACTTTGAGCAAGCTGTGGATAATAGGTGTAGGTGGAGAAATATAGCATTAGTGACAGCGACAGCAGCAGGGAAAGACAAAAGCTTGCATTTGCATTGTGTTCTTTCAAGACTATTGCTGGAGAGAAACAGATTCCTTCTCCTATAGTCTGAACCACCAGCAGATAGCTAAAAAAAAATCACTGCTGCTTTGTAGCTGTGCAGCAAATATCTCAACACAATGTCACAGTGTCTGCATTTAGCTGGTTATCCACAGGAATATGAACTACAGAGCACAAACTGCACCGAGGAAAGCAGAGGTCCATCGCTAATAGCTGTTTTCGGCAGCAACCAGAAAGCATTGAAATGAGCTTAAGGAGAAACTTTGAAGGTACAACTGACAGACAGCAGAAAAGAAATCTCTCTGCATCAGCTGAGATAAGGAGGTGACATAAGGACCCTCTTGTCTTCTCACAGAGTCGGGGTAAACACAGCTTGTTAGAGTAGACCTGTGTGAGCTCAAAGTGACATTTGAAAATCCAAAAGCTGCACGCTGGAGTGCCTTTCGAGAGCCGGTGCTACAGGCAGCACCGGTGACAAGGCTGCAGCCAATTAGGACTGTATGTGAGCACGTGTCGGTACCTGTCTTTCAGGACGGATAAAAGTGGGTCAGAGCCACAGCGTATCTTGGTACCAGAGCACAACGGCAGATAGCACACAATTTATATACTTCAAATGAGACAGATGGGGATTAAATAGCTGAACTGGAAATTTGCTCTTATATGGGGTGACGGTTCTGAATCCATTATCATTATCAGCCACTTTGATGCTCAAAATTCAATTTCAGAGCAGGTTTCTAATAAAAAGGCTTAGTTCAGGCTTCAGGTATTGCCACTATCGTTCATTAACACGTTTCTGCGCAGGTAAACAACTCTGCAAGTTCAAAGGCACATCAACTCAACATATTAGCAAGTTAGACATTACCGGGGGGAGAAAACTGTTGCTGCCATATTTCATGAGCTTTTTTTCATTTCCCTCTCACATCAAACACTCCAAACCACGCCGGAGAGGACAGCGCTGAGCGCTGTTAACTAATGCCAAGCATGTCTCTCCAAGTACACGTCTGTGGACGACAGCTCAGACCAAGATGACATCAGAGTTGTGATGCAAAAACCACTTGACATAATTGCTGGTTGGATGCGGTTGTGAACCGAGAGCCTCTGCCTCTGATATATAGTCTGCGTTCAAGGTCTCTGGTCTCAGCTCTGCCTTCACACACCAGAGGGTAGACACAAGAACATGAAAAATAGATGATAAAGGACTTTAACTTCGCACTAACTAAATCCATGGAGCAAGCTGTGCTATAGAAGGTCAGTTATATTAGGTGCCATTCATCCTATATTTTCTATTCAAAGCCTATTCTAGCCAAAAAAAGACATTTCAAGAAGATGTTGATGCTCATTTTTCACTATTTGCTGGCATTTTATATACCAACTTAGAGAATGATTAACTGAGAAAATAATTTGCAGATTTAAATAAAATAATTATTAGTTGCAGCTCTAATACATGTATTTGATATGTGATATTTGACAAAAGGAAAAGTTAAGTGATATGTGGTGCTATCATATAGCTGTCTGATGGAATCTGGACCTGTGTGACATTACTACGCAATTCCTCTGTTGACTTCAGCTAAATCTACCTAAAGTTACAATTTCATTTTACTGTGTGTTGTTTTGTTTCTTGTTATATTGTCTTGTATAACAATATACAATATGTTGTATGTTGTCATCTTGTCTATCTAACGTTATAAAAGAACTAAAAAAACATTTTGTGGTGGAGGGGTTCAGGTGGGTCACGTCAACTGAAATAACTGATTTTAAAGTTTGATGCTGACGTGCTGATTGGCTCACAGAGGTCGTGACAAAATCTATTTGGCTGAAGTGAAAGTGTGAATGCTTTCTATCAGCTGATAGAGTGAAAAGATGGCAAGAAAAATGTAGATTAATCATAGGAGTAAGCATGCACTTATCCTAAGTTTCATTTTTTTGGATTGATGCACAGGCAATTTTGGAACAGATGAAGCTTGGTTAGTTATCTTATGTAGCTACTAAAAACTCATTTATCAAGATGCTATTCACTAGGCTTAATTACTTAAACATTAACTATCCATGAAATGTTTACCTTATTTTTTTTTTCTACCCCAAAATGTAAAGCCTTACTACGCTGGCAATATACTGCATTATGTTTTTCAGTGTGGCCTGTGTAGGCTGGCTTTGTCAGCATAATATTTAAAAACTACAGTCAAATTAGCCATCCTGGAGGCTTCACTGTACTTCATATAATGAGGAACATATGTGTTTAAGTTGGTAAGTGGAGGATATTTTTATCTTGTGAGTGTATTCTTGTGCCTAAGTTACCAGTGACCAGACGTCCCCGGGTCCCCGGTTTCGGTGACATGTCCCCGGCTGGAGCTGTCCCCGGAAATGTCCCCGGTTTTCACTGTGACTGACAGACCCGAAATCAGAATGAAAGAAAGAAAACACTGACCAAACGTATAGTCGCGCAGCCTACACGCGCAGCCTCAAGACAGCCAGAGCGCTGCTCAGAGCTCAGAGATGTTCTAGAATGCCCATATTTTACGATGCTAAAATTATATGGAGTCTGGGGCGTTTAGCGAACGCAATTTCGCGGACTTTTTTTATGTTTAAAAAAAGGATCTTACTCTTTAACAGAAAGGTCGACCTCCTTAGAAATCCTTTCCATAATGTTGCCAGACACTTAGAATATTAATCTGAGCCTGACAGTGGCAAAACAAGCATTTTTATGAACATAAATACAAGCTGGACAATTGTCCTATTAACTTTGTAAGTTAAACATTGTAGCTTGTTTCGCCGTTGCCGACTGCAGCGATCTCGTTTAATACTGGACCATGTCAAAGGAAAATATTTTCTCGATAGTTTTAATTGTATCCGTTACTCAATGAGCTGTTGCAGAAACAAGCCAAGCGTGAAGCAATAAAGCAAAAGCTGTCCGATAAATGTAGTGCAGTAAACATTACAACATTTCCCTATGAGGTGTAGTGGAGTACAAGTATAAAGCAGCAGCAGGGGCGATTCTAGGATCAGGCCTTTAGGGGGGCTCAGCCCCTGATTAGAATGTGACACAGCTATAGTGCATGCAAAAGTGTTAATCTGCGCCATGAAATTACCAACTTCTTCACAACTGTACTCCTGCTCTCCCTCTGACAGATAGAGTCTCAGCCAAAGGTGTGAGTCTGGCACAACCACCTCAACCACAATCTAAGTGTTCCAATGATATTAGCGCCAGTTGCTGTGACAAATGGTTTGCTTACATGAAATGTTATCATATTTGCATTCTGCATTTCTCTGCACAACCATTACTCTCTGTGAAATATCTCACAAACTCTTCACTCAACACATGCATCGGTACAACAAGCGGTTCCCGGGTAATCCGGTTTTGAAATTGCAACAAATTTCTACATGGTCTCCAACTTTGGGCCAAAATTATAATGTATTCTCATGTAAACTATTTATGTCAGCACAGAACTTTTGTATATATATATATATATATATATATATATATATATATATATATATATATATATATATAGGCATATATCCCACTTACAAATATGACTATATATTTCTACTGGTATGCTTCCTAGTGACATTAATGCAAAAATATGAAGAAAAAACTATTCCACCTGTGTGTGCATAGTTAAAATTCTGAAGTGCAAAATAGTTCAGGCTACAGCACAAATATTTCCATCCATAGATAAGAATAATCAAGTTTTTCTGGATTTCTTTTCAAAGTGCACCAGGTTGATGCATTTAAACGTTAAAATAGACAACATTTTCTTACAGGGGAGCATGCCCATGGACCTCCCCTAGGGGGGCTTGTGCCCCAGTGCAGGTCTAGGTCTAGTGACACTCCTGGGGCAGTGTCCCCATTTTAAGTTTACAAAGATAAAAACATTACCTGTTTTGGAGGTATTTACGCTTCTGAGCTGAAAATGTCCCTGGATTTTGTCTCAGAAATCTGGTCACCTTAGGCTAAGTACAAAGGTGAAGACTGCGGAGCAGTGATGTTGTGCCCAACAGGTGCTGCAGTGCATTAAGAGGTTGGAATGAGAATGATCCGTCATTCAAATCAGTGAATGCTTCCTGAAGACATCCTCACAGTGCTGCAGACTTATGCACCAGAGACATTTATAAGAGCATTATGTGTTTGACATTGGACCTGAGTGAGGCGTTAGCTCTGGTGAGTTTGGTGTCAGCAACAAATCCCCAAACAAACCTAGCAGCTACTGTTATGTAATATCTGAAGACCTAGTGACTCTATACCCGCATTAAGACGTATTACCAGGGGGCATGAGTTCAAAGCAGGCATTGAGTCTGATAACACTGTGGTGGTTGGTACACACACGTGGACCTAAAGACACTCATCTCCAGACATACACACACTCATTTCACAACATCCTTGTAAACTCATTCCTACAGAATGATGGAGTCTCTTCAGTGTGTTTCACAATTAGCCTTTTCTTATGAAGAGTTGTTTATCCCGAGCTCAGGTTGATTCAATGCCCTTGTGATTTAGCGACTTGAATTTAAGGGATACTTTACCGATTTAGCATTAAGCTTTGTATCAGTAGAAACACTGAAAAGGTCGGAAAGGTTTTTTGCCCAGAGGCAATGGACTACAGCCAGTAGTAGCATGTTTTCAACCCGTCCATAGGGGGTTGGACTGGTCTTTACACGAAACTTACCGAAGAAAACCGAGTGTCAGTCATCTTGAAGTATCGCTAAACAGGCTCTCTTTTCATCAGCAAACTTTTACTACAATTATGTGCATTCAAACTACCGCACATGTGTACCACCGGGATACATTAGTACAGATCAGAGAATATGCAGGAAACTTTATTACAGACGGAATACTCAACACACTACGCGAGCTTCACCTGCTAGGAGACCACCACCTCAGCCTGCGGTGTCACCCAGTGCTGCTAGCCGGTAAGGGGACATCCTCAGCGATGAAACGCAAACGAAGGCTAGAGTATAACCTAGCTAGGTGGAAAGCTAACACTAGCTGGCCAACTGTTCCATCAATCCTGCTTCCAAGTGTCCACTCATTAGACAACAAACTGGACTACATCCAACTTCAACAAAACTCCCAACGCGAGTTCAGAGACTGCTGTGTTTTTGTTGTTGTGGAAACAGTGTACCGGACTATCCAGCCACCAGGCCTGCTGCTCTGTCGCCGGGTAAGGCTAGTGGAAGTGGGCTGTGTTAACACAGACTGGTGCAGAAATGGGGTGATTTGTATCCAACTAACTGCTAACCGCTGGTGGAGTTTGTGACTGTTAAATGCCAACCATTCTACATTCCAAGCAAATTCACAGCTGTGTTTAAACTGTGTTTACAGCCCACCAAGCGTTAATGCTAGTATGCATTAGCTGAACTTTACGGAGCATATAATGTGTGTGCACTAAATGTAGCCTGTTTTGTATGCCGTTTTTATATAATGTTGTTTTTATATATTTTAAATGTGTAACACCACTTGAGCCACGGTGAAACGTTGTTTCGTGTATATGGTTGAAACGACAATAAAACACACTTGAGTTGAGTTGAATGCTGCCTCACTGTCTGTAAACGGTAGAAGCAAATGCATTCTGGGCCCTATTTTAACGATCTGAAATGCAAGTATCAAACGTGAAACACAAGTAGCTTTGTGGGCGGATCTCGGGTGCTGTTGCTATTATACCGGCGGGATAAATGAGTCTTGCGCCCGACGCAAATCTAACAATGGGTTGGTCTGAAGTAGCTAGGTGTGGTTTGGGCGTAACGTGAAAATAACCAATCAGAGCGTCATCTCACATTCCCTTTAAGAGCAGGCGCGCTTGTTCCATGGCAGATTGCTATTATAACGGCGGATTTGCCTGGCGCACGCCAGCGGGAGCTGTCCGAGATGCGGCAAAGTAATAAATGTCCGTCTTGGCCGGGTGACGATGTTGCTGCGGCCTCTTGGGCGCATTTTCCCAAGGCTGGAGAGGATCGCTGCAGCCATGGAGCGTGGGCCTCCAAACGCACCACCTGCACCTGTTGTGCCCCTTCCTCCTCCCCCCACTCCATCTCCGTCCACCCGCTCCACCAGGAGCACATCGAGTGTCCAATCCCACCGTAGTTCAACATCACGTCTCCTTAAGTCCTCTAATATTTCCTCATTTATGTCATCAACAAATCCATGATTCATGGAAATGTTGTGTAAAACACAACAAGCCACAAAGAATGCTGCGACTTTTTGAGGACTGTACTGTAAAGTGCCTCCTGATCTATCCAAACACCTAAAGCGCATTTTCAGTAAGATTTTTCATTTTTACGCTACATTATGGCCAAGCATGCGCCACTAAAATAGCATCTGAATAACGCGTCACTTACTTTAGACCAGGTTTTTCCTGGTCTGTGACGGAACTGTTGTCTGAAACTGCAAAATAGCACTGGGGAACTTTTGCGCCAGAACACGGCTCCTCTTTTCATTTCAATTCATTCCCTAATTTACCGACGTGCGTCTGTAGAGGGAAAAGTCCGCTGTAAGTCGGGTGCAAAATAGGAATGATACATGTGTCCGTGTACAAAGGAAATTGCGCTGAGTGCAAGATAGGGCCCTCTGGGTTTTGGTGTCTTTCATCCATATGAGCCAAAAACACATTTTCTGGCTTATCTCGGCCTAGAAGGCACTAATTTCTAAAAAAAAATGTTTCACATTTCTACTACATAATTGATCCAATTTAAAGATATATTCATCTTTCCAACGGTGAAATATCCCTTTAAATTTAACTCTGACATGTGCACTCTGTGCACATCTTAATAAACTCTTGGCATCAAGTGTATGCATGTACAGTCAAGCTTCTCAACTTGCAAGCACATCTGATTTATAGTGTGTAGGTTTCAAACGTAGCTGTGCTCATTAGCTTTTACACTGTCAAAACATCATTGAACTTGATATACTTTAGCAAAACTGGTGCTGCCATTTCTTAGCTATTATTTATAGAAATAATAATCTTTAAGAACCACAAATATGCAGTGTCTATATTTCTTTTTTTAATGCAAAACAAACGGCCCCATTTGAACTAAAAACAAATGCTACCATAGTTGTTAATATTTTCTGGTCACATGCAGGCAGTCAATCCAACTGAAAGTCCTGTTCTCGCATTGTAACATTGACGTACACACAGTGTGCACTGTCACTCACATTTGTGAACAGCGTGCCCTGCATGTTAAGGAGAAGCACCCGGGAGAATAGGCTACATTTCATCACCACAGGAGCTCCCGCACTAACTACGGATGCAAATTTATACAGACTCAGGGCATGGCCGATTCTCTTTAGGATAGCTTTCTGCATCACAGTGCTGTAGTGCAGTGAGGGATGAGAAGTGGGATGTCTGATGGAATAGGATAGTATTTACAGTCATGCTGTGCTGCATAACAAAGCTTTAACATTTTTCAGCTCAGGTTCCTTATGTTTGCTGCAGTAGGGTGATAGTTTTGCAGATTAGACTGTATGTATGTATTTTCTATGAATGTAAGTTCTCTGCAAATATTCAATTTGTGTGTTGACTGTTATCTTGTCCCAGCCTTTGTGTTCTGTCTCCGTCTGCTCTGTGGTGTATTGTAGACGATGAACACTGGTGTTTTGGGAAACAGCTTAGCATATGTCTGCAGACAGCTGAACAGTGAGGGGTTTATTGCAGTCAGAGAGCGAAAAAGAGGCCAGCAGTACTGGGCACAGTATGGCAGATATGCAGAGTCAGCAGACACTCAGGCAGAGGGTTCAATGACGCAGAAAAAACGGTGGGGACGTGAACGGCACACTGGAAAAGCTGCTCTCAAGGTGTATGAATTCATTAGGAACATCTTTCATCGGGGCAGCTTGAGTGTGTTTTGTATTTCTGTCCTACACCTGATTGTGATAAGGAAGTGTGTGTTTTACATTGGTAAGGAAGTTGAATATTCCTTCAAACTTACACTACACTTACTACATTAACATCACACATTCACACAATTACAAAAACGCCACAGATACACACTCGTAAGTATACAGATGCCAAAATGAGCGGGATTAGCACCCCTGTGAAAGCTGCTGTTCATATCTTTAACACTCCCAGCAGCTCAGTAGTGCACAAAGCAGATCAAGCGGCGACAAATTTAGCTGCTTTAAAGTGGTGGAGATGGGTGACTATTAAATCTGGTAGATGTGTTCACTGAGCACACAGTCATCAGCTTATGTGCATCGGCTGCATCCACTTAAAATTTTGCAATAACCTCTTTTCTATGAGTGTGTGTGTGTGTGTGTGTGTGTGTGTGTGTGTGTGTGTGTGTGTGTGTGTGTGTATGTATGTATGTAAGAGAAAGAAAGAGAGGCAGATTGAGAGAAAGAGGAGGCACAACAGTTCAAAGTGCAAGAAATTAACTACAATCAACAATGCAGCAATGTATGAAATGCCTCAGAAACAGCAAAGCACTTTGTCTTCAATAAATCCAGCAGACACAATAAAACAGTTTGTGTTTAGTGGTGTGTTGCAGCAACAAATTGCCTTTTGTGGAACAGGGAGGGATGCAGCAACTGTCAAGCCAAAATTAGTTTAGCAAAAGAAAGTGAAGCATTATGTTGTGTGAGAAATATAAAATAAGAAAATATATGGTGAAATTGAAAGTTTATTCTTCTTGGAAGCAGTAGCTGACAAAAAAAAATAATGCAATAAAGCTCCAACATAGCTACTAAATTAACCTTGTGATGAGATTGTTTTGTCAAATATATTTTCTTCCATTTCTCTCCCATAATTTTTTATAGCTTTATTCTCAAATTCCATCTCACAATAGCAGACAGGTTGACCATCTTCACCTTCTCTTTTGTGAAACCAGAAACAGCTAGTATTCCCTGTCATAATGCATACAGTAGATGAATGTCAGCCTACAAGTTATTAAAATATGAAAGTCAACATAGTAAACATTACAACTGCTGGTCATACGCATGTTAGCATTATCACTGTAAGCATGTTAGTCAAATGTTTCTTCTAAAAACCAAACACAGCAGTTTAAACTATTTTCATATCTATTTTTGCACATTATGTCCATAAAAGGGATATATTACTACTTGTATAGGTATATTTATTTCAAAATAAACATGTCTTTTAAAAGATCTATATACCTAGACAATACAAAGTAATAAAATAATGTCATAAAATGGAGACCTCTTTTTCTGCACCGTGGTTGGTGCTAGCCTGAGAACTGAGCCCACTAGCAAGCAATAGCTAACTAACTATTGCCAGATGGGTGACAACTTTGTTTGGCTTATTTTCTCTAATCAGTGTTGCATGAAGGCATGTTGGGTGGAATTAGCAAGCTAGCTAGCCATCTCCCGGCGTTTGCCGTCATCCTGGCGGGCAGTGAACGGACCGTAGGCTCTGTTCTGCCGCTGGCTGATTCAGGTGGCCAAATGCTATTTTGTTGTATCTATCATAGCAATGGTTTGTATATCTGGTTTCCCTTTTTGAATGGCGAATAGATTACCACCGCCTGCTGGCATGGAGTTATTTCCTCTCACACAGGCGCAGAACGTATGTGCTAGTTGGTTGTCACCTGTAGTATTTGCAGTGTGCTCAAGTGCAAATTTTTGGTCAAGACAAAGGCGACGTGAGACAACGCCACAGTCAGGCTTTGTCACCACTAGTTATTTGCCGTCTGCCTGGTGTGTCAGGGCCTTAAGTACAGTCTCACAGAGCTGCATTGCTGTAGAACAATGGCTTCATGACCTCTCCTGTCACGCCTGTTTCACATTTGATATCTGTTTTTATGCAGTGTGTATGAGTGCAAAATGATAAAATAGGGGCCGCCCCAATGACCTATGGTCTAACACATGTACCATGAAATCACAGCATCCCTGGTTTGATTCAAGCTAGGCACCACCAATACTCTGTGTTTGCTGTTAAGATGTACTGACTATTAAATATCAAAAAGATTATTGAAAAACAAATATAAATATAAAACATGTATCAGAAAGGAAGGATGTGGTAGCAAGCCATTCTTGGGAGTTGCTACAGTACTACTCTAGAGGAGTACCTGTCTCGTCATGCTGTCAGGAGTTCATGAAGCTCAGTCAGTGAGGAGACTTGTGTCAGTCAAGGAGATGTTGATCTCCTGTCAAAGAGCAGGCACGTCGATTCTGAGAGAAAACACTGAACTAACACAGTCAGTGAACTCCCATCAATGTATTGATCACCCTGAGGGAAAGTGTGCTAATGAAGAAGCATGTGATCCCCTGCCATGAAGAGAAGTAGAGGAGCGTATGCAACTAAATGCATGTAATTCTTCACCACAACTCAATACAATTTAGCACACTGCTATACATTAAACACAGCTCGTACATCTATTTCACCAACACATTATTTACCTCTAACTGAAAACAGATATTTACAGCAGCTTATGTAGAATTATGGTATATGTCTGACTGGCCCGAGGCTGTAGCTGTGAGTCGGGATGAACTGACGGGCGAGGTCCGCCACTCTCAGCTCAACTAGGGTTCTTAAATCCAATATGGGGATAACAAGAGAGAGGCAGATCTAAATTAGTCCTGTATCTACTCGGATGGAGTGATTTTCACTGCTGCTGGAGATACTCAGGGACAAGGATCAATAATGTAAGAAAGCATATATAAACTATTGGGAGGGATGTATAAGGCCAATTCAGCAGTGGTCACAGATATTATTTGCATATTTGATATATCTGATTGGGCTTCTACAAAGAAAAGGAAAGTTTATTATATCTGGCAAAATTTCTGTGCTCTCTTATTGGATTAGATTCAATACACACCTGCACTGAATGTGACTCAATTAAAAAAGCACTTTAAAGAGCCTTTCTCTCTCTGAATTATATTACTATTAGGTTCGATGGCCAGCAGCCCGGGAGTCTAAAAGGGACGAGAACGTTGGCCATAAGCCAGCACCTTGACCTCCCTAGGCATAGACATGAGGATGGCTCTACACCAGAGGGAGCATGAAGATATTCAGAGTTATAGGCCTTGGTGGACCTCTTGGACTACACTGCGGACAACCTTACACTGTGCCGATCCTCACATCACTTTGGTTCAGTGGAGCAGAAAGGTAACTGAAACCACTGCACTGTCAGGGCATGGTCATTTGTGCAAGAACGAGCAGAGCCTGAACGTGCAGGGATTTGTGCAAATGCAGTGACAGTGCACATGAGGCTTTTTTCATGTAGCGGTTAACCATTATGAACGTTTTGTTGTCACTTTGGTTTAAGGGCAAGAAGTAGAACAAATGTTTGTAAAACTAAAAGCAAAGATAAAGAAGAGGGAATTCAACCAGCAATGAGGAGGCAACACAAGGAAAGTCAAGATGTAGTGAATGAATAATGGATGTCGTTCTCAGATACAGCGATTTTACTTGCCATTTGTCCAGGTCAAAATTAAAACCGTGGCAAAGATACAGAAATAAAAAAATGCTGTTTGGACAAGAGAACACTCTTGCTATAGTTTTGCTTAATGTAGGTTGTCCATGTAAGCATTATTGTAAGCACTTCTATTGCTCTGCATAAGTGGAAGACATTTAAAATTTCAAGATGTGTTTGTGTACGAACACCTCTCATCATAACTTCACTTTTCTCACAAAGATTGCTTTTTTCTGTAAAAGAATGCCAGTCACTTAGAATAAAACCCAATTTCAGCTCAATACATCAAAACACAAAAGCAGCCTAACTGGAACTGTGATTTGCATATCTGTTAGATTTGCCCCTCTTGCTTGTGCATCCATTTTGACAACTAACCCGTTTATTGTGGCCCAATCAAACAGAATTTGCATGAAGCAGATAGTGTATACACATCACACTTTCATGAGGCCCCTTTCATGATAAAACAGACACAGTGGACTGAATGAAAACAGATACGGCATTTTTCGAAATTGGTATGCGTGTTAAGAGAAGTATGAGAATCTGGAAGGCTGTGCAGCACTTCATTGAAACTTAATATGATTTATTTGTAGCCTAAGTTTTACTTCATCAGGAAAAAAAAACATACATCAACCTGGGGCTTGCAAGATAAATCTGAAAGGGTTGTAAGAGGATTATTAAGCATATTTTTTATTGTGAAAAACTGAAACTACTAATACTAAAGTATTTTGGAGGATGTAGCTGCTGCTGATGATGATAAACGGTAGTAGGGCTGTGCAATATGATAATACATATCATCAAAATTACAGAAAAATGTCTATCGTACATTTTTTTCTATATTATTTCTATCGCAATGTAAAAAAAACAGCGGGCGAAATGTGTTACGGCAATATATAGCACTAAAGTTCTTAATAAAATGAGAAAATAGTCAGTACTTTTCATTTGCCAAGTATTTGTTTCACATACGAGTATACAAAATAGGCTTTACAAAGTGGTTATTTCATATAGACTATTTATTTATTCAATTACAAGAAAACATGCTATATCGTAATATATCATTATCAAGATATGAAATGACCTATATCTGGATAGAAGATTTTGGTCATATCTCCCAGGCTCACTGTACTGCATTACACATACAGGAGTATTTGTTATTTAGCATAGGACAACATAATTGAAAGACCTCTCTGTATAATGCAATATAGTTCAACAGCACCACAAACTGCAGCCTTCAAATAATAATGAAAATGAGTTGAATCAACACCTCTCTAAAAAGAGGCTCACCAAAAACGGAACATTATAACCTTCATGAAAGGAGGATTTATTGCAGTAATGTTGTATTAGACTGCATCCGTTTTAGCTAGGTGTACCTAGTAAACTGGCAACTGAGTGTATATTGTATTTTACAGTTGCTGTTTCTCTTTTGGCTGTTCAAAATCGAATTGTTCCCTTGTGTACTTTTTCAGATGTCTAAAACTTTCACACTTTTATTTTGAAAGCTAGAGTGGCTCAGCTGTCAGCAATGATGGAATACAAATCTTCAGCATCGCCACACCCACTTCTTGTTTTATCTCCCTTTTATCGATGATGCCCTCCCAGTCACACATTCATTACTGTACTGTGAAAAAGGCATGCACACAGATTAACACATGGCCATTTTATGTGAAATATTCTGCATATATTTAAGCCCTTTCATTGCTTATTTGTATGACTTTTCCAGTGTTTGTGTACATATTATTTGCACATAAACCCTAATAGCGTTGCCCTCTCAACAACCAGAGAGACATGCAGCAGATCAGCAGCACTTCAAAACCACTCAGTTAGTAAATATGCTTCCAGCGTTCTGTCCGTATGAAGTAGAATATTTATCAGGGCCTTGCAACCCTTTAATGATAATATGCCCTTATCAACACAGTATTAAGCCCACAGATACATTCAAACAAAGTGCATTATTTATAAAAAGGGTTCATTAGTGCAAAGAGGGGGCGAAGAAAATCAGCAAAGACACAGATTCCTAATGTTTATCTTCTCAAATACCTCCACGTATCAAACGGGCAAATTAAATCCCAACAGATGAAATCCTGCAACACTGCTTATTAAGAAACAGATGTAAAGGAGCAGGAATTTTCCAGCTCAGGAAAATGAATGATATGTTTCCATTATAAGATACACAAAGTTCTGTCTTAGCTGGGTTGTTGTTAAAGATAACTCACTTTGTAACTCCCTCTTCTCACACTTCTCTCACCAGGTGGTAATAAAGGGAAATACAGGAATTTAAAACTTATGTGGCAAAGTCAATGAATGGGATGCAACGCTAAAAGTTTTTATTTTTATTTTGATGTCTGCCTTGAGCTCTCCTCATTATTTATCATACCATTGTGTGAAGAATCATTTTGCATTTATAGCCGAGCGGAGGCATCAAAGGCATTGACTAAGTTTTCACAGCATGACTCCATGATGAGAGATACCAGGTCAGCTGACTCTGAGGGAGGATGCAGCAGACACTTTCATTCTGGAAACAAGTCAATCCCCACTCTTTTTTTCCTCCAGAGGGAAATATGTATTCTGATCATGTGCATTACATAATAAGATATCACTTGAAGTATGCTTCATTTGCAGCGCTCCAAGGTTGCGTTCAATGTTCCTGCGTCCCTGGAAATCTTGATAGATTTAGTTTTCAATAATTCAGCTATCAGTCTGAGGTCTAAGAGCATCTCTCATAGTGCCTCAGCCTGTTAGACTCAACCTCACTAATACTGCGGACCTGCATTATGAATATATTCTGCTACTTTAGAATTCAAACTACTAAAAACATGCAGGGATGTTCTTTGCTAACAACCTGCTCTGTTAACAAAACAATAACTAATCCACAAAACAGCCTATTTCTGATTTATCTTTCTGTTTCCATAAAGTCCCACCTTTGTCAAAATGCAACCCCCAACACAGCTGAGCCACAGCCCCAAGTTCAACCTGAAAATTGTCTAAAAATGACAAAAAAAGATGCTTTTGTAGCTCCCTCCTTAAAATAAAATAGTAATAATACTATTAGTTATATACTGTAATAACGTAATGTTTCCAACCTGGTCCTCAGCAACTTACCGAGCTAACAGAAACATCAACCACAATCACAATCAAAACAAATTCTTATTTCTTCTTGCCCTTTACATAAGCACGCACATCTCTGACATCCTTCCCAAAAATAACCCAGTTTTTTTCTTTTCTTTTTTAAACTATGCTTTGTCAAAGCAGCAGCCCAGCTAGATTTAAGCTATGACACTGTCATCTTTTTGTTCCTCTTAGCATCAGCTAAATTGAAATGGCAATAAGATTGAGGATGGGATCAGATAGAATTGCTGAGGGTGGAGATCAGTTACGCTGGCATGCAGGGCATGCAGCTGGTTAATGATTTGTCAGGAGGCAGGTGGTGTAATTGCGGCTACTCACTGGCATGCATGAGCTGTCCCTGGCGTCCAAACACCTGGGAGAAGGTGGCATGGCTGCAGGTGAGGGTGTCCTCCATGGCTGTCCCACAGGCACACGCTGAGGAGAAAGAGAGAAGAGGGGGATGAGGGAAGGTCAGCAACACTGCGTCACATCATGATGGAAAAAGAGGAGAGAGGAAAAGGGAGAAAAACGAAGAGGGAGAAGAGAGGGGGTGGCTTGCCTTCAGTTTTAGAAGCTGGTGTGTGATCTCTGGTAATGACTGCTCTCCTCTGGACCCGTCCTGCTGCTGCTGTTGCTGCTGCTGAAGAGCGAAATACAGCCCCTCGCTGCTAACAACAATATGAGCAGATTTGCTCGCCGCACAGATAATGGGAGAGGGTGTGTCTGCCTGCCTGCTTGTCAGCATGTAAGTGTGTACGCGCGAGAGAAAGTTCTCTGAATGTGTGCCTGTGAGAGCATTTTGGGGTGTGTGTGTGTGTGTGTGTGTGTGTGTGTGTGTGTGTGTGTGTGTGTGTGTGTGTGTGTGTGTGTGTGTGTGTGTGTGTGTGTGTGTGAGAGTAATACAGGGTGGTAGAGCAGGTAGCAGAGCTGCAGGCACAGTTGCTCTGCCAGCACTCTGATCTTGTGCTTCGTCTGTACAGACTGACAGTCCTCTGCGGCTCCAAACAGGCTCGGTTGAAGGGAAGAGCAAAGAAGAGGGGAGGCGAGGGGTGAGCGCAGGTAAAAGTCAATCCTGCCCCCTCACTCTCAGCAGCGTCGTCCTCTGGGCACAGGATGGGACGGTTGTGTTCTGATTTGTGTGACTATGCCCCCTTTTCTCTCCTCCCTCTCCCTCCTCCCCTCTCTACAGTCCTCATTTGCTGCGCCTCAGCAGTAACATCTCTCTCTCTCTTGTTCTCCCTCACATCTCTTACTCTCTCCAACCCACCCCATGCAAATCCCCTCGATCCATCTTAAAGCTCGGGCCGCTGCTGGGAAACAGATTCTAGCAAACTTGAGTGCTTCATCTTCCCCCATGAATGCTGAGGGGAAAAAAGGGAGGATGAGAAAGTGGAGGGGTTGAATAGAAAGTGAAAAGTAGGGCTGGTACACCTGGTGGTTTCCAAAGGCTTCATCTTGAAAAGGAATTGTAGAAAACTGCTGAGTATAAAATAAAGATTAGCTCATACTCAACTGAAAAATAACACTTATAAACTCCTACTTGTAGTGCAACAGCCATGGTGAAACGGTGAAAATGAGAAAACACACACAGCAGCTAAAAGGTACCTAAAGGTGTTGTAATAAAAAATGAACAGTGCCATGAGATCAAATGAGCACATGTTACAAGATCTTGAAATACCTTCTCAGGCCTCGGAGGCACAGTTAGCTATATTGTAACCATTGTGCTGCTGTTGGCATGGAGACCTCTGCCACGGACAAGACTTTTCCAACACATTATCACACTGAAGCCGTCCCTGCACTGTCTAACCTCTCTGCAGCGTGTAAAACTGCATTAAACAGCCGATTTCTTTCCAAGCAATAAAAAAACAAAACTTTGCCAGGAAGCCTATTGTCATGGAGCCATCTCTCACACCACTGCTCTGCAAGGCTAGCACACCGGGGACCTGACCACAGCACTCATATCCTCGCATCACATCCTCCTGTTTTGAAAGGAAATGGCAGGATGCTCAGTGGGCCACAGTGGGAGCTGGGAGGAAGGCTCGGATATGTGGCTTACTTAAGCAGGTGGTTCTGCAGCTGAAAGGATAATGGCAAGACATGAAAACAATACCCTGTGCATTGAAAGCATAAAAGCAAATAACTGTGACAATGTGTTTGCTTAAGAGCAGGTTAAGTAATTGAAATCACAAAGTCAGATGCAGTACACACAGCAAGTGGTTGCATACAAACACAAGCAAAATCTGCAGAATGCAACGGTCAAATGGAGCACTGGCATTTCACAAACAAGGAGAAGAGTCGAAACACAATTTCACTTTCAAGTCTGAGAGACTAATGCCCAGCAGAATAAATCTCCTCTCAGTCTTCATCAGCTTTAATGCCATTCTCTTTGAACAGAAAGTAGAGGCAGAGTGAGGTTTTTTTGGAGGCTGTACATTGTATTGTCATGTATGAGCGGCTGTCATTCCCTCCCACTCTGTCTCCCGTCACTGGCGGGCTATCTTTCTCTAGAAGACAAATAATTGTATAGTTTAAAACCAGCGATCCGGTCTGATCCAGAGTCCTTTTATTATCCAGATTTTTTGTTGAAATAAAAGGACAACACTAGCTCACGTTTTAAAAGGAGAAGAAAGTCCATTAATCGATTAGTTGAGAGACAGAAAATGAAATGGGAACAATTCTGACAAAGAGTTAATCATTTAAATCATTTTTCAGGCAAAAAATGCCTTTTAAAAAAGGCTTGATCCAGTTTTTCCAACATGAGAACTTGCTCTGTTTCATATTATTGTGTCTTTGAGTTTCGGACTAAACAAAGCAAATTGAAAGCTGTTGTACCAAGGCTAAATATCCTGTGGGATAATAGTCTCAATGTAATCAAATTACATACAAATGAATACGGTAAACATTATGCATGCTTAACATCAGCATTGTCATTGTGAGCGTGTTAGCATAATGATGTAAGCATTTAGCTCAGTGTGTCGAAGTACAGCACAGGACTGTAGACTATCTTGTTTAGATAAGCCAATGGGTTTTAATGCCTGATTTAGCTTAAAGAGTAACTTAACTCCCCTTGAAATTGTTGTCTTTGCTTTTCACCTTGCAGCAGTGTAGTACTTCGAGACCTGGTGACATCACTGTTGGGCGTGGCTAGAGGTTCAACAGAGCATGTCTGACCACACCCAGCATCACAAATAGATAGGTGTGGTGGAGGCAGAGGTGAAACAGGCTTGAAACATTCAACCAGAGATGACAACAAAACTAGCAGAAACTAGAAGACTTTTCTCAACTTGTAGATCCAGGTATATATAAAAAATATTGAATCACCAAAGTTGGAGACTTTGTGTGATATTATGTGATTTTGTTCATGCATAGCAGCCCTAAATTGAGTCAATTGTCACAAACAGATGCTTGTCCTGAACCTTCTGCATGTGGTAATTGAGCACCAAGCCCCTAAAGCAGCCTTCTACGTCTTAAATCTGCCTCTCTGGTGTATGGTAGTTTTTTTTTGTCAGGCCAGGCACAGAGCTGCATGGAATTGCATTTTTATGAATAGGGCTGAAGCACCGTACACAGCAATCAAGAGAGAGTGGAGTGATATTTCACGCTGACAGCATGAGTATGGTGCAGCACTCTTCCAAGTGCCCACCCCTCAAGACACACAGCTGAACACCCATAAACTACATCCAGCTATAAACTATACCATCATGGCACTGGGGCAAATAAACATGTCTCTCCACAACACTTAATAAAGAAAAATCTGGCCTGTGGATCAAATCCAACAGACAGATTGCATTTAATTCATAACCCCATCCATCATCCTCATGTGAAGATCAAGTCCACAAGACATCCTAGTTCTCGGAATTTGTTTCCAACACCAGAGGCACATTTCTGTTTCTGTCCAGTAGGCTTGATAGCTCATTAATGTACTAGAGTGTGACGGATGGGGTCTGGATAAAAATAATCTCAACAGATGCACGTATGCTAGATGAGACCTTGAAATGTATTCATGGCAACGAATACGCCATCATCAGTGATTCTGAGATGTTTTGGTCTTCTTTGCTGGTTTATAACCACTTTTTGTAAACTAGGTGATGTTCCAGAAACAAACCATCATGTTATTAACTTTATTATTCTGTACAGGAAGTTAAATTTTTAAAGCTGCTAGGGGCATTAATGTTTGTGTGCACAATACATAACATTACTCGTAACTGCTTATGGCAGTGGCCAATAGGAAATTAAAAATAAAGCAATAAAGATACTAAAGCTAGAATATGGTGCTTGGCAATAAATACCAAGATGGGAACCAGTATGAGCTAAGCTCATATTTACAGAAAACCTTACATTTTACAAGATTAAGTTGTTAAATGCAGTAAAAGTATAATTGACACAATAACTAATAAAAACTTCCCCTTTGAATGTGATATCCTTTCTGTAAGCTGAAAGCAAATATCTGCAAGTAACAAACTACTCTTGGACAACGTACTCCCTTTTCCACATTCAGCTACACAAAGAGAAGCAACACAGAAGAGGTAAGAATTTAAGGAGCTCCATGACTCACATATCAACCTGCCTGGCAAGTGCACTGCCCCCAAAATAGATACAGATCTTGCAGCAACTAGCAAGCAGGCGATGGCCCCCCGGTAGCAGCTTGCTGACCTGCGGAGTAACGGTAGCAACTTCAAATCTGATTTATCTGAAGTACTACATTCAATCAAAATCAAATAAAATGGAAACTAAAATTCCTTTTTCGTAATACAGCAGGTCCCTGACAGGCTGTAAATTGAGAAGGCAATCAGCAAATGTAATCTGGAAAACTTTATTACAGCCACAACGGCAGGGGCATCTATTAAATTAAAGTGGAAAAAAGGGGTCTCAGTGACTAAAATAGCCTTTATGGAATCAGAGCCACTTGTGAGTGCAGTTTATCATGTTCTCTCTGCACATCCACAAAGTAATTCTTGATTTTTACATAACCAGTAAACTATAATAATGTACATTATGCGTTAAATCATGAACTTCAAAACTCTTTCCATAAAGAATATAAATTTAATGGGTGGAAATGGACTTGGATCAATGTTTGACCATTTCCAATTTTCAATTTAATTATTCAAACACTTTTAATCTGTTCATACTCACATCTCATAGGGCTGGGTATAACTGAAAAGCCGTAAGCAAAAACAATAAAAGCTTTACAGAAATTGAAAAAACCTTTTTTTTTTTTTATTGCCTATTACAGTAATTTTTTTTACTTGGTCATTCAGGATTTTCGTCTTTGTTCATCCTTAAATACACAATCTTGCTGAAAGGCAAAACATGAAGATTTCTGGTGGAAATATAAATTAGCTTCAAATCATATTGTTCAATTTACTTTCCCATAACATGCTACAAGTGTTGTAAGCATTGCCTGTGTGTCTGCTATCTCTGTGGTACAACTGGATATGGTCAAGAGTGAGAAACTGGGGTGAGCACTGGCGAATATAAACTAGAAATAGGAAGCTTTTCATTGGTACAGACATACCAAATATATCAACTCACAGAAACAAAGATGACTTTGTCCTTAGAAGAAAAAATCGTTCAGTTATATTACTGTGACATGGCTCTTGAAAGAAAAACGACACATGAAACAACCTTCCACACGTCCACTTACAATGGACCCAAAAAAAAAAAAAAAAGACACTGCTGCATTTAACTGCTTTGAGGATTTGATTCATTATCATGCATGTTGGCATATAAAAGTTGGTTCATGTGTCATTTTCATGTGTCAAATTACTTAACAGAGACTAAATTAATTTAGGGATTTGTTGGCTGTATAAGCAGTATTTGAGATTGGATGAATGATATGAACGGATTTGGTGTCTGCAAAGTGCAACAGACCTGAATACATTCCATTAGGTTTAATTAAGCCAATCTTACCGATCCAGCTAGACATTTTGGCAGTTTGTTTTAAAGTGCTGTTAGAAACACTGGGCTGAATGAGTGATATTAAAAATTATTTTCAAGACGGACATTACTTTAAAGTAAAATACAACACAATTCCCATCAATTTACAACTGGAATTAACTGCCAATGTCAGATTAACAAAAGAGTATGAGAAGGCAAGTAAAAACAGGACATACTTGAGAAGTATCCAAAGGAATAGCTGTCAGGCCACACATCCAACTATAACCATACTTGCCACACACATATACAGTGTTCCTGAGGACCAACATTTGCAGTAAACGACTGCCATTATCATTTGTTTCCCAAACAAACATATGCCAATACGATTATATAATGACTACAGAAATTTAAATCAAAACATACATACTTTGCAAATCATGTATAAACTGAAGTAGGTACCCGTTGGGAGAGACACGGAAATTGGCTTAATCTAGTTTTTACTCTATTCTGCACATGCATTAAGAGACTCTGGAAACATCCAAAAATCTAAACAACCAAATGGGAAAAATACAGAACAAAAGAATAAACAAGTTTCCCTAACCCTAACTGATACATGATTGCCATTTGCAATATATCAGCTTTCCAACATAACGGAGCCCTAATGTTACTTTTTTTGGGTCAAGTAATGACTCATAATGTATATATTAACTCATTGTCATTTACAGTTTCTTTTTCCTTTTTTGCAAGGCTGGCTAAAATCGAGGCTCAGTTCAGTTCATAAGATTGATGGTGTTGTAAAGAGTTCCCTCCTTAAATCCAGCAAAGGCAGTTCAGAGAAGCAGACTTCACTTGTTTTAAGTGAGTAAGCCCACCACAGAGGTCAACCTCAGTGCTGTCAGTGCCTTGATTAGTCCAGAGCGTTGCCTGCGAGGTGAACACCCAGGTAGGCCGACAGTACCCAGGTAGCCCAACAGTGTCCACATGGTTCACTTCATCAGCACCTCCTGTAACACACAAGACAAACAAAGTTGATCCATCAAAAACAAAAAAAACCTAATAATAAAAAGAGCTGTGTAGAGCTGCAACGATAAGGCGAGAGACGATCACAAACTTATAACACATGGCACATGAGTACTCAAGCTTTAATAATTTGTTCATGAATTCAAAATTCAGATGTCCAACAGCACTTTCATAAACAGGATGTTAAGGTTAGAGCCCGAACAAAACCTTGGGTTCTGAGGTTGATACGGATATAATTATTTATGGGGGAGGGGGAACAATTGTATACGTCATTGTCTGTGAAAACCATGCAAAATGTTAACTTTTAATTGTGGCCATTATTTTCTAGCTTTTCCAGTTTTAGTTGTTGTTTTTTTAAATGTATTTTTCTTAAGAAGTTAATGCATTTTCTCAACCCATGAAGAAACACTTAATCAACCAGTTTATCTGAAAACAGCAAGAATAATCAAGATTTTCATAAGGTCCCTAGTTGTTTTTTAAGAATTATGACCAAGATATAAACTGAGCTGGACATTTTGCAGTTCAACGTCAGCGCTCTTTTGGTGGACAAACGTTGTAGTGGAGACATTTAATAAATTGCCTCATACATATCTTTGGAAATTCTGTGCTGCAAATTCTTGTCACCCATCAGGTGGCATATACAGTGACACCTATATATCTGCAATAAGCTAATAGTGGCCTGGACAATTTATCTGTCTAGTCCCAAAAAAGATAGACATGGAAAGAGTCGAGGAAACAAACAGTGCAATGTCTCACCTGACTCTCTTTTGGCTCTTGAATTGGTGGTTCTTCTGTTTTAACCTCAGCAGAAGGAGCTGCATTGACCATTTGTAAGCTCCTGGTGACTGGACCACCTACTCTCTCCCTCGACCGAAGGGAGAACCGCTCCTCTTTCTTCGGCTGTTGTGGTGGTGGCGATTTGGCCTCTGCTAATCTCTTGGGTGCTGCCTCTTTGCCCATACGCTGCATTCTCATGGCTGGCCGTTGTTGTGCACTGTCACTAGGAGTGTCCGGAGCCGACGGGGTGGGAGGTAGAGACTGAACTTGGCCCTTCTTTGTTTTTTTGCTAGCAGAAACAGGTGCTGGGAACGAGGCAGGCCTCTTTAGTTTGCCTAGTGTAGCAGAGTTTTTTCCTTTGCTTGCCTGGGAGGGTTCAGGGTCTGCTGCACCAGAGCTACGAGCTCTGGTCTTTCCCAGGGGTTTAGGCTCCAGCTCTGTCTGTGGTATTTCACAGTCTGAAGCTTTCTTTCTAAGATTCATGTTTTTGTCTACCACAGACACCGCCTCTTTTTTCACCTCTGCTAGACCTTTTTTGCCCCTTTTAACAACAGGCTTCATGGGACAGCTGACTGCCATATGTTTACTAAGACTTGCAGGATAAGTAAACTCCCGACCACAGTGGGGGCAAACATTAGAGGCCTGCTCTTCTTCAACTTTGACAATAGCCTTTTTTGCAGTAGTGGCAGATTTGTTTTTCTGTGAAATTGCCTTCTGGACCAGCTGGTTTTTCTTCTTACTGAGGGCACTCATTTTTGTTTTACCAGTATCTTGATTAAAGTTAAGTCTCTTTGGCTGGCCCATTCTACGGAAAGGACTCTGGCCTGCAATGGCCGTTGAGGGTGACACGACTCCGTTCGGACTCTTCACTATTTGCTTGAGGGGGATGGGGTTTTTCTTGGGAGTGTAACGCTTCTTATCACTTGCATTGGCACAGGCCAAAATGTGCTTGTGCAGTTCGGGCATGTTGTCAAAGCTGTTGCCACATTTGGTGCAGCGTATGGCAGTGCTAAAAGTTTGTGGTATGTTATGGGTGGTGAAGTTGGTAGCCGAGGCCACCGAGCCAGCGTGGGAACGACTATGGTAAGGAAAAGGGGGTGGTTTATAACTGGGGTAGTGTTGGTTAATGCCAAGGCGAACATCCGGGGCTTTAGGCTTCCCACCTTCTGAGGCCATGATCTTTATTGTAGTGTACAGCTCCTCGTTGGGGTCCTCCACACCGTCCTCTGCATGATTACCATTAACATCAGGCTCTTCTTTTGCTAAATCAGTGTCACTGTGTGGAGCAGGAGCAGCTTCATCAGTCTTCTCTGGTGCTGGTGTTGAGGGATTGCTTTCCTCTTTGGCTCTGGATGCATCTGTGTAGTTTTGTGGCCTAAGCTTGCCACTCTCTACAGTGGTATGTGAACATTTGTCATTTGGATGCAGATCATTTTGGTGCTGCTGGAGGTTACAGAAAAATGCAAACTCCTTGGAACAGACTGAGCACACAAAGATCCTGCCCACTCCGTGTAGTGTTGTCCGGTGAGCCAGCAGGGCTGGGGCGTCACCAAACAGCTGCACACAGAATTCACACTTGAAGGGCCAATTCGCAGCATGCTCGGTGATATGTCCACTGAGCTCTTTGATGGAATTGAACGGCTCCTCACAGACATTACACACAAACGTCTTGCAGTATGTGGAGTCAACTTCCTCTGACTCAGAGGTTTTATCAGACGGTTTATCTGGAGCAGCAGGCTGAGGTGAAGAGTCAAAACCTTCCTGAGGCGCATGATTCATAACGGACAGCTCATCTACACAGTGCTGAGGCTCTTCTTTTATCTTGATCTTAGGAAAGGATTGTGAAACCAGTGATGGGGATGGATTGTGTGATGCAGGAGGAGGAGGAGATGATGAGGCAGATGAGGATTCTGGCTGTGGTGAGAGAGCAGCAAGAGATTTCTCTGTTACCAAGTCAAGGTTTTGGTTCATTTTGCCATTTAGCAGACTATTGAACGTTGCAGTCAGAGAAACATCTTCTTCCGTAGTGGGCAGATCTACTGATGTCAGCTCAGGAGGGCTTGATGTCGCAAAACAATTAAGGGGATCTTTAAGTGGAGTGTTCAGGGAGTCCAGTGGCTCAGAGATGGGGTCCTCTTCCTCATCTTCGCTTTCTTCAGCACACAAATTCTCTTCCGAGTCCGACAGGGGCTTGCGATCAACTGATCTTGGAGACATTTTTGGCGAGAGGACAGGAAGAGGTCTCAGTGCAGAGGAGTCTGAAGGCTGAGAAAGAGGAGAGCTAGGCATAGCTGGCAGAGAAGGTATGGTAGGTAGTAGAGGGGGAGGTGGTGTGGGGGATGTCACACTGGAGTTGCCGGGGGAAGAGGGGTTCATGGTGACAGGGGTCAAAGACGGTGGAGAGGGGTGGGCAGACTCTGACGCAACGTTTGGAGAGTGAGAATGGAAACAACTTAGGTTTGCTAAGGCCGAGGGGCCCTCCTCTCCTGGCAAAGGTAGACCTAAATACTCATTCATCAGCACCTTTTCAAGCATGCTGGTGTTAGGCTTTCTCTTTTTTATTAGTGGCTGTGGTGCTGGACTTCCCTTTAATTCAGGCTCGATGTTGCTCTTCCGATGGAAGCTTAAATCAAGAGCTGAATCCCCAAGCACCTTGTTCAAACTGTCACTCCTCCTACTGACGGAGTTTGACAAATCCAACGGCTGCTGATTACAGGAATTTCCACCGCTATTAGAAGAGGTTTGGCCGTGCATATTATTTTCAGAAAGACTCTGGCTGTCCCCATCTTCCTTGTCCAGTAGGCTCCCAGTAGGTGACGCACTGTGGCTTTCCAGCTTTGGCACCTTTAGGGCGAATGAGCTCACCCCCTCAGCTTTACAGCTCGCAGGACTGAGTTGTGGAGATGACGGGGGAGAGGATGTTCTTCTTTTAAACCTGCCTGAAGCCCCTGGCAGGGGTGTGACTGACAGCGGGGAGGCCAGTCTATGGCTTTCTGTTATCAGGGCAATGGTTGATTTCTGAATGTCTTGTGTCTGAAGGAGCTGTTTGAGCTTAGGTGAGAGATAAACCGTTTTCTCTCGTTGAAATGCCGATGAATCGGCAGCTTGTTGGAACAGTCCACCTACTAACAAGTTAGATGAGGAAGAAGTAGAGGATGATGAGGACGATGAAGAGGCTGTGAAAGATGCTGATTCTGTCTCCACTTTAAGGCTGGGAACAAATGGTGGTGTAGATGTTCTTCTTTTTGCGGCTGGCTGGCCAATGTTGGAAACCTGCTTTGCAGCACTCGTTCTACCCTCCATCTTTAGCGCCTGACTGATCTGATTTGGGCTGATGATGACTGTGTCCAGACCAAACAGAGCTGCAGATCTGGAATCAACCTCTATCACCTCACAGGTGCTCACTGAACTGGTGGACACAATCTTGCCGTCAATGTAGAAGCTCAAATTCTCAGAGATGTTTTTGGATATGTCAATTGTGTAATCATCCCGGTCTACCTCATCTTCTGTGTCCGCACTAGGCACGTAGACGGGTGGAGGGCTGGTGCTGGGGGACTCATCAGGCTGCTGCTGTTGCTGCACTGATGCCTCTTGCAGCAGCATGCCTTTCCTGCGAACTCCCTTTGGTAACAAGTGCCGTTCATGTATTCTGCGTTGGTGTCTGCGCATGTTGGTGTGTGTGCCAAATGCTTTATTACAGTACTTGCAGGGATGGAGTTCCTTTGACTCTCCATTTTCATCCAATATAAAGGGACGGTCAGCATAAGGCCCCAACTCTTTTCTCTGCATCTCAGAGTTGTGCAGCAGTCCTCCAGTAAAATGGGACCCTATGGCTATATATTGACTCGTTGGGCTGGTGCAGTCTGGACTTGAACCATCAGTCTGCATTACAGGACTGAGTAGACTGGCAGTCCCTGCCAGAGAGCCAGGCCTTTTCTTAAGCCCGCTCTCATGCCTTCTCTCATGCCGCCGCCGCCCCACCTGTGAGCCAAAGGATTTACTGCAGTACCGGCACTTGAACAGTTGTGTTTGCTGGTTAGTGATGGCATGAATGTGTATGTGACGTTCCAGACCCTGTCTGGTGGAGAAATGGCGTTCACAGTGCTGACAGGGATAGGAATCTCCGTGGGGATCACCTTCAAGGTCACCATCAGGGTCGGGGTCGAGATCAAGATCAGGGTCAACCTCTGGTTCTTGTCCTGCATGCGAAGAACACTCCGATTTTCCCTGCAAATCCTTATGGCTTTCTTGACCACAGGTCAGTGATGAGCCAGGCTGCTTATTTTGCATGGAATGAGCAGCAGGTGAATGCTGAGCAGTTTGCTGCTGTGCTTCACTCGGTTCCTCCAAATCATCATCGGCATCCTCCTCTTCTTCTTCTTCATCTTCCCCATTTCCCCTGGCTGTCATCGCTGCGGACATGTCCTCCACATCTCTATGGTCAGTGCTTCCCATGGGATGGGTTTCATGGAGTTCCTGTGAGGGCCCTAAGGTTGATGGCCTCTCATCCTCCTCCTTCAGATCTGTAAACAAATTATCAGTAGTGTCAAGTTGTGCATTTTTCTGTCAAACCATTTCAGGAATTTTAGTTAACACTCTTAAAAAAAAAAAAGTGCCTAAGAGATGTTCAGTGAAAGAATGTAAAATGCTATTATCCAGTACTAAAAGTGACGTTACCTTGTTTACCATCCCACATCTCCTTGACAGTAGGTTTGGTAACACTTGTTTTCCTAAGACCACCCAAACCAGCTTGTCTGGCTCTCTCCAGCAGCTTTCTTCTGGCTGCAAGTACAAACACACACACACACACACATTGCTTTGTATCAGGCTTGTTCAAAAGCAAACAGGTTTATAAATGAGAAAAAAGTGTAGAAAACTTATATTAGTATATCCAGACATTTTTTGCCAGTGCTATCATGAGCAAAATCTGCCAATGCACTAATACAAACCACACAGAAGATTTATAAGACCAGTTATTGTAACATGTTTATTTAAACATTATTTCTAAATAATCACATACACTTCTGGCAAAATACTGTAGCAGGCTTTGGTTATTTGCAAAGTGTTTAATGTGAACAGATGTGTATTTTACACGATATTACAATGATTATTACACCCATAAAACCTAGGTCAGTAAGACTTCAAATCAATTTTATGTTTTTACCTCATGGGCTCAAATTACTACACCAAATTATAAAAAGCATAGCACATTGCATTCATAATTGCAAACATAAAAAATGGGTTTGCAATGCATCAGTAATTGAAATGTCTAACCCCTGTCTGACTGTCTGAAGAGGCTTCCCTGGCACCTCCTCGTCATTAAAGTGTGTCAACAAGGTCAGCTGACCTGGCCTACAAAGCCCAATTCATACCAGAGAAACACATGCTGAAGGTCAGTCATCTGACCAGCATGGTCACAGGCATCCTGCTAAATCTACAGCAGCAACACAACTACCCAAACAGTTTTAGAATTTAGGCTAACTGTGCTAGCATTTAAGGGCCCTTAAGCCTTGTCATTGTTTTTAATCCGGTAGTAACTGCACAAGCACACCAACTCTGGCATATATCGGTTAGGTAACATGTCGGATTTGTGTTTGATATTCAAATGAAGCTAGCAGGATAGGAAGGCTAACTTTATCAATGTTGACTTTGCAGTACAGTACAGGGCTGCCAAAAGCCACTACACTGCAGTATAAAAGAGATGATGTGCTGGAGGCTATTGCCTGTAGGGTTACACAAGACATTAACAAGACTGTACAATTAAAATACAAACTCAGGGCATGTAGCTCATAGCCCTTATATTTTGTTTTCTACCTCATTTCACAGACATTTCAGGGGTTACAGGGACAGATTTGACTTCCGATATGTTGCCTATATTTATGTTTTGATTTATGAGTCTCTAAATGACATTTTCAAATATTTAACTGTCACATTATGTACACAGTATTTTTGTGGTATTATACTATAATATTTCTGCAGGATTTATTTACTCTACATTACAACACACTACAACAGTCCTTATACCCCATACCAAATATTTAAGATAGATATATGAAACAAGAAATATCAAAACAGATCACAACAGGAAAGATCATAAATATTAGGGATTGGAATCACCAGAGGCTGCACTTTACGATATTATCACAATACGATACACGATACAATATTATTAAGATTTTAAACATATTGCGATATATTGTAATTTACTACCTTTTCTCCAACTTCAAATTATGTTCCCAATAGGAAAACTGTCAAAATCTGTTTTATCTGAAGAGATAAATTTCTCTATTTGTTCATCTTTACTTTCAATTTTTTATTATTCTAGTACCGAAAAGTTAAATTATCATGCGCAATTTATATAATAAAAGATTGATACTTGGTGTATGTGTATTGATATCCCTAATATATATATATATATATATATATATATATATATATATATATATATATATATATGAGAGAGAGAGAGATTTTATCAATTTCCCTCTTCTTCATGGCCCTGCGTTGAATGATCCAAACCATGGAAACACAATGTCCAAAGTTCATACTGAAAAAATGTAATTGTGACATATAGCAGCCATGTTGATTGTGTCTTACAATTAGCTAGTTGATGTTGTACGTTTGTCAGTTAAAAAAGTACTAAAAAAGGTATACGAAATAACGTTAAAGGTGAAGAAATAACGTTTCTAAGTCGTTATGTTCAGGTTTTGATTGGATATCTAATGTCACGAAATGTTGATGCTAACAACTCAGGCTATAACACTAACATTACACCGATCAATTATAACGAGTGCCACAGCGTTAACTGTCTTTCCACCACATTAATACGATCAGTTTTCAATAATAATTTACTCCACAGTTTGTCATCTGTTCCTGTACACCGGACGCACGGATAGCGTTTAGATCTAGCAGTTTAGCCTCATGCTAGCATGCAACACCAAGTCTGACACTGAACGAACTGGTTATTCTGGACCCAAAACGACGTGAAAGGTAATTTTAAACACCCTCCTTAAGAGACAACAGCTATATCTCAGGCTGTTATTCAATACCTGCACTCTAGCTAATTAGCCTGCAGTTGGATAAGGAAGCTGCTAGTTAGCTAACGTTAACCTGCTAGGCCATCATCAAGTAGAGAGGCTCGCCGATGGATGGCTTTCATGCTTTAGGGACTCAAGGAAGGTCACATCCTCGACAACGTCAGGACCCAGAGGAGGAAAAGCTACTAAAAGTTGCCCCGATGCTCATTTAACAGTTTAACGGGGTATCTTATGGGAACAGATTGACTGATTGGTCGTTATTTACACCTTAATCTGCTCGCAGCGACGAGTTTCGGGTCGGGTGTGAAAGTAGAGAGAAGCCCCGCACATCGCAACCGTTAACGTTAGCTACCACTAGCCTGCCTTCATTTGTAGCTAGCTAGCTAGCTCGCCTGTTACAACTTCGACTGAGCTGCAAAGAAATCAATTCGTGGCTAAGTTAGGGTGGCATGGGTTGATCACACATATCGGAGATTAAAACCGAGCACAAATGGCATCTCGGTTAGAGTAAGTAAGGCCTCACCTCGCTTCGCCCTGGGTGAATTTTTCCTGTTCAGAGTGCTGGCTCTTTCTTCCTCCAGTGCAGCTGTTATCTCAGGGTTGTCTTCCACAGTGTACCACACCAGCAGCTCCTCTCCTGGCCCGATAGGCTGCAACAATGAGAGATGAGTTCGGCCACCAATCACAGCCCGGCTTGCTGAGAGGCAAGGGGGATATTTGGGCACTGTGCATCTTATCTGTCTAGGTGGAGAGTATTGCATTTGACTGTGTTTTCACTATAGCCTGCAGTTTATTCTCCAATGGTGCACATTTGGGATTTTCATTTTGGTTTATAGTAAAAGGGATGTAGTTCCCATAACTGCATTTAACCACTTTTTAGATTTGCATTATTCCTAATAGGTGTTAAGATTCATACAAAACATAAGTGATTTTAAACAGATCTGTATTAGACAGTTTTGACCAGTGGAAGTAGTATTTAGATCCTTTACTTGTCTCTATTGTACAGTATGTGTCTATATTCTATTTGTCTACTGAATGTTTAATACCACATGTCTATTTGTTGAATGTATAACACAATGTTAACACCTACCAAAGTCAAATTCCTTGTGTATGTAAGTATACTTGACCAATAAATATGATTCTGATAAGATACATTTTTTTTTTTTGGAAAAAACAACTAATGTAATATGTAGGGGAGAGAAATGTAATGATTTATGGAGGTGAATGCATCATTAATAAACACTCACTGCCCACTATTATTTATTAGGTACACCTATACAATGTAATGCAATCTATTGCAAACAGCCCAGCCATAAATTTGACCATTACAAAGATAATTATGTTCAGTTTCGGTTGACACCATGAGGGGGGTATTCATTTAACTATATGTTTGTTATTAGGGTTGTAGTTTGCGGTGGTGTTGAGCTGGACTACATTATAGCCAGGGGATTTCTAATGATTTGCCTACCCAGTTTACAAACATAATTGGGAGAGAGGAATATCTGAAACATATACAGTGTACTCCAGTTCAAAACCAATGCACTACACTAAATAAATACACTGAATTAGACTGCATGTGTACCTATGTGCATTAGGAGTTTTGAGGTGCTGTTATTCCTCAATGTAATGCTGAAGACAGACTAGCGTGCTCTGACACTCCATCTAGAAATAACTGATTAAAGAGATATATGGTGAAATACCATATGCATAATATATATTCATAAAAAGACATAGATTGGCATATATACTCCCAATTTAATTTCTCATGCATAAAAATGTTTCTTAGTGCCTTAA